>NC_053390.1:463371656-463685608 GCF_905171765.1 Bufo bufo
GCACAAAAGTGTTGTTGAGTATGTCACCCAGATGCAAGGACGGATGGAAACAGTGTTACCTCTGGTTAGGGAGGCAGCGCAACGAGCCCAGAGTAGGGTCTATAATCGGCAGGCTCGGATCCGGAACTTTAACCCGGGTGATCGGGTATTGGTTCTGGTACCAACCGTAGACAGTAAGTTCCTAGCTAGGTAGCAGGGGGCCTACAAGGTACTTGAAAAAATTGGAGAGGTAGATTACAAGGTACACCAGGCAGGGAGGCGAAAGCCGGAGCAGGTGTACCATGTGAATCTGCTCAAACCATGGAAAGATCGGGAAACCTGTACTGAAGACAGCCCACAACCAGGGTTTCTAGGGAAAGCGGTTTCGGCCCCTGTCTGAAGCAAGGGAAGCGGCTGCCACAGTGAAAATTGCTCAAAGTAGAAAGCAGTCGGCACTCGACATAAAACTCAGTCCGCACGAGAAGGAAATGCTTCCATACTGTATATAATAAATCTCATCGGACGTTCTCTTCTTATATCAATAAGCTTGTTTTTAGTCCATCAACTCAGAGGATATAATATATCGACGCTCATATAGCCTTCATCAGCTCAATGTATAATACATTCTTACACACTTTTATAACAGAACTGATTAGACACATGGAATGACGTCAGACGCCATGGGAGGCACTTAAACACATATCAATCAAATAGCAACATGTATACAAACAATAGTTAACTCAAATCAATAAAGAAATGGACTCAGGAGACCAATCATCTGAGGCTTCCAGTCTGCAAAAATAAATATTCATTTAGTTACATTCATTAGATCTCACAGCTGCGATTTCAGGTTATAGAACAGGTCAAAAGACCTAGGAGAGGGGGTGATATTAAAAAAGAGTTGCTCCGCAGGGAAGCTTGCTGGATCCACACCCTGGGCACATTGCAGCCCAGGGGGTTGAACGGAGATTATGAGATTACTCAGTTATAGTAGCGTTATTCGCTAATGCATGTAACTAAAATGAATATTTATTTTTGCAGACTGGAAGCCTCAGATGATTGGTCTCCTGAGTGGTATCGTCAATTTATTTATTGATTTGAATTAACTATTGTTTGTATACATGTTGCTATTTGATTGATATGTGTTTAAGCGCCTCCCATGGCGTCTGACGTCATTCCATGTGTCTAATCAGTTCTGTTATAAAAGTGTATAAGAATGTATTATACATTGAGCTGATGAAGGCTATATGAGCCGAAACGCGTCCTTATATTATATGCTCTGAGTTGATGGAATAAAAACAAGCATATTGATATAAGAAAAGAACGTCCGCTGAGATTTATTATATACAGTGAAAATTGCTGACAGCCTCTCCTCTTAACAGGCTCAGGAAGCCAGGGAGTTCATTAGTCGGAACACGGATGTGTTCTCGGACCTCCCTGGACGCACTTCCATAATCCAGCATGACATTGTCACTTAGCCTCATGCAAAAGTCTGGTTAAAACCATACCCGAGGCTCGGCGACAAGCCATTGCGGAGGAAGTGCAGCTAATGCTGCAGCTAGACGTCATTGAGGAATCCAGAAGTGAATGGGCCAGTTCAATAGTCTTAACCCCTTAGTGACCACCCATATGCCTTTTTACGGCGGTCACTAAGGGGCCTTAGGCTGGGACGCCGCGTTTTTACGGCGGCCCAGTCTAAGCGCTGCAAGGCTCCCCCGTGCAGCGGGGAGCGCAGACCCGGCTCTCACATGAGAGTCGGGGCCCTGCTCTAACAGCCCGGATCGGCAGGAGTGCCGATCCAGGCTGTTTAACCCTTTACATGCCGGGCGCAATGGCGCCCACTGCATGTAAAGTGGTGACAGAGGGAGCGGACTCCCTCTGTCTCCCATCAGCACTCCGAAAATGCGATCGCGGGGTGCTGATGTGTTGGGAAGCTTACCTTGCTTCTGATCAGGGCCCCGAGCCTGTCTTCAGTTATCTCCAGCAGGCTGTGCCTCTCTGGCGCAGCCTGCTGGTCAATGTTTGAATAGCATTGCTATTGAAATGTAATGCATTATAGAGATAATGCATTACATTTTAAAAGCAATCAAAATACTGTATATTATAGTCCCCTTGTGGGACTATTAAGTAGTAAAAAAAATAGAAAAAAAATACACATTTATTAAATAAAAAAATTCCATAAAATAAATAAATATGCTTTTTTTTCCATTGAAAATACGCTTTTCAATGAAAAAAATTGCAAAAAGAAAATATCCCCCATATGTTTGGTATTGCCGCGTCCGTAACGACCCAGACTACATAAATATTACATAAATTATCCCCTATGGTGAACGCCGTAAAAAATAAATAAAAAAAAAAGACAGAATTTCTAATTTATTCTTAGTTTCCACCAGAAAAAAACGTAATAACAAGCGATCAAAAAGCGGAATTTACTCCAAAATAATACCAATGAAAAATACAAGTCGTCCCTCAAAAATCAAGCCCTCACATAACTCCATAGAAAAATGCAATGCAAAATCATTTTTTTGGTTAATAAAAGGGGTTTTATTGCAAATAAATGTAGTAAAATGTAAAAAAAATTATAAGTATTTAGTATCACTGTAATCATACTGACCCAGAGAATAAAGATATTATGTTATTTGTATCGAAAAATGAACGCCGTAAAATTTATAATGTAAGAACGCAGTGGCAGTATTGCTATTTTTCCCCATCTCCCTCCCAGAAAGTGTTAATAAAAGTTAATCAGAAAGTTATGTGTACCCCAAAATGGCGCCAATAAAAACTACAACTTGTCCCGTAAAAAACAAGCCCTCATAAAACTATATAGACGAAAAAATAAAAAAGTTATAGCTCTTGGAACACGACGATGAAAAAAGGAAGAAAAACGCTTGGTCATAAAGGCCAAAACAGGCTTGGTCACTAAGGGGTTAATACCCAAGCCGGATGGGACATTATGGTTCTGTAACGATTTTTGCAAACTAAACAAAATCTCTAAGTTTGATGCATATCCCATGCCTCGGGTGGATGAACTTTTTGAGAGGTTAGGCCAAGATCTGTATTTTTCTGTTTTGGACCTCACCAAAGGGTACTGGCAGGTACCCTTGACGGAGGCAGCCAATATACCAATATAAGGTGTTACCTTTTGGTCTGCATGGCGCCCCTTCAACTTTTCAACATCTCATGGACATTGTACTTCGTCCACATCGCCGGTACGCTTCGGCTTACCTGGACGATATTGTCATTCATAGTACCGACTGGGAAAGTCATCTACCAAAAGTGCAGGCTGTAGTGGACTGCCTTAGAAAGGCTGGACTGACCGCTAACCCAAAAAAAATTGTAATTGGGTTAGAGGAGACTAAGTACCTGGGGTATGTCATTGGACATAGAGTCATCAAACCCCAAGTAAATAAAATAGAGGCGATTCGGAATTAGCCCCGACCTGTACTAGGCAAATAAAGTTGTTCCTGGGAATGGTGGGCTATTATATGAGGTTCGTTCCCCATTTTGCCATTTTAGCGGCTCAGTTGACAGGGAAGTCCGTGATGGTCTGCTGGAATGACCAGGCAGAAGAGGATTTTTTCGCATTGACGTCGGTCCTGTGCGGGTCATCGGTTTTGGTGATGCCCGACTTCAAGAGGGAGTATGTGGTACAGACCGATGCCTCTGAAGTAGGCCTCGGAGCTGTACTCTCTCAGGAAATCAATGTTTTCCTGAACCGCAAACTTACCCCAGCCGAGACTAGGTACAGTATAGTGGAGAGAGAGTGCCTGGCCATCAAGTGGGCACTCGAGTTTCTCCGCTATTATATGTTGGGGAGAAAGTTCCGTCTGGTGATCGACCACTCCCCTCTCAAGTGGATGAGCCAAGCCAAAGAGAGGAATGCTCGGGTCACCAGATGGTTCTTGTCGTTACAGAACTTCAAGTTCTCAGTGGAACACAGGGCAGGCTGCTTACAGGAAAACGCGGATGCCCTGTCCCGGGTACACTGTCTGGCAAGTATTCACCCCCTCAGGGTTGAACAAAGGGGGGAAGTATGTAGGAAGGCGCAAGGGTCCGTCGTTGACGGAAGGTATGTGTCACCGAGGTTCCTGGCCTCGGTGAAGTAAGAGCCGATAATTTCAAATGTCAGCGGCAGCTAGTGCTGGTTGACACATTGTTATGTTAGTATGGCTGTAAGCTGATCCGGGCTTGCTCTTATTGGGAGTAGCCAAAGTGCTCAGTGGGTGGCCTCTCCCCATGCTCCAGGCCGGGTCTTTACTGGCCTATATCAAACCCAGCCAGCAGTCTCAGCTGTGGGTGGATTACTCCTCTCTGACAGTGGAGTTCTGTCAGTCCCTGTGTGTTTTGGTATATGAAAACTTGTGCCGTGCAAAAGGGCTAGGAGCCGCATGCTGAGAAACAGTCCCCTAAAGCCTGCTGTGGACCACAGGTGGAGAAACTGCAAACCTGGTAAAGGTTTTTGATCTGTGGACTTTTCATGGTGTGAACAAACACCTAGACTGCAAAATGTCACTTTTAGTTTTTCCTTATGTGTGAATAAAACACTGAACTGTTTAAGTTAAAGACTTTGTGGTTGCCTCTATACTGTGTCCGCTAGCCTGTCTACCAGAGCAAATCCCCACACCTATCAAAGCTAAAGCGTCCCTAGAAAAAAAATTCTAATGCCAACTTTGTAGAATATACCTGTAGGTTTCATAATACCTTGCATTTTGAGATCATATCTATTATGATTAACTATTTGCTCTTGCTTTCTGTCACAGTGCGGCTAATCTACTAAAATCCAGGATACTGGAATGCTGCCAATTCATTAAATAGGGCCTACACATCTGCCATCTTTTACTGACCTTGAATATGTTCCTCATAAGTCTCGAGTATTCATGCCTAATCTCTAGTTTTGGAATTTCATGCAGCTTTCTTTATCTCATAGTTTTCGTTAGGAGGATAAACAGGTGCGGCCTGAGTAACATTTCTTAGAAATTAACCCTGTTATGGTGAGTGCAGACAATATTAACATTTAATGCTGTCCACTAAAAGTGTTTTTTCTTATTGTACAATACTTTAAAGGTGCTGTCCTGGCAAGACTAGTAGTAGAGACCACGGCACTCGCTAGAAATTTTTTAGTAATTTCTTATTTATTTAATTTCATCATTTAGATCATTTCATTCTTTAGATACATCCGCATGGTACATTACTGGCCAACGTTTCGGTCCAACACAGACCTTGTTCACGGCCTGTTGTAAATAAAGGCAAGGTAAATACATTGTGATTGTGAACAATCTGATGTATGATTGTAAAAAAACAGTACATGATTTGGTAAATTATAAATGATAGTGACTGGAATAGACAATGATTAAATAGACAATGATTAAGTTGTATTACATTGCATCGCAGCATGTGGAAAAAAGAGTACATAAAGTCGCACTTAGAGTATTTGGGATTATAAATCCGGTTATACATAAAATATATGGCACATAGACCCCATAGACAAATTATATGGGAGTACTGAAGATAGATTGGTCCAGTTGCTTCTAGCGGGGGTGGCTGTAAGGTCTGTGAAGTCCAAAAAGAGGAGGAACTTAGTAAAGTGTAAAAAACGAGGAGGAGCATTATGGATACGATAGTTAGACAAGGGCTTAGTTTAGAAAGTAGGTAGTATACAGATAGGGTATAGTGGTATTTATCATTATGTTGTAGCCAGAGTAATAGGGTTAACTAGTATACAACTGATGCAGTCCTACTTGCACTATACTTGTGGCTATCGCAAAATAGCAAATGCAGCACTGGCTAGAACATTGAATTTAGTAATGGCTAGAAGCTCTCATACCTTAGTGTTGTAGTCGTCACGGGTGGCGGATGGTGTGCGGGCGCCATCAGGGTGTATGGTTTTATAGAAGTGCGCATTCTCGGCGCGTTGTAGCCGGCGTCTGACGTCAGGGGTGTGCGCATGCGCAGTAACGCTCTATCTATCTATTTTGGGATGCGGCTTGGCGTGTTGACGTCAGTGGCGGCGGGCGCATGCGCAATCATTGGGGAGGTATAGTGAGGGCACTGGCGGAGGTACGGAGCGCTATAGGTGCAGAATCGGACCCTGGATTGTTGTTTATAGTATGCATGGTTATATCTTATAATAAAGTACTTGCTGCATGTGGTATCTGGTCTGTGATGGGATCACATAATTAGTTTGTCAGTACTTATAGGGGTGAGGGTAAGTCAGACTAAGAGTTAGGGATCGACACAGAGAGTATCATACTACAAAGAGCTATATTGGCGATATACTACCTGTCAGATTGGGATCAATTTGTCTGTAAAAGGTAAAATAGAAACGAGTTAGTATACATATATATATAGAATCACTGTAGTTCCTAGCGATATAAAAACAAGAGCAAATTTATGCCCCCTAAAACGTATGACGGAGTCGAAGCCTTCATTAATCGAATTGACCGAGAAATAAAAAATAATACTACTGCTCTAAAAAACTGTATCCTTCACACTCCACAAAACCTGAAAAGCAAGGAACAAATTGCCCTAAATCTGTTACAAGCTGACAAATCCATTACTATCAAACCCGCTGACAAAGGCGGCGCGATAGTCGTAATGGATACCTCAGCCTATATACTCGAAATCCTGAGACAACTGTCAGACACCACCACCTACGAAAAAGTTTCATATAACCCTACCTTTCAACTCAAAAGAGAAATCACAATTTTCCTGGACCACCACCTTCAACTAGTCACCATGGACAAACCAACATACTCTTTTCTCCTTAATGACAATCCCATTCTCCTAGTATTCTATATACTACAAAAGATCCACAAAAACCTAACATACCCACCAGGCAGACCCATAGTAGCCTCCACAAATTCTCTACTCTCTCCACTATCAGTCTTTATCGAAAAAATACTGACACCACTAGTCAAACTTAGACGCTCATTCCTCCTGGATACATCACATTTCCCATCCATCATTCTGAATCTTACAAACATACCCTCTGAAAGCCTACTCATAACACTTGATGTAAATAGCTTATATACCTCCATTTCACACGACAAAGGTATCGGAGCTCTCCTCGCCAGCCCAAATCTTTTGTATACAACTATTACAATTTGTATTAAAACATAACTTTTTTATGTTCGGTGACAACTTCTACATACAATAGAAAGGTACCGCCATGGGCGCAAATGTAGCACCCCCCTACGCCAATGCCTTTATGACACACTTTGAGGAAAAATGGGTATACCCCAACGAGTTATTTCAGTCACACGCCCTGACATGGCACAGATACATCGACGACGTATTCTGTATCTGGAAAGGAGATCAAAATTCATTTTCCACTTTTCTGACACATATAAATAACATCGACCAAGATCTACTGTTCACATCACACATAGACCCACAGTCCATCAACTTCCTAGATACAGTCGTCATCAAAACACCCCATGGCACCCTATCGACTGACCTCTACAGAAAACTGACGGATCGCAATACCCTCCTCCACTATTCTAGTTGCCATCCCCAGACCACAAAGAACTCTCTACCATGTTCCCAATTTCAAAGAGTTGCTAGAATTGTCACAGATCCCACCCTTCGTCACCAATGCCTACAAGAGATGTCTCAAAAAACAACTCCCTACTCCATCATGAACAATTCCTTCTTTAACGTCCTTTGCATAACATGAATACTTCCCCACCACCACCGCGTCTCCCACGAGAAGTCACCTACTATCCTATTATGCCCAAAATCCAGTCTATATTACATACCCACTGGTCTATTCTCAAACAATCATATCCGGATATTCCAGAATTTCAAAATCCAATCAGAATGTGTTACAAAAGACCGCAAAATCTTAAGGATAGACTAGTCAAGGCAGATATTGGCCTCCTAAAACCATCCATAAAACAGTCCACCGGCTAAAACTGGTACCTATCCCTGCCTCCATTGTGCACAATGTACAAACGTTATAAAAGGTAATAGAATCATCCACCCTTACTCAGGCAAAGTGTATCAATGCAAAGGTTTCTTCACTTGTGCATCCTCATATGTGGTCTATCTTATACGCTGCCCCTGCGGCCTAGTGGGATGTCTTCTATGTAACCTACTTGTCTCCTCTCAAATACCACACCTCCCCCCTCCTCATTCTAATTGATTATACTGCTATGACACATCTCTTCATTTAGATATCCACTTGTGTAATATATCGCTAGGAACTACAGTGATTCTATATATATATGTATACTAACTCGTTTCTATTTTACCTTTTACAGACGAAATGATCTCAATCTGACAGGTAGTATATCGCCAATATAGCTCTTTGTAGTATGATACTCTCTGTGTCTAACCCTAACTCTTAGTCTGACTTACCCTCACCACTATAAGTACTGACAAACGAATTATGTATTCCCATCACAGATCAGATACCACATGCAGCAAGTACTTTATTTTAAGATATAACCATGTATACTATAAACAACAATCCAGGGTCCGATCCTGCACCTATAGCGTTCCGTACCTCCGCCAGTGCCCTCACTATACCTCCCCACACAATTGCGCATGCACCAGCCGCCACTGACATCAACACGCCAAGCCGCATCCCAAAATGGATAGATAGAGCGTTAATGCGCACGCCCCAGACGTCAGACGCTGGCTCCAACGCGCCGAGAATGCACGCTTCTATAAAACCATACACCCTGATGGCGCCCGCACACCATCCGCCACCCGTGACGACTACAACACTAAGGTATGAGAGCTTCTAGCCATTACTAAATTCGATGTTCTAGCCAGTGCTGCATTTGATATTTTGTGATAGCCACAATTATAGTGCAAGTCGGACTGCATCAGTTGTATACTAATTAACCCTATTACTCTGGCTACAACATAATGATAAATACCACTATACCCTATCTGTATACTACCTACTTTCTAAACTAAGCCCATGTCTAACTATCGTATCCATAATGCTCCTCCTCGTTTTTTACACTTTACTAAGTTCCTCATCTTTTTGGACTTCACAGACCTTACAGCCACCCCCGCTAGAAGCAACTGGACCAATCTATCTTCAGTACTCCCATATAATTTGTCTATGGGGTCTATGTGCCATATATTTTATGTATAACCGGATTTTTAATCCCAAATACTCTAAGTGCGACTTTATGTACTCCCTTTTCCACGTGCTGCAATGCAATGTAATACAACTTAATCATTGTCTATTTAATCATTGTCTATTCCAGTCACTATCATTTATAATTTACCAAATCATGTACTGTTTTTTTTACAATCATACATCAGATTGTTCACAACATATTTACTTTGCCTATATTTACAACAGGCCGTGAACAAGGTCTGTGTTGGACCGAAACGTTGGCCAGTAATGTATCATGCTGATGTATCTAAATAATGAAATGATCTAAATTATGAAATTAAATGAATAGGAAATTACAAAAAAATCTCTAGCGAGTGCCGTGGTCTCTACTACTATTGTTCATACCTTTTACCACTGAGCACCGGCTATCTTGAAAGAGGAGTGCAGTTCAACCACTTTATCTTAAGTCCTGGCAAGACTAACTTAAGATCCTGAAACCCACTTTGGACAAATTCTAATATACTTTATTCACCTGCAATGTCTGTATCACAAGATCTAAAGCCCAATTGTTTTAACCTGTCCTCTGCTTCACACAGCGTTTCCACCAGCATCATGTCTGTCCCTGAGCTCTTCCCATCCAGGGAAAGACTCTGGGCACAACTTTGGACCTTCACAGGAAAATAAAGCATATTAGAAAGTTAAAGGGAGTCTGTCACCAAAATATGACGTTATACACCACTTACATGGCTCTCTAGCACACCTATCCATGATTCAAATGGTACCTTTGTCATTTTCTTCTGACTTTCACCAACAGGAAAAACGCTGTTTAATCCATATGCAAATGAGGTCTCGCAAGTGCCCAGGGGCGGCGTTCGGTGTGGAGGTGCTCAGGCTGCTCTGCCTTCTTTTTACATTACTCCACCCCAGCCTCTTCCTTGGCCCACCCTGCAAGTCCCTTGCATCATCCACAGGAACGGGCGAGATCCCGCACGTGCGCAGTGCACCGCCGGCCCGGGCATGCACTTTGATGCCCATTGTGGACACTGCATCGTTACATGTAGTGCACATGCACCAGCTTTCAGGCCTTCTGTTTGCTTCTGGTCCGCCCCCTGGTCACTGGTTTCAGTCCGTTTGCCGGCGCATGCGCACTCCATGTAGTGATGCTGTGCCCACAATGGACATCACAGTGTGCATGCCTGGGCCGATGCACGCACAGGATCTCGGGAGGTCCTGTGCATGACACAAGGGACTTGCAGGGCGGGTTAAGGAAGAGTCTGGGGAGGAGTAATGTAAAAAGAAGGCAGAGCAGTCTGGGCACCTACACACCGAATGCCGGCCCTTGGCACTTGCGAGCACTCATTTGCATATGGATTAAACTGCATTTTTCCTACTGGTGAAAGTCAGAAGAAAATGACAAAGGTACCATTTGAATCATGGATAGGTGTGCTAGATAGCCATGTAAGTGGTGTATAACGTCATATTTTGGTGACAGACTCCCTTTAAAGCTGTGTACAAAGTGGGGTTCATGACCCTAAGTTAGTTTTGCACAAATAACCCCTTTAAAGGGGTTGTCCACCTCCTGCTCACTTTCCCACGTGTAGTGGAAACACCACATAATGTCACTTAGTATACCGTATATACCGGCGTATAAGACGACTCTGATGGTGGAGCATGTGACCAGACCGATCGATCAGTGGCCTCTTTTGAATAAGGCTGTGTAAGGCTTGCTGCGTGTTATTTAATGGAGGCCATGGTTGCCATATTGGGACCGGATCACAGTACAATTAGTTAGAAACAAGCAAGTTTGATGGAGCAGACCTTCTAAAATACGTTAGTAAGTAACATGACTGTAAATTAAAGGGGTTAGCTTCTCAAACTTTATTTTTCAGCACATTTTGGAAAATAAATATAAAGAGGCAAACCATTTTAATTTACTTTGTTAGATCACACACATCATAACAATTTTTGAATTAGAATCACTTAAAAGAAAGGTCCAGTAAAGGTCAAGCCAGTAAAAGTAGTCTGTAAGTCATTGTATATATGACTACACTGTAATCAGTGGCATGCTAAAGGGGGATGAGTGGTCCGCACCGGGTGCCCGCTGTCAGGTGGGTGCCAGAGGCCAGAAGCAATGAGCGCATCCATCAATGCAGATCCTTTCTTACTCCAGGCCAGCGCACTGAATGGTGAAACAGGGAACCTGCCCCTGCTGCACCATTCAGCCTACAAGCACATATCGCGCTGCTGACCTGTGTGGAAGGAGCCTGCAGCCCGTTAATCTGCCTGTGCTGCAGAGCGAGACCTGGATGTGAGCTTCAGGAACAGGACCAGATGAGTAGTTACTGTGTTTTTTGCTTTATTAACACAGAGGGGGCAAAAGGGGCATTACTACTATAAAGGGGGCACAGTAGGCTTTACTACTATAAAGGGGGCAAAGAGGGCATTACTATTGTGAAGGGGGCACAATGGGAATTACTACTATGGAGGGGGCCCAATGGGCATTACTACTACGAAGGGGAAACAATGGATATTACTATTATGAAGGGCTCACAATGGTTATTAGTACTATGAAGGGGGAACAATGGGCCTTACTACTATGAATGGGATGCAATGGGCATTATTACTATGAACGAGGAACAATGGGCATTACTACTATGAAGGGGGCACAAATGGGCATTACTATTATGAAGGAGGCACAATGGGCATTATTAATATGAAGGGGGCACAAATGGGCATTACTATTATGAAGAAGGCACAATGGGCATTATTACTATGAAGGGGGCACAATGGGCATTACTACTGTGGAGGGGGCACAGTGGGAATTACTAATATGAATGGGATGCAATGGGCATTATTACTATGAAGGGGGAACATTGGGCATTATTACTATGAAGGGGCACATAGGGCATTACTACTATGAAGGGGGCACAATGGGCAAATTATTGTGAAGGTTGTACAATGAGGGCAATACTACCGTGAGGGAGTACAATTTTTTTTAACGTATTGGGGGGGGGGGGGGGGGCTTCGTGACTCCAGTCAGGCAATCAGAATAATTCCCTGCATCAACGACCCCTTTCTAGTAACTATAGCCTGTAATAGTATCATACTCCAGAAATACATCCAGGCCCCTCTTGAACTCTTTTAGTGAATTCACCATCACCACCTCCTCAGGCAGAGAGTTCCATAGTCTCACTGCTCTTAACATAAAGAATCCTCTTCTGTGTTTGTGTACAAACCTTCTTTCCTCCAGACGCAGAGGATGTCCCCTCGTCACAGTCCTGGGGCTAAATAGATGATGGGAGAGATCTCTGTACTGACCCCTGATATATTTATACATAGTTATTAGATCTCCCCTTAGTCGTCTTTTTTCTAAAGTGAATAACCCAAATTTTTATAATCTTTCTGGGTACTGTAGTCCACCCATTCCAGTTATTACTTTAGTTGCCTTTATCTGAACTCTCTACAGTTCTGCCATGTCTGCTTTGTTCACAGGAGCCCAGAACTGTACACAGTACTCCATGTGTGGTCTGACTAGTGATATGTAAAGTGGTAGGACTATGTTCTCATCACGGGCATCTATGCCCCTTTTGAGGCAACCCATTATGTTATTGGCCTTGGCAGCAGCTGACTGACACTGGTTTCTACAGCTTAGTTTGCTGTTCACCAATATTCCTAGGTCCTTTTCCATGTCAGTGTTACCCTATGCCCCTTTTGAGGCAACCCATTATCTTATTGGCCTCGGCAGCAGCTGCCTGACACTGGTTTCTACAGCTTAGTTTGCTGTTCACCAAAATTCCTAGGTCCTTTTCCATGTCAGTGTTACCCAGTGTTTTACCATTTAGTATATACGGGTGACTTGCTTTATTCCTTCCCATGTGCATAACCTTACATTTGTCAGTGTTAAATCTTATCTGCCACTTCACTGCCCAAGCCTCCAATCTATCCAGATCCATCTGTAGCAGGATAATGTCCTCTTCCGTGTCAATTACTTCACACAGTTTAGTGTCATCTGCAAAAATTTATATTTTACTGTGCAAGCCTTCTACAAGATCATTAATAAATATATTAAATATATTAGAGAGAATAAGGCCCAATACTAACCCCTGTAGTACCCCACTAGTGTCACGCCCTCTGTTGTGTTGGCTGTGACACGGTTGCCGTGCATGCTGTTGCCAGTGGCACCGTTTTGTTTGTTGCAGCATGTAGGTGCTTGCCCCTTTTATCCTGCTTCCCTTCCCTGTTTGGTGCTGGAGGGGTTAACTATCTTGCTGGTGTGTCTTGGGTGTGGCCTCTTGGCTCTTTATATGTTGTGTTTTGAGCTGGAGGTCAGTTGCCCTTCAGCCTTTGTTTGTGCTGGAGTGCTGCTCCTATCCTGGATATATCATCTGTCCAGTGGGAGGGCCTCCTAGCTAGACATCAATGTCCATGATGTCTCCCCTATGTCTTTACTTTCCTTTGTATCTATGTTTGGTGTGGGTTACGTGCGTGGTCTGTTGTATGTCTAGTTGTCGTTACATGTCTGGCATGTGGTGTCTTTTTTCCAGCATGTTCACTAGACATTTCCCCTGTGAGTCGCATTTCCACCGGAAGGGGGTTTCTGGGTTCCCCGAAGGGGAAATCACAAGTTGGTGAACAGCGCTGCCTGGGGCCGCCATGCTTCCTGTCTGCATGGGGGTTCGGTTGTTGTGTCCGCAGCAGGTAGGTGCATGTTGTTCTTGGGCTCTTACTTGCCAATTCAGTGGCTATTCACTGGCTGTCCCTTTCCTTGTAGCTAGGTCTGTGGATACTCCTGTTCATCCGTGTCTGGGGGGGGGGATGTGGTGGCAGCCAATGGGAGCGGGGACCCGGGTAAGTATATTCAGCAGCAGGGGCCTGGCATATGGGGGAGCTTTTTTTAGGATTGGATAACCCCTTTAAGTCTAGAACTTACCTACTCATTGAAACTGATTAAATTAGTTTGACATGACCAATCCCTCATGAAGCCGTGCTGATATGGCGTTATAGGCTTATTTTGATTGAGATATTCAAGGATAGCATCTCTTAGAAAACAATTTACTCATGACAGATATTTCCGGTCTATAGTTTCCGGGCTGTTTTTTTACCCTTTTTTGAATATTGGCACCACATTGGCAAAGTACCATTCATGTGGAACACTCCCTGGCATTATAGAGTCCTTAAATATCAGAAATGAGGGTCTGTCTATGACATTACTTACTTCTCTTAGTATACAGGGGGGTGCCACCCGCCCCTGGCCATAAAAATATTAGCTATGGAGGGTGAGAATTTCACCCCCTTAGACACATCAGACACCTGCAGGTAGTATTGGGAATCGAACATGAAAAAATTGTGCATTAGTAGAAGTTCCACAGCAATACAAATAAAGTCCTGCAGTTCATAAGTATAGTTACTATATGTTACCAGAAACCAATTTAATGCCTCAATGGCTAAATTATGTGGAATATTAGTATACAAAGAGACCACATCAGCCGTAATCCATGTATACTCTGGACACCATATAAAACTATCAAATGATTGCAGGACTGATCTTGTATCTTGAAGATAGCCTGGTATGTGAGGTACTAGAGGCTACAGTAGGCTGTCTACTTATTCAGAGAATCTCTCTGAGTAGCACTATTCCAGGTGCCAATGGATTTTAGCGGCTATGGAACGCAGCAGCTTGACCGCTCTCCCGGCTGGGAGACCCTCTGATCACTACTAGTGTTGTGTCTGGCACAACCACTATCGGTAAGATGACTCAGTCCCTGACCTTTCCGCCTATGGTACTCACACCAGTTAACGCCCCCCACTCTGTGTTGTGCACAGTAAAAATTAAGAGAGCCCGTCACCTTGAACATGGTAACTGCGCAGCAGGCAGCATGTTATAGTACAGATGAGCAGATTGATGTATATATTTATGGGGGATAATTGGTAACATGTATTTTATTCCTTTTAAGCTCCTGCTCTTTTTGTGTTTAGGAGTCTAGTGGGTGTTCTGCACAGTGATTGACAGCTTTTCCCATATAATTGTGCATATAAAACTAGCTGTTGGTCACTATGACTGCTTACCTAAGCACAGAATGGTCAAGGATTTAAATGAATGAAATACAAGTTTTACTGAATCTTTAGCCATGAAACTACAAATCAATCTGCTCAGCTCCTCCTGCTCTATAACATTCCCCTCAGACAGGGGAGTGTAGTGTTCTGTGTTTTGTTTTCTTTTGCATTGCAGTCACTGCAGCATTTACCCACATATTGTCTGGATGTGCTGGCTAACCTTGTTTTTTTTATTTTTTTTTAGAATAATAAGTTATATTAATATGTATTAAAAACATACCTCACAACTTCCAAAGAAATCAAAGAGGGGCATTTTTATGTTATCCATGCCTCCAACTCTTCCCAATTCATCTGCAGAGACACCTAATCCCGCCTAGTCTCCTACATGTTACACTCAGTAATGCTGCCCCCACATAATGTAATGGTAATGTGATGATGATCTCTTTGTTAAGCATACAGTAATAGTATTGCCATACAGTGAGGATTTGTGCCCCTTACAGTAATGTTATCCCCTTAGTTCCTTGTCACAGTAGTTATGTCTTCTTAGTATCCCCCACATAGTAAGGATGCCTCGTTTGTGCCCACCACATAGTAAGAATGCTCTCTTAGTGTGCCCTATGACAGTATTGATGTCCCTTTAGTGCCTCCCCACAAATTAACCCCTTTGTGACCACCAATATGCCTTTTTACGGTGGTCGCTAAGGGGCCTTAGGCTGTGCCACTGCCTTTTTCCAGCAGCTCAGTCTAAGTGCTGCATCGGTCTCACATGAGAGCCGTGTTCCTGCACTAACAGCCCGGACCGGCAGGAGCGCCAATTCAGGCTTTTTGACCCCTTACATGCCGTGGGCAAAGGCGTCCGCCTCGGATAAGCGGTGACAGAGGGAGTGGACTCCCTCTGTCTCCCATCAGCACCCCGCAAATTAGATCACGGGGTGCCGATGTGTGTATAGACAGGCTGGGGCCTGGTATCAGCCCCTAGCATGCCTTGAGTGTTCTCCTGCAGGCAGCCCCTCTCTGGGACAGCCTGCTGGGCAATGTTAGTCTAGCACTGACATTAAAATGCAATGCATTATAAGAATAGTGCATTGTATTTTAGAAGTGATAAAACGATCGCCTGTTATAGTGGGACTATCAGGTGGGTAAGAAAAGTAAAAAAATAAAACATTTATTAAATAGAAATACATTTCCAATAAAAAAAAAACTTTCAATGGAAAGAATTGCAAAAATAAAATTCCCCCTACGTTTGGTGTCGCCATGTCTGTAATGGCCCACACTACACAAATATCATGTAAATTATTCCCTATGGTGAAAAAAAAACAAAAAAAAGCCAGAATTGCTCATTTTTGCTTAGTCACCGTCAAAAAAGTAATTAAAAGTGTTATGTATCTCAAAATAAATAATAATTCATACTCACCTCATCCATTTAGGCGTGGAGTCCGTTGCGGCCATCTTCATTGAAGATACCACGTAAAATCAAGTGCACGGTGACATATAGCATCACAACGCTTCCCAGCGTGATGACATCATCACACACAGCACAAAATTTCGCACTGGAAATTCAATCAAGTTGGCCACAGTGGACTCTTTGCAAGCAAATGGATAAGGTGAGTATTTTTTTTAAACAGATTAACCCCTGACAAACCTCAATGGCTGCGATGATTGTGGCATCTGAGGGGTTCAATGACGGGGGGGGGGGGGGGGGGGGGAGCAGTACCATCGCTGTTCCCTGTCATTGAGCCTGCTACTCACAGATAAATGCGCTTTGTGATTAAGTAATTTGTCACAAAGCAAATTTCTTTAAAAATTTAGCAAAGCAGCCGAATCGAATTTTGAGAACTTCGCTCATTAATAGCCATTGTATTCAACTTCACCTTCAGGATGCGGATACAGTTGAAATTGGAATTTATTTTGTCTTTGACCGTCCCCCAGGTCTCTAAAATCAGGTGTTGTAGCTGTGTACATTGGTCACATTGACCATTAGCTCCACCTCATTTAAGTCAGAACATTCTGTGGCCTCATGGCCTGATGTATCTGAAGAGCGCTACCTCACTATGCGCTCACTCCTGGGGCGTCATGACGTTCTCAACGTCATTGAGGCCACGTCAGGTACTGGCAGCTCTGGTCCTTTCCAGGCTGCGTGTCTCTGCGCATGCGCGCCTGAACGCGAACAGCACTGCCAAACTAAGTGCCGCAAATTGGACATGCTTACCTTACGTGCCCCTCCTTTGGGATTGTCGCCATACGCACCCCAGGAGCTTCTATTGTAAGTGTCATTGCTTGTTTTGAAATATTTGTGTTTGCAGGGTTGTAGTGGTGGTATCCTGACGGGGTCCCTCTTGCTTTTTGTATTTGTTTTCAGGTCATACTGCGGAGTTACGCCATACGCCCTTCAGCAGTCATATATGTACTCAGCCCTAAGTCCTTTGTCCCCTGATGATTCATGGGGCTTAGCTGTATTTATCCCCCTATATTTATTCTGATATGTTCAGTTGATGAAACGCGTTGGGACATATGAATGTATCACGGCCAAGTAATATTCTAATATAACCTTGTATGAGCACCTGATCAGGTCCCTATCCCCTAGCCTCCGGGTCTCATTTTCGGTAGGGCCTTTTAGGGATCCCAGATCAGGGCAAGGTTCCGGACGGGGCCACCCCTTGCGAGGTACGGACTCTGTGTTAGGAGGTTACCAGGTTTAAAACAGGTCAAGTAGGGTAAAATAGGTTGAGTTTCTCTTCTCTGAGGCCTCCCTTCCCCTTTGACCGCTTACTTTATCTTGATGAGTCTATAGTGAAACCGGTTATTGAACCCGCAAAATCCGAATAACCATCCTCGTCATTGACTGTGAACAGTATCGTACTTGGTAAGACCATTCCTTTTATTTCTCTAAGACGCACCACCAGACCCAAAGAGAGTCCAGTAGACTTGGGCGTATGGACCCGAGCTAGCGTAAACCTGTTGATTTATTGCATTGCACGGTTTGGGGTCCTGTGGTTGTGTCCCCCCCTTCCTTTTTGTGTTTGTTATCTTGTCTGTAGGGGCATGTTCTCCGACTTTGGGATTTTTTATCCAGTGGTATTAAAAGTTAAGTCTTATTACGTTACTGCCTGCCCCCCTATTGATTCTTGAAATTGGTACATGCAGACATATTGGGACAACAGCCAAAATCTGACCTGCTGGATCCGGGATGCTGGGAGTCATGAATAAAACACTCTGTATGGTTTGGGGTTACTAAAACAGCATTTCTTCAAGCATCTCTGTGGCAATGTCTGCTGTTCTAAGTGTGTACTAAAGGAGGCGCTGTTGGCATAGTCTGCACATGTTGGCACTGTTAGTAGAGCCGAAATGATTTGGTCAATGTGAAATGCAGTTGGTCAGATATGTCTGAAGAGTCCTCATCTAATATTTACTGCAAGAGAGATTTAAAGAGATTTAAAGGCGAAAGAGATTTAAAGGCGAAAGATGGATAGCCCCTTGATCTGATTATCATAAAAAATTGGTTTATACAAATATTCTCTGTGCTATCTCACAAAAACACGTCACATTTACATTAACATAAACTTCTGATAATAAAATGCGGGAACAAAGTAAAAATATCTCTATAATTGATGAAGAATAGAGGTGTCAGCACTTGGAGCTACTGGCATTACAGTCTGGTGCATAGGTGGCTGACTTGTGTTACCACGGTCTTAGTTCATCTTTTAACCCTATACTTACAGTCTTACACACTCATAAAATATATACTTTATTTGTTATTTTCTTGATGGTGACTTTTTTGGTACAGGCATGTCTATCAAAATATATCATGTTATGCTAAAATTTCTGGAAAGGAATACATTTTTGTATAACATACAATATACACGATTCAAAAGAGGCAAAAGAAATTTCATCTGACGAATTACTTTTTTCCTGATTTATCCAAGAAACGAAGATCTCAGTGAGACCAGTTGAACTTTGGAATCATCTCCAAGAAGGTAATAATGGAATTAGGTAACAATGAGCAAATATTCCTAAAAGTATACTTGTATTTATTAATCAATTCCAGAGAATTGATACGACCTATGTCATTTTCACCAAAATGAAGAATATTGAGATCATGTACAGTCAAGTAAAAGGCTAGAGAATTACACAACAACCAAATATCTCTTAACTTTAAATCTGCTTGTGCAGACCAATGAATGTATATATTCAGATTGCTTAGACCAAGGTCATGCATAATTTTTCTTTCAGAAGCTCGATTTAATGCTCCAGTAACAACGTGGTTTCCAACAATCCAAATCTTGTGAAAACCTGCAAGATAAAAATAAAAACTACTCTAACAACAATTCAGGTCTAATATATCTTGAACCTATAAAATTTCCATCTACCCAATTTTTTTTTTATTAAAGACGTACTCAAACCTTGTTGAGCAGCCAAAGTGGCTGCTCCTATTCTGAATGAATGGGCAGAAATATTACAGTTGTGATAACCTAATAGACCGAGAAATTTCTTTAGAACGGCATTAAATTGAAATTTTGTAAGAGGAGAATGGTCCAGGTGTAGGAATAACGGACCATTTACCTAAGGCTTTTATTCAACCAATTTTGCATTGCCAGAACAGGGCATAGTCGAGAGTTACCAAGAGAGTGTAAAGTTATCCAATGACATTTTTGGACTCGTTCAGTTTTTGACTTTCATATACAAAGTCTCAGAAATTTAATGTGGAAAACCAAGTCAGAAATAAAAATAGATGATGTACTATGTCTATTAACAGCCATGAATTCGCTGATGCGGAGAGCAGCGAAGAAGGCCAGAAGAAAAACTGATCGGATAAGATGTGTTTCCAGAGCCGAAGAACATATAGAGGGTAAAATATCATATAATTGGAATAAAATCTTCTTAGATATTGGTCTAGTTCTTTCCTTCTCGACTGTACTTTTGTTCAGACCTTTTAACGCCTGGTTCAAAAGGAAATTATTCTTAACTGTTTGGATACCTAAAATCTTGAAAAAGAAATAAATGCCAATAAAAATTGTGTTTATAGAATTTTATTTTCCAATAAATGATAAAAAAATTCTATTAATATAAGAGAATCATTGGAAAACGTATCTAAGTTTTTTGAGTCACAAACAGAAGTCCATAACGTCCAAACAGATGAGTAAGCGGACCACGGGTTTGGGGCTAGTGATTTCCAAATTAAATCTCACAGAACTCATAAATTAATCCCCATAGATGATTTGGGCAAGGAGAGTTAAAGGTTGCCGCTTCTGGAACTAGTTCTTTGAAGAGAGTGATATTCTGGCCGGATAAAGCATCTGCTATTAAATTACACTTTCCAGGAACAAATTTTGCCTTTAGCCAAATGTTATTAATCAGACAGAAAAGAACTAGCTGACGAAGTAAGATAGTAACCGGGATCGATTTTGACGCAAGACAATTAATAGCAAAAACGACACCCTTGTTGTTGGACAATAACACAATTCTTTTGTTAGCAAAATTTGGTCTCCAAATATGTAAGGCAACCAAGACAGGAAACAATTCAATAAAGACTACATTTCTTACTAAACCAGAATCCTTCCATTTTTGAGGCCGAATCTCCTCAGACCAAAATTAATAAAAAAACGTGCCATATCCGATTGGGCCTGCTGTGTCTGTGTGCAATTGCAATGCTTCAGAATCGATAAATTCTTGCTGCTAGATTGTCCTACCATTGACATTAGTCAGAAATAATAACCAAACTCGTAAATCATCTTTTAACTCTTAGTTATTCTAATATGCAAAAATGGAGAAGAAATACTTTTTGTAGCATTATATAACCTTTTTGAGAAAACTCTACCCATTGGAATAACCTGGGAAATAAAATTTTAAGAACCCAATAATGATTGTAGTTCTTTTAAAGTACATTGAATTTTAGTCAACAATACATTGATGGAAATTTTGATATTATCAATTTTTTTTCAACGGGAATACTTAATTCCATTTTGGAAGTATCGATCGTTATTCCCAAAAAAGTTAACCTGTTAGTTGGGAACACTGTTTTGTCTACCGCTAACGGAATATTCAAGTCACTAGTTATTTGGAAAAATCTTTTAAGTAATAATTGGCAGTTGTTAGTATCCCCTCTTCCCATGAAAAGGAAATCGTCTAAATAATGCATTATGTGACCATCAATGTGAAATTGTTCTATAACCCATTACAGAAAAGAAGAGAAGGCTTCGAAGTAAAAACACAAAAGGGTAAAACCCATCGGTAGAGCTCTGTCAAAGAAATATTGGCCCTCAAATTGAAATCCAAGAGAGTTGAAACCTTTAGGGTGAATAGGAAGGAGTTTGAATGCTGATTTAATATCCGTTTTGGCTAAAAGAGCTTTTCTACCCAATTCCCTAAACTTAACAATAGCTAAATCAAAAGAAGAATAAGAAACGGAAGCAACACTTTTGTCTATTTCATCGTTTAATAAATGATCAGTAGAAAAAGAAAGGGTATGAATTAAACGGAAAGAGTTAGATTCTTTTTTAGGGACTAGAACTAACAGGGACAAACAAAAATTTTCAAATGGTACGGCCGAGAATGGGCTAGCAACACGGCCTAGTTCAATTTCTTTAAATATTTTTTCTTTAACAATAGAAGGATTTAACGTGACTGATTTAAGGTTCTCGACCCAAAAGCAACCAGTCCCTTTAAATTTGGGGACGTAGAAACCAAATGAAAAGCCAGACAATAACAACCTAGCCATCACTTTGTTTAGATAACATTTTAACCAGGGGATTAGCCTTGTTAGCCTCACTGGAGTTGTTTTTTTTTCCTGCAGTGTCTTTTGTAGCTGAGGCTCCAGTTGAACCAAGCTTTTTGAAACACTTGAACACCGGGTGGCTTCCGCTACAATAGGAACACTCGTGCCGATATTTGCAACTTGAGGCTCGGTAGAACCATTTGGCCCATCTAGTCTGCCCAATATACTGAATACTATGAATAGCCCCTGGCCCTATCTTATATAAAGTATGGCCTTATGCCTATCCCATGCATGCTTAAACTCCTTCACTGTATTTGCAGCTACCACTTCTGCAGGAAGGCTATTCCATGCATCCACTACTCTCTCAGTAAAGTAATATTTCCTGATATTACTTTTAAACCTTTGCCCCTCTAATTTAAAACTATGTCCTCTTGTAGCAGTTTTTCTTATTTTAAATATTCTCTCCTCTTTTACCTTGTTGCTTCCCTTTATGTATTTAAAAGTTTCTATCATATGCCCTCTGTCTCGTCTTTCTTCCAAGCTATACATGTTAAGGTCCTTTAATCTTTGGTAAGATTATCTTCTGGTAAGTTTTATCCTGCAATCCATGTACTAGTTTAATAGCTCTTCTCTGAACTCTCTCCAAAGTATCAATATCCTTCTGATAATATGGTCTCCAGTACTGCGCACAATACTCCAAATGAGGTCTCACTAGTGCTCTGTAGAGCGGCATGAGCACCTCCCTTTTTCTACTGGTAATGCCTCTCCCTATACACCCAAGCATTCTGCTAGTATTTCCTGTTGCTCTATGACATTGTCTGCCTACCTTTAAGTCTTCTGAAATGATGACCCCTAAATCCCTTTCCTCAGATACTGAGGTTAGGACTGTATCACTGATTTTATATTCTGCTCTTGGGTTTTTACGCCCCAAGTTCATTATCTTGCACTTATCAACATTAAATTTTAGTTGCCCGATTTTTGACCATTCCTCTAGTTTTCCTAAATCCTTTTCCATTTGGTGTATCCCTACAGGAACACCAACCCTTTTACAAATCTTTGTGTCATCAGTAAAAAGACCCACCTTACCATAGAGGCCTTCTGCAATTTCGCTGATAAAGATATTAAACAATATAGGTCCCAGAACAGATGCCTGAGGTACCCCACTGGTAACAAGACCATGGTCTGAATATACTCCATTGACTACAGCCTTCTGTTGTCTGTCCATCAGCCACTGCCTAATCCATTCGACAATATGGGAGTCCAAGCACAAAGGCTGCAATTTATTGATAAGCCTTCTATGTGGGACAGTATCAAAAGCCTTACTAAAGTCTAGATAAGCAATGTCTACTGCACCTCCGCCATCTATTATTTTAGTCACCCAATCAAAAAAATCTATAAGATTAGTTTGACATGATCTCCCTGAAGTAAACCCATGCTGTTTTTCATCTTTCAATCCATGGGATTTTAGATGTTCCACAATCCTCTCCTTAAGTATTTCCATTAATTTCCCCACTATTGATGTCAGGCTTACTGGCTTATAGTTGCCCGATTCCTCCCTACTACCTTTCTTGTGAATGGGCACAACATTTGCTAATTTCCAATCTTTTGGGACGACTCATGTTACCAGTGATTGGTTAAATAAATCAGTTAATGGTTTTGCTAGTTCACTGCTAAGCTCTTTTAATAGTTTTGGGTGTATCCCATCAGGCCCCTTTGACTTATTTGTATTAATTTTAGACAGCTGACTTAGAACCTCTTAGAACCTGACTTAGAAATTGGCATTCTTTTGTGGCAACGTGAGATTTAGCCAGAGGCCTACTTCCTTGGCTCCCCATTGCATGTTCGGATAAACCGACAGTTTCTGTCTGAAAGACTCATCATAAGAATTCCAAGCCAATCCACCAAAACTGCGATAGGCTTCCAAAATTGAATCCATATGATAAAATAATCCACAGCAGAGCTCGGGTTTACATTCTCCCAGCACTGCCGCATAAATAGTGAAAGCTTGTAACTAGAGTTGAGCGGACACCTGGATGTTCGGGTTCGGCAGGTTCGGCCGAACTTGGAAAAAAAAGTTCGGGTTCGGGACCCGAACTTGACCCCGAACCACATTGAAGTCAATGGGGACCCGAACTTTTGGGCACTAAAATGGCTCTAAAATAGTCCTGGAAAGTGCTGCAAAAGGCATCAAAATGTGCTTAAGAGCATGACAACTGTTCTGCAAACAAATGTGGATAGGGAAATGACTTAACCACCTCAGCCCCCAGTGCTTAAACACCCTGAAAGACCAGGCCACTTTTTACACTTCTGACCTACACTACTTTCACCGTTTATTGCTCGGTCATGCAACTTACCACCCAAATGAATTTTACCTCCTTTTCTTCTCACTAATAGAGCTTTCATTTGGTGGTATTTCATTGCTGCTGACATTTTTACTTTTTTTGTTATTAATCGAAATTTAACGATTTTTTTTGCAAAAAAATGACATTTTTCACTTTCAGTTGTAAAATTTTGCAAAAAAAAACGACATCCATATAGAAATTTTGCTCTAAATTTATAGTTCTACATGTCTTTGATAAAAAAAAAATGTTTGGGTAAAAAAAAAATGGTTTGGGTAAAAGTTATAGCGTTTACAAACTATGGTACAAAAATGTGAATTTCCGCTTTTTGAAGCAGCTCTGACTTTCTGAGCACCTGTCATGTTTCCTGAGGTTCTACAATGCCCAGACAGTACAAACACCCCACAAATGACCCCATTTCTGAAAGTACACACCCTAAGGTATTCGCTGATGGGCATAGTGAGTTCATAGAACTTTTTATTTTTTGTCACAAGTTAGCGGAAAATGATGATTTTTTTTTTTTTTTCTTACAAAGTCTCATATTCCACTAACTTGTGACAAAAAATAAAAAGTTCTATGAACTCACTATGCCCATCAGCGAATACCTTGGGGTCTCTTCTTTCCAAAATGGGGTCACTTGTGGGGTAGTTATACTGCCCTGGCATTCTAGGGGCCCAAATGTGTGGTAAGGAGTTTGAAATCAAATTCTGTAAAAAATGACCTGTGAAATCCGAAAGGTGCTCTTTGGAATATGGGCCCCTTTGCCCACCTAGGCTGCAAAAAAGTGTCACACATCTGGTATCTCCGTACTCAGGAGAAGGTGGGGAATGTGTTTTGGGGTGTCATTTTATATATACCCATGCTGGGTGAGAGAAATATCTTGGCAAAAGACAACTTTTCCCATTTTTTTATACAAAGTTGTCATTTGACCAAGATATTTATCTCACCCAGCATGGGTATATGTAAAAAGACACCCCAAAACACATTCCTCAACTTCTCCTGAGTACGGGGATACCAGATGTGTGACACTTTTTTGCAGCCTAGGTGGGCAAAGGGGCCCATATTCCAAAGAGCACCTTTCGGATTTCACTCCTCATTTTTTCCTGAATTTGATTTCAAACTCCTTACCACACATTTGGGCCCCTAGAATACCAGGGCAGTATAACTACCCCACAAGTGACCCCATTTTGGAAAGAAGACACCCCAAGGTATTCCGTGAGGGGCATGGCGAGTTCCTAGAATTTTTTATTTTTTGTCACAAGTTAGTGGAAAATGATGATTTTTTTTTTTTTTTTTTTCATACAAAGTCTCATATTCCACAAACTTGTGACAAAAAATAAAAACTTCCATGAACTCACTATGCCCATCAGCGAATACCTTGGGGTCTCTTCTTTCCAAAATGGGGTCACTTGTGGGGTAGTTATACTGCCCTGGCATTCTAGGGGCCCAAATGTGTGGTAAGTAGGTAAATGACCTGTGAAATCCGAAAGGTGCTCTTTGGAATGTGGGCCCCTTTGCCCACCTAGGCTGCAAAAAAGTGTCACACATCTGGTATCTCTGTATTCAGGAGAAGTTGAGGAATGTGTTTTGGGGTGTCTTTTTACATATACCCATGCTGGGTGAGATAAATATCTTGGTCAAATGCCAACTTTGTATAAAAAAATGGGAAAAGTTGTCTTTTGCCAAGATATTTCTCTCACCCAGCATGGGTATATGTAAAATGACACCCCAAAACACATTCCCCAACTTCTCCCGATTACGGAGATACCAGATGTGTGACACTTTTTTGCAGCCGAGGTGGGCAAAGGGGCCCATATTCAAAAGAGCACCTTTCGGATTTCACAGGTCATTTTTTACAGAATTTGATTTCAAACTCCTTACCACACATTTGGGCCCCTAGAATGCCAGGGCAGTATAACTACCCCACAAGTGACCCCATTTTGGAAAGAAGAGACCCCAAGGTATTCGCTGATGGGCATAGTGAGTTCATGGAAGTTTTTATTTTTTGTCACAAGTTAGTGGAATATGAGACTTTGTATGAAAAAAAAATAAAAAAAAAAAATAAGCATTTTCCACTAACTTGTGACAAAAAATAAAAAATTCTAGGAACTCGCCATGCCCCTCACGGAATACCTTGGGGTGTCTTCTTTCCAAAATGGGGTCACTTGTGGGGTAGTTATACTGCCCTGGCATTTTCCAGGGGCCCTAATGTGTGGTAAGTAGGTAAATGACCTGTGAAATCCTAAAGGTGCTCTTTGGAATATGGGCCCCTTTGCCCACCTAGGCTGCAAAAAAGTGTCACACATGTGGTATCGCCGTATTCAGGAGAAGTTGGGGAATGTGTTTTGGGGTGTCATTTTACATATACCCATGCTGGGTGAGAGAAATATCTTGGCAAAAGACAACTTTTCCCATTTTTTTTATACAAAGTTGGCATTTGACCAAGATATTTCTCTCACCCAGCATGGGTATATGTAAAATGACACCCCAAAACACATTCCCCAACTTCTCCTGAGTACGGCGATACCAGATGTGTGACACTTTTTTGCAGCCTAGATGCGCAAAGGTGCCCAAATTCCTTTTAGGAGGGCATTTTTAGACATTTGGATACCAGACTTCTTCTCACGCTTTGGGGCCCCTAGAATGCCAGGGCAGTATAAATACCCCACATGTGACCCCATTTTGGAAAGAAGACACCCCAAGGTATTCAATGAGGGGCATGGCGAGTTCATAGAATTTTTTTTTTTTTGGCACAAGTTAGCGGAAATTGATATTTTTAATTTTTTTCTCACAAAGTCTCCCGTTCCGCTAACTTGGGACAAAAATTTCAATCTTTCATGGACTCAATATGCCCCTCACGGAATACCTGGGGGTGTCTTCTTTCCGAAATGGGGTCACATGTGGGGTATTTATACTGCCCTGGCATTCTAGGGGCCCTAAAGCGTGAGAAGAAGTCTGGAATATAAATGTCTAAAAAATTTTACGCATTTGGATTCCGTGAGGGGTATGGTGAGTTCATGTGAGATTTTATTTTTTGACACAAGTTAGTGGAATATGAGACTTTGTAAGAAAAAAATAAATAAATTCCGCTAACTTGGGCCAAAAAAATATCTGAATGGAGCCTTACAGAGGGGTGATCAATGACAGGGGGGTGATCAATGACAGGGGGGTGATCAATGACAGGGGGGTGATCAATGACAGAGGGGTGATCAGGGAGTCTATATGGGGTGATAACCACAGTCATTGATCACGCCCGTGTAAGGCTTCATTCAGACGTCCGGATGCGTTTTGCGGATCCGATCCATCTATCAGTGCATCCGTAAAAATCATGCGGACATCTGAATGGAGCTTTACAGGGGGGTAATCAATGACAGGGGGGTAATCAGGGAGTCTATATGGGGTGATCACCACAGTCATTGATCATGCCCCTGTAAGGCTTCATTCAGACGTCCGGATGCGTTTTGCGGATCCGATCCATCTATCAGTGCATCCGTAAAAATCATGCGGACATCTGAATGGAGCTTTACAGGGGGGTAATCAATGACAGGGGGGTAATCAATGACAGGGGGGTGATCAGGGAGTCTATATGGGGTGATCACCACAGTCATTGATCATGCCCCTGTAAGGCTTCATTCAGACGTCCGGATGCGTTTTGCGGATCCGATCCATCTATCAGTGCATCCGTAAAAATCATGCGGACATCTGAATGGAGCTTTACAGGGGGGTAATCAATGACAGGGGGGTGATCACCACAGTCATTGATCATGCCCCTGTAAGGCTTCATTCAGACGACCGGATGCGTTTTGCGGATCCGATCCATGTATCAGTGCATCCGTAAAAATCATGCGGACATCTGAATGGAGCTTTACAGGGGGGTGATCAGGGAGTCTATATGGGGTGATCACCACAGTCATTGATCATGCCCCTGTAAGGCTTCATTCAGACGTCCGGATGCGTTTTGCGGATCCGATCCATCTATCAGTGCATCCGTAAAAATCATGCGGACATCTGAATGGAGCTTTACAGGGGGGTAATCAATGACAGGGGGGTAATCAATGACAGGGGGGTGATCAGGGAGTCTATATGGGGTGATCACCACAGTCATTGATCATGCCCCTGTAAGGCTTCATTCAGACGTCTGGATGCGTTTTGCGGATCCGATCCATCTATCAGTGCATCCGTAAAAATCATGCGGACATCTGAATGGAGCTTTACAGGGGGGTAATCAATGACAGGGGGGTGATCACCACAGTCATTGATCATGCCCCTGTAAGGCTTCATTCAGACGACCGGATGCGTTTTGCGGATCCGATCCATGTATCAGTGCATCCGTAAAAATCATGCGGACATCTGAATGGAGCTTTACAGGGGGGTAATCAATGACAGGGGGGTGATCAGGGAGTCTATATGGGGTGATCACCACAGTCATTGATCACGCCCCTGTAAGGCTTCATTCAGACGTCCGGATGCGTTTTGCGGATCCGATCCATCTATCAGTGGATCCGTAAAAATCATGCGGACGTCTGAATGGAGCTTTACAGGGGGTTGATCAATGACAGGGGGGTAATCAATGACAGGGGGGTGATCAGGGAGTCTATATGGGGTGATCAGGGGTGATCAGGGGTGATTAGGGGTGATCAGGGGCTAATAAGGGGTTAATAAGTGACGGGGGGGGGGGGGTGTACTGTAGTGTAGTGGTGCTTGGTGCTACTTTACTGAGCTACCTGTGTCCTCTGGTGGTCGATCCAAACAAAGGGGACCACCAGAGGACCAGGTAGCAGGTATATTAGACGCTGTTATCAAAACAGCGTCTAATATACCTGTTAGGGGTTAAAAAAAACACATCTCCAGCCTGCCAGCGAACGATCGCCGCTGGCAGGCTGGAGATCAACTCTCTTACCTTCCGTTCCTGTGAGCGCGCGCGCCTGTGTGCGCGCGTTCACAGGAAGTCTCGCGTCTCGCGAGATGACGCGTATATGCGTGACTGTGCGCAGCGCTGCCACCTCCGGAACGCGATCCTGCGTTAGGCGGTCCGGAGGTGGTTAAAATAACATAAAATACAGAAAAATAAAAAATAACAATCTGGATCTAGGAGTAGGAGGCGGTGGATGGGTGGATGTGGCAGTGAAGGTTGACGTGGCGGTGTAGGTGGAAGCGGCGGTGAAGGAGGAATAGGTAGCCAACACTGATTTGTGTTTTTTTTTTTTTTTTAATTGGGGTATCCCCAAAAATATTGGGACAAAATAAAACAAAGAATAAGTGCACTTGAGTACAAGAATGGATGGTTGAGGCTGGTATAAATGTCTATTCTGCACAAGGTACGGACAAGTCCTTTGGGATCCATGCCTGGTTCATTTTAATAAACTGTGATACAGATAGTGGATAGCTCACCACCTCTTTCGTATGGAACTGGTGCTCTAGCCTAAAGACTGAACACCCAATCAGTCAAAAGGGTTAATCGATGAAACAAATGTAAGGCTGGCACTCAAATATGCGGGATCAATAGAGGTAACAATTTATTCAAATGTAAAATACAGACATCAAATAAGACCATATAATAAATGTAAAAACAATGATGATAAAAATATATGAAATATGGGTATAATAATATATATGAAAACAGTATATAAGAAACCGCAATTGCATAAATAAATAAGCACTGGGGGCAGTGGACTGTGGGTAGTTGTCAATAACCCCTGAGATCTGAAAATAGATCTTGATATGAAGTGCTGACCTTCTATCTAAAGTCCTCTGAATCAGGTATGCACTAATCTGAAGATGGCCTCTGGCCAAATGTAGATAACAGTCCAGGGATATGAATATTAGTCCAGGGAGAAAGTATATAATTCTGACTGCTCACACTGTGTCACAGGATAAATGCCGAAGTAGATACACTGTTGCAGGTCGTGGTTAGAGCGGGACCGGTTTAATCTTACCCTCTAGTTCGGGTCCGGACGCTGGGGAGTCTCTCCCTCTCACCGCTACTCACCACGCTGTATCAGCTTCCGTTCGTGTTCTATGGCGTCCTCGCTCGAGACTATAGTCACGTGATATTAGTCTCGCGGGTTTTGCCTGTTAAAGTGTCCGGTCTGTTTTCTCCTCAAGATAATTAGAGGTAGGATTTCCGTGGAGCGCTCCAATATTCAGAAACCTTCCTTATTGACTCCGGATCCTTGTTGATGGGGGTGAACTCGCCAGACGCGTTTCGGGGACGTCTCTCCCCTTCCTCAGTGGGGACGTCTCTCCTGAGGAAGGGGAGAGACGTCCCCGAAACGCGTCTGGCGAGTTCACCCCCATCAACAAGGATCCGGAGTCAATAAGGAAGGTTTCTGAATATTGGAGCGCTCCACGGAAATCCTACCTCTAATTATCTTGAGGAGAAAACAGACCGGACACTTTAACAGGCAAAACCCGCGAGACTAATATCACGTGACTATAGTCTCGAGCGAGGACGCCATAGAACACGAACGGAAGCTGATACAGCGTGGTGAGTAGCGGTGAGAGGGAGAGACTCCCCAGCGTCCGGACCCGAACTAGAGGGTAAGATTAAACCGGTCCCGCTCTAACCACGACCTGCAACAGTGTATCTACTTCGGCATTTATCCTGTGACACAGTGTGAGCAGTCAGAATTATATACTTTCTCCCTGGACTAATATTCATATCCCTGGACTGTTATCTACATTTGGCCAGAGGCCATCTTCAGATTAGTGCATACCTGATTCAGAGGACTTTAGATAGAAGGTCAGCACTTCATATCAAGATCTATTTTCAGATCTCAGGGGTTATTGACAACTACCCACAGTCCACTGCCCCCAGTGCTTATTTATTTATGCAATTGCGGTTTCTTATATACTGTTTTCATATATATTATTATACCCATATTTCATATATTTTTATCATCATTGTTTTTACATTTATTATATGGTCTTATTTGATGTCTGTATTTTACATTTGAATAAATTGTTACCTCTATTGATCCCGCATATTTGAGTGCCAGCCTTACATTTGTTTCATCATTTTAATAAACGTAAGCTTGTCCACATGGGGTGCGGCCTGTGATAATGCTCTCTGCTGTGCTAAACACACGTTCACACTATACACTGGCTGCAGGGCAGGTCAGCACCTCCAAGGCTGACAAAGCTTTTCCACATTTTGGCCATGCTAACCCTGCCTTCTCAGGTGCTGGTGGTGCCCCAGCTGCATTGGAGACCTCTTCCTCCTCCTCTGCCTTTGCCTTGTGCTTCCACTGTGCCCCCGCTGTCAGGTGGGAATGCTATCATCAGCGTGCGCTTGTAGTCGCGCATCTTCTGATCAGTAGCAGATGTTTTCACTAAATTTAGTTCCTTGTCAGCAACGCAGAGCAGGAGTTCATTCACGGCAAAAGGGGGTTCATGTCACCTAGCAATAGAACAGAGGATTTTGAGAGATTTAGGCCCCTGTCAGCAATGCAGAGCAGAGGTTCATTCACGGCAAAAGGGGGATCATGTCACCTAGCAATACAACAGAGGATTTTGAGAGATTTAGACCCCAGTCAGCAATGCAGAGCAGGGGTTCATTCACGGCAAAAGGGGGTTCATGTCACCCAGCAATACAACTGAAAATTTTTAGAGATTTAGGCCCCAGTCACCCAGGCACAGCAGGGGTTCATTCATGGCAAAAGGGGGCTCATGTCACCCAGCAATAGAACAGAGGATTTTGAGAGATTTAGGCCCCTGTCAGCAATGCAGAGCAGGGGTTCATTCACAGCGAAAGGGGGTTCATGTCACCCAGCAATACAACAGAGGATTTTGAGAGATTTAGGCCCCAGTCAGCAATGCAGAGCAGGGGTTCATTCACGGCAAAAGCGGGTTCATGTCACCCAGCAATACAACTGAGGATTTTGAGAGATTTAGGCCACAGTCACCCAGGCACAGCAGGGGTTCATTCACGGCAAAAGGGGGTCCATGTCACCCAGCAATTCAACAGAGGATTTTGAGAGATTTAGGCCCCAGTCACCCAGGCACAGCAGGGGTTCATTCACGGCAAAAGGGGGTTCATGTCACCCAGTAATACAACAGAGGATTTTGAGAGATTTAGGCCCCTGTCAGCAATGCAGAGCAGGGGTTCATTCACAGCAAAAGGGGGTTCATGTCACCCAGCAATACAACAGAGGATTTTGAGAGATTTAGGCCCCAGTCAGCAATGCAGAGCAGGGGTTCATTCACGGCAAAAGCGGGTTCATGTCACCCAGCAATACAACTGAGGATTTTGAGAGATTTAGGCCACAGTCACCCAGGCACAGCAGGGGTTCATTCACGGCAAAAGGGGGTCCATGTCACCCAGCAATTCAACAGAGGATTTTGAGAGATTTAGGCCCCAGTCACCCAGGCACAGCAGGGGTTCATTCACGGCAAAAGGGGGTTCATGTCACCCAGTAATACAACAGAGGATTTTGAGAGATTTAGGCCCCTGTCAGCAATGCAGAGCAGGGGTTCATTCACGGCAAAAGGGGGTTCATGTCACCTAGCAATAGAACAGAGGATTTTGAGAGATTTAGGCCCCTGTCAGCAATGCAGAGCAGGGGTTCATTCACGGCAAAAGGGGGTTCATGTCACCCAGTAATACAACAGAGGATTTTGAGAGATTTAGGCCCCTGTCAGCAATGCAGAGCAGGGGTTCATTCACGGCAAAAGGGGGTTCATGTCACCTAGCAATAGAACAGAGGATTTTGAGAGATTTAGGCCCCTGTCAGCAATGCAGAGCAGGGGTTCATTCACGGCAAAAGGGGGTTCATGTCACCCAGCAATACAACAGAGGATTTTTAGAGATTTAGGCCCTTGTCAGCAATGCAGAGCAGGGGTTGATTCACGGCAAAAGGGGGATCATGTCACCCAGCAATACAACAGAGGATTTTGAGAGATTTAGGCCCTTGTCAGCAATGCAGAGCAGGGGTTGATTCACGGCAAAAGGGGGATCATGTCACCCAGCAATACAACAGAGGTATTTGAGAGATTTAGGGCACTAAAATTGGCTTTTTTTTTTAATTAAAATGGCTCTAAAATAGTCCTTGAAAAGGCTAGAGGGATGTAAAAGGCAGTAAAATGTGCTTAAGAGCATGGCAACTGCTCTGCAAACAAATGTGGATAGGGAAATAACTTAAAATAAAATAAAATAACAAAAAATTCAAAATTATTAACCTGCCACTCAGAGAATGAGGTGGATATGGAGTCGGAGGTTGAGGAGGCGGTAAATGTGGTGTTGTAGGTGGAGGCAGCAATGGAAGAGGAACAGGTAGCCAACAATGTTTTTTTATTTTTTTTTATTGGGGTAGGTCGCCCCCAAAATATTGGGACAAATAAAAAAAAAGAAAACAAAGAATCATTGCACTTGACTTGAGTACAAGAATGTATGTTTGATGGTGGTATAAATGTCTATTCTGCACAAGGTACAGACAAGTCTTGTGGGATCCAAGCCTGGTTCATTTTAATGAACGTAAGCTTGTCCACGTTGGCTGTGGACAGGTGGCTGCGTCTGTCTGTAATGACGCCTCCTGCCGTGCTAAATACACGTTCAGAGACTACACTGGCTGCAGGGCAGGCCAGCACCTCCAAGGCATACAGGGCAAGCTCTGGCCATGTGAACAATTTGGAGACCCAGAAGTTGAATGGGGCAGAACCATCAGTCAGTACGTGTAGTCGTGTGCACAGGTACTGTTCCACCATGTTGTTCGAATGCTGCCTCCTGCTAACACGCTCCATATCAGCAGTTGGGGCCGGTTGTTGCGGCGAGGTGACAGAGCTTTTCCACATGTCGGCCATGCTAACCGTGCCTTCTGAGGTGCTGGCGCTGACACAGCTGCATTGGTGACCTCTTCCTCCTCCCCTGCCTTCGCCTTGTGCTTCCACTTGTCCCCCGGCGTCAGTCGGGAATGCTCTCAGGAGCGTGTCTACCAGCGTGCGCCTGTAGTCGCACATCTTCTGATCACGCTCCAGTGAGGGAATTAAGGACGGCTTATTGTCTTTGTAACGGGGATCCAACAGGGTGGCCACCCAGTAGTCAGCACACGTTAAAATGTGGGCAACTCTGCAATCGTTGCGCAGGCACTGCAGCATGTAATCGCTCATGTGTGCCAGGCTGCCCAGAGGTAAGGACAAGTTGTCCTCTGTGGGAGGCGTATCGTCTGCGTCCTCCATATCCCCCAGCTACGCACCAGTGATGGGCCCGAGCTGCTTTGGATACCACCCCGCAGTGAACATGCTTCATCCCCATCCTCCTCCTCCTCCTCATCCTCCTCCTCCTCGTCCTCCAGTAGTGGGCCCTGGCTGGCCAAGTTTGTACCTGTCTCTGCTGTTGCAAAAATCCTCTTTCTGAGCCACTTCTAAAAAACTGGCCTGAAAGTGTTAGAGATGACCCCTATTCCTCGTCCTCGTCCTGGGCCACATCCTCTTCCATCATCGCCCTAAGTGTTTTCTCAAGGAGACATAGAAGTGGTATTGTAACACTGATAACGGCGTCATCGCCACTGGCCATGTTGGTGGAGTACTCGAAACAGCGCAACAGGGCACACAGGTTTCGCATGGAGGCCCAGTCATTGGTGGTGAAGTGGTGCTGTTCCGCAGTGCGACTCACCCGTGCGTGCTGCAGCTGAAACTCCACTATGGCTTGCTGCTGCTCGCACAGTCTCTCCAGCATGTGCAAGGTGGAGTTCCACCTGGTGGGCACGTCGCATATGAGGCGGTGAGTGGTAAGGCCGAAGTTACGCTGTAGAGCAGACAGCCGAGCGGCGGCAGGATGACAACACCGGAAGCGCGCACAGACAGCCCGAACTTTATGCAGCAGCTCAGACATGTCGGGGTAGTTGTGAATGAATTTCTGCACCACCAAATTCAGCACATGCGTTAGGCAAGGGATGTGTGTCAAACTGGCTAGTCCCAGAGCTGCAACGTGATTTCGCCCATTATCGCACACCACCAGGACGGGCTTGAGGCCCACTGGCAGCAACCACTCATTGGTCTGTTGTTCTGTACCCTGCCACAACTCCTGCGCGGTGTGGGGCCTGTCCCCCAAACACATCAGTTTCCGAATGGCCTGCTGACGTTTACCCCTGGCTGTGCTGAAGTTGGTGGTGAAGGTCTGTCACTGACCGGATGAGGAAGTGGTAGAAGAGGAGAAGGAAGCCGAGTAGGAAGAGGAGGCAACAGGAGGCAAAGAATGATGCCCTGCGATCCTTGTCGGCGGAAGGACGTGCGCCAAAACAGCTCTCCGCCTGGGGCCCAGCCGCCACTACATTTACCCAGTGTGCAGTTAGGGAGATATAGCGTCCCTGGCCGTGCTTACTGGTCCACGTATCTGTGGTTAGGTGGACCTTGCCACAGATGGCGTTGCACAGTGCACACTTGATTTTATCCGATACTTGGTTGTGCAGGGAAGGCACGGCTCTCCTGGAGAAGTAGTGGCGGCTGGCAACGACGTACTGTGGGACAGCAAGCGACATGAGCTGTTTGAAGCTGTTCGTCTCCACCAGCCTGAATGACAGCATTTCAAAGGCCAGCAGTTTAGAAATGCTGGCATTCAGGGCAAGGGATCGAGGGTGGCTAGGTGGGAATTTACGCTTTCTCTCAAAGGTTTGTGAGATGGATAGCTGAACGTTTCCGTGTGACATGGTGGAGATGCTTGGTGACGGAGGTGGTGTTGTTGGTGGCACATCCTTTGTTTGCTGGGCGGCAGGTGCCAACGTTCCAGAGGCGGAGAAAGAGGCTGAGGCAGCAGAAGAAGAGGGAGCAGGAGGGGCCTGAGCCCTTTCTTGGTTTTGAAGGTGCTTACTCCACTGCAGCCCGTGTCTCGCATGTAGATACCTGGTCATGCAGGTTGTGCTAAGGTTCAGAACGTTAATGTCTCGCTTCAGGCTCTAATGTCTCGCACATTGTGTGAAGAAGTGCCATGCAAGGGAACTCCTTGAAGCTGCCTTTGGTGTGCTCGGTCCCTGTTGACGATGGCCAGTAGCAGGCAAACTGTTTTGGCGATGGCTGCTCTGCTTTTGCACCCTGCTCCCGCTTTTGCTACGCTGTTGGCTCGGTCTCACCACTGCCTCTTCCTCCGAACTCTGAAAGTCAGTGGCACGACCTTCATTCCATGTGGGGTCTAGGACCTCATCGTCCCCTGCATCGACTTCCACCCAGTCTTCCTCCCTGACCTCCTTTTCGGTCTGCACACTGCAGAAAGACGCAGCAGTTGGCACCTGTGTTTCATCATCATCAGAGACGTGCTGAGGTGGTATTCCCATGTCCTCATCAGGAAACATAAGTGGTTGTGTGTCAGTGCATTCTATGTCTTCCACCCCTGGGGAAGGGCGAGATGGATGCCCTTGGGAAACCCTGCCAGCAGAGTCTTCAAACAGCATAAGAGACTGCTGCATGACTTGAGGCTCAGACAGGTTCCCCGATATGCACGGGGGTGATGTGACAGACTGATGGGCATGGGTTTCAGGCGCCACCTGTGTGCTTTCTGCAGAAGACTGGGTGGGAGATAATGTGAACGTGCTGGATCCACTGTCGGCCACCCAATTGACTAGCGCCTATACTTGCTCAGGCCTTACCATCCTTAGAACGGCATTAAGCCCGACCAAAAATCGCTGTAGATTCTGGCGGCTACTGGGACCTGAGGTAGTAGGTTCAGTAGGACGGGTAGCTGTGGCAGAACGGCCACGTCCTCTCCCTGCACCAGAGGCTCCACCAACACCACCACCACGACCATGACCGCGTCCCTTATTAGATATTTGCCTCATAGTTAGCGTTCACAAAGCAAAGTAAAAAGTGGTTAAGTATGTTAAAAATAATTAACCGCCAATATAAACCCTGATGTAGGGTATTGCACTCTATTTTTTTTATTTGTGGCCTAAATGTGACACTCACTTATGCACGTCTTATCCCAGATATGCAATATTAGAGGGTTTTTTCACCCTAACCAAAAAGCTGTATTTCTGTCCTAAATGTGACAGTGACTTATTCACGTGTACTCACAGATGTGCAGTATATTAGAGGGTTTTTTCACCCCAGTAACCAAAAAGCTGTATTTCTGTCCTAAATGTGACAGTGACTTATGCACGTGTAATCACAGATGTGCAGTATATTAGAGGCTTTTTTTCACCCAAGTAACCAAAAAGCTGTATTTCTGTCCTAAATGTGACAGTGACTTATGCACGTGTAATCACTTATGTGCAGTATATTAGAGGCTTTTTTCACCCCAGTAACAAAAAACCTGTATTTCTGTCCTAAATGTGACAGTGACTTATGCACGTGTAATCCCAGATGTGCAGTATATTAGAGGGTTTTTTCACCCCAGTAACCAAAAAGCTGTATTTCTGTCCTAAATGTGACAGTGACTTATGCACGTGTAATCCCGGATGTGCAGTATATTAGAGGGTTTTTTCACCCAAACCAAAAAGCTGTATTTCTGTCCTAAATGTGACAGTGACTTATGCATGTGTAATCACAGATGTGCAGTATATTAGAGGGTTTTTTCACCCCAGTAACCAAAAAACTGTATTTCTGTCCTAAATGTGACAGTGACTTATGCACGTGTAATCACAGATGTGCAGTATATTAGAGGCTTTTTTCACCCCATTATCCCAAAGCCGTATTTCTGTCCTAAATGTGACAGTGACTTATGCACGTGTAATCACAGATATGCAGTATATTAGAGGGTTTTTTCACCCCAGTATGCCAAAGCCGTATTTATGGCCTAAATGTGACAGTGACTTATGCACGTGTAATCACAGATGTGTCAGTATATTCGATTTTTTTTTCACCCTAACAAAAAAGCTGTATTTCTGTACTAAATGTGACAGTGACTTATGCACGTGTAATCCCAGATGTGCAGTATATTAGAGGGTTTTTTCACCCCAGTAACCAAAAAGCTGTATTTCTGTCCTAAATGTGACAGTGACTTATGCATGTGTAATCCCAGATGTGCAGTATATTAGAGGGTTTTTTCACCCTAATCAAAAAGCTGTATTTCTGTGCTAAATGTGACAGTGACTTATGCACGTGTAATCACAGATGTGCAGTATATTAGAGGGTTTTTTCACCCCAGTAACCAAAAATCTGTATTTCTGTCCTAAATGTGACAGTGACTTATGCATGTGTAATCCCAGATGTGCAGTATATTAGAGGGTTTTTTCACCCCAGTAACCAAAAAGCTGTATTTCTGTCCTAAATGTGACAGTGACTTATGCACGTGTAATCACAGATGTGCAGTATATTAGAGGCTTTTTTCACCCCAGTATGCCAAAGCTGTATTTATGGTCTAAATGTGACAGTGACTTATGCAAGTGTAATCACAGATGTGCAGTATATAAGAGGGTTTTTTCACCCCAGTAACCAAAAAGCTGTATTTCTGTCCTAAGTGTGACAGTGACTTATGCACGTGTAATCCCAGATGTGCAGTATATTAGAGGGCTTTTTTACTCCAGTAACCAAAATGCTGTATTTCTGTCCTAAATGTGACAGTGACTTATGCACGTGTAATCACAGATGTGCAGTATATTAGAGGGTGTTTTCACCCTAACCAAAAAGCTGTATTTCTGTCCAAAATATGACAGTGACTTATGCATGTGTAATCACAAATGTGCAGTATATTAGAGGGTTTTTTCACCCCAGTATGCCAAAGCCGTATTTATGGCCTAAATGTGACAGTGACTTATGCACGTGTAATCACAGATGTGTCAGTATATTAGAGGGTTTTTTCACCCTAACCAAAAAGCTGTATTTCTGTCCTAAATGTGACAGTGACTTATGCATGTGTAATCACAGATGTGCAGTATATTAGAGGGTTTTTTCACCCCAGTATGCCAAAGCTGTATTTCTGTCCTAAATGTGACTGTGACTTATGCACGTGTAATCACAGATGTGTCAGTATATTAGAGGGTTTTTTCACCCTAACCAAAAAGCTGTATTTCTGTCCTAAATGTGACAGTGACTTATGCACGTGTAATCACAGATGTGCAGTATATTAGAGGGTTTTTTCACCCCAGTAACCAAAAAACTGTATCTCTGTCCTAAATGTGACAGTGACTTATGCACGTGTAATCACATTGTGCAGTATATTAGAGGGTTTTTTCACCTCAGTAACCAAAAAGCTGTATTTCTGTCCTAAATGTGACAGTGACTTATGCACATGTAATCACAGATGTGCAGTATATTAGAGGCTTTTTTCACCCCAGTATGCCAAAGCCGTATTTATGGCTTAAATGTGACAGTGACTTATGCATGTGTAATCCCAGATGTGCAGTATATTAGAGGGTTTTTTCACCCCAGTAACCAAAAAGCTGTATTTCTGTCCTAAATGTGACAGTGACTTATGCACGTGTAATCACAGATGTGCAGTATATTAGAGGGTTTTTTCACCCCAGTAACCAAAAGCTGCATTTCTGTCCTAAATGTGACTGTGACTTATGCACGTGTAATCCCAGATGTGTTAGTATATTAGATGGTTTTTTCACCCCAGTAACCAAAAAGCTGTATTTCTGTCCTAAATGTGACAGTGACTTATGCACGTTTAATCCCAGATGTGCAGTATATTAGAGGGTTTTTTCACCCCAGTAACCAAAAAGCTGTATTTCTGTCCTAAATGTGACAGTGACTTATGCACGTGTAATCCCAGATGTGCAGTATATTAGAGGGCTTTTTCACTCCAGTAACCAAAATGCTGTATTTCTGTCCTAAATGTGACAGTGACTTATGCATGTGTAATCACAGATGTGCAGTATATTAGAGGGTGTTTTCACCCCAGTATGCCAAAGCTGTATTTATGGCCTAAATGTGACAGTGACTTATGCACGTGTAATCACAGATGTGTCAGTATATTAGAGGGTTTTTTCACCCTAACCAAAAAGCTATATTTCTGTCCTAAATGTGACAGTGACTTATGCACGTGTAATCACAGATGTGCAGTATATTAGAGGGTTTTTTCACCCCAGTATGCCAAAGCTGTATTTCTGTCCTAAATGTGTCAGTGACTTATGCACGTGTAATCACAGATGTGTCAGTATATTAGAGGGTTTTTTCACCCTAACCAAAAAGCTGTATTTCTGTCCTAAATGTGACAGTGACTTATGCACGTGTAATCATAGATGTGCAGTATATTAGAGGGTTTTTTCACCCCAGTAACCAAAAAACTGTATCTCTGTCCTAAATGTGACAGTGACTTATGCACGTGTAATCACATTGTGCAGTATATTAGAGGGTTTTTTCACCCTAGTAACCAAAAAGCTGTATTTCTGTCCTAAATGTGACAGTGACTTATGCACGTGTAATCACAGATGTGCAGTATATTAGAGGCTTTTTTCACCCCAGTATGCCAAAGCCGTATTTATGGCTTAAATGTGACAGTGACTTATGCACGTGTAATCACAGATGTGTCAGTATATTAGAGGCTTTTTTCACCCTAACCAAAAAGCTGTATTTCTGTCCTAAATGTGACAGAGACTTATGCACGTGTAATCACAGATGTGCAGTATATTAGAGGGTTTTTTCATCCCAGAAACCAAAAAACTGTATCTCTGTCCTAAATGTGACAGTGACTTTTGCACGTGTAATCACATTGTGCAGTATATTAGAGGGTTTTTTCACCCCAGTAACCAAAAAGCTGTATTTCTGTCCTAAATGTGACAGTGACTTATGCAAGTCTAATCACAGATGTGCAGTATATTAGAGGATATTTCACCCTAACCAAAAAGCTGTATTTCTGTCCTAAATATGACAGTGACTTATGCCCGTGTAATCACAGATGTGCAGTATATTAGAGGGTTTTTTCACCCCAGTAACCAAAAAACTGTATTTCTGTCCTAAATGTGACAGTGACTTATGCACGTGTAATCACAGATGTGCAGTTTATTAGAGGGTTTTTTTCACCCCAGTATGCCAAAGCCGTATTTATGGCCTAAATGTGACAGTGACTTATGCACGTGTAATCACAGATGTGTCAGTATATTAGAGAGTTTTTACACCCTAACCAAAAAGCTGTATTTCTGTCCTAAATGTGACAGTGACTTATGTACGTGTAATCCCAGATGTGCAGTATATTAGAGGGTTTTTTCACCCCAGTAACCAAAAAGTTGTATTTCTGTCCTAAATGTGACAGTGACTTATGCACGTGTAATCACAGATGTGCAGTATATTAGAGGGTTTTTTCACCCCAGTAACCAAAAAACTATATCTCTGTCCTAAATGTGACAGTGACTTATGCACGTGTAATCACATTGTGCAGTATATTAGAGGGTTTTTTCACCCCAGTAACCAAAAAGCTGTATTTCTGTCCTAAATGTGGCAGTGACTTATGCAAGTGTAATCACAGATGTGCAGTATATTAGAGGATTTTTTCACCCTAACCAAAAAGCTGTATTTCTGTCCTAAATATGACAGTGACTTATGTCCGTGTAATCACAGATGTGCAGTATATTAGAGGGTTTTTTCACCCCAGTAACCAAAAAACTGTATTTCTGTCCTAAATGTGACAGTGAATTATGCATGTGTAATCCCAGATGTGCAGTATATTAGAGGGTTTTTTCACCCCAGTAACCAAAAAACTGTATTTCTGTCCTAAATGTGACAGTGACTTATGTCCGTGTAATCACAGATGTGCAGTATATTAGAGGGTTTTTTCACCCCAGTAACCAAAAAACTGTATTTCTGTCCTAAATGTGACAGTGAATTATGCATGTGTAATCACAGATGTGCAGTATATTAGAGGGTTTTTTCACCCCAGTAACCAAAAAACTGTATTTCTGTCCTAAATGTGACAGTGAATTATGCATGTGTAATCCCAGATGTGCAGTATATTAGAGGGTTTTTTCACCCCAGTAACCAAAAAACCGTATTTATGGCCTACATGTGACAGTGATTTATGCACGTGTAATCACAGATGTGTCAGTATATTAGAGAGTTTTTTCACCCTAACCAAAAAGCTGTATTTCTGTCCTAAATGTGACAGTGACTTATGCACGTGTAATCCCAGATGTGCAGTATATTAGAGGGTTTTTTCACCCCAGTAACCAAAAATCTGTATTTCTGTCCTAAATGTGACAGTGACTTATGCACGTGTAATCCCAGATGTGCAGTATATTAGAGGGTTTTTTCACCCTAATCAGAAAGCTGTATTTCTGTCCTAAATGTGACAGTGACTTATGCAAGTGTAATCACATATGTGCAGTATATTAGAGGGTTTTTTCACCCCAGTAACCAAAAAACTGTATTTCTGTCCTAAATGTGACAGTGACTTATGCACGTGTAATCACAGATGTGCAGTATATTAGAGGCTTTTTTCACCCCAGTATGCCAAAGCCGTATTTATGGCTTAAATGTGACAGTGACTTATGCAAGTGTAATCACAGATGTGCAGTATATTAGAGTTTTTTTTTACCCTAACCAAAAAGCTGTATTTCTGTTCTAAATATGACAGTGACTTATGCACGTGTAATCACAGATGTGCAGTATATTAGAGGGTTTTTTCACCCCAGTAACTAAAAAACTGTATTTCTGTCCTAAATGTGACAGTGACTTATGCACGTGTTATCACAGATGTGCAGTTTATTAGAGGGTTTTTTTCACCCCAGTATGCCAAAGCCGTATTTATGGCCTAAATGTGACAGTGACTTATGCACGTGTAATCACAGATGTGTCAGTATATTAGAGAGTTTTTTCACCCTAACCAAAAAGCTTTATTTCTGTCCTAAATGTGACAGTGACTTATGCACGTGTAATCACAGATGCGCAGTATATTAGAGGGTTTTTTCACCCCAGTAACCAAAAAGCTGTATTTCTGTCCTAAATGTGACAGTGACTTATGCACGTGTAATCACAGATGGGTCAGTATATTAGAGGGTTTTTTCACCCTAACCAAAAAGCTGTTTTTCTGTCCTAAATGTGACAGTGACTTATACATGTGTAATCACAGATGTGCAGTATATTAGAGGGTTTTTTCACCCCAGTAACCACAAAGCTGTATTTCTGTCCTAAATGTGACAGTGACTTATGCATGTGTAATCCCAGTTGTGCAGTATATTAGAGGGTTTTTTCACCCTAATCAAAAAGCTGTATTTCTGTCCTAAATGTGACAGTGACTTATGCACGTGTAATCACGGATGTGCAGTATATTAGAGGGTTTTTTCACCCCAATAACCAAAAAACTATTTCTGTCCTAAATGTGACAGTGACTTATGCATGTGTAATCACATTGTGCAGTATATTAGAGGGTTTTTTCACCCCAGTAACTAAAAAGCTGTATTTCTGTTCAAAATGTGACAGTGACTTATGCACGTGTAATCACAGATGTGCATTATATTAGAGGCTTTTTTCACCCCAGTATGCCAAAGCCATATTTATGGCCTAAATGTGACAGTGACTTATCCAAGTGTAATCACAGATGTGCAGTATATTAGAGGGTTTTTCCCCCTAACCAAAAACCTGTATTTCTGTCCTATATATGACAGTGACTTATGCACGTGTAATCACAGATGTGCAGTATATTAGAGGGTTTTTTCACCCCATTAACCAAAAAGCTGTATTTATGTCCTAAATGTGACAGTGACTTATGCATGTGTAATCCCAGATGTGCAGTATATTAGAGGGTTTTTTCACCCCAGTAACCAAAAAACTGTATTTCTGTCCTAAATGTGACAGTGATTTATGCACGTGTAATCACAGATGTGTCAGTATATTAGAGGGTTTTTTCACCCTAACCAAAAAGCTGTATTTCTGTCCTAAATGTGACAGTGACTTATGCACGTGTAATCCCAGATGTGCAGTATATTAGAGTTTTTTTTTTACCCCAGTAACCAAAAAGCTGTATTTCTGTCCTAAATGTGACAGTGACTTATGCACGTGTAATCCCAGATGTGCAGTATATTAGAGGGTTTTTTCACCCCAGTATGCCAAAGCCGTATTTATGGCCTAAATGTGACAGTGACTTATGCACGTGTAATCACAGATGTGCAGTATATTAGAGGCTTTTTTCACCCCAGTAACCAAAAAGCTGTATTTCTGTCCCAAATGTGACAGTGACTTATGCACGTGTAATCCCAGATGTGCAGTATATTAGAGGGTTTTTTCACCCCAGTAACCAAAAAGCTGTATTTCTGTCCTAAATGTGACAGTGACTTATGTACGTGTAATCACAGATGTGCAGTATATTAGAGGGTGTTTTCACCCTAACCAAAAAGCTGTATTTCTGTCCTAAATGTGACAGTGACTTATTCACGTGTAATCCCAGATGTGCAGTATATTAGAGGGTTTTTTCACCACAGTATGTCAAAGCTGTATTTCTTGACTTGCAGATAGCCTATGCTGGTGCACTATCGTTGCATAAAATGGCTGCCGATCATGTATTGATATTGACTAACTGAAGAAAAAAAAGTTCGTTTTCAGCAGTAGTTGGCTCAGGGCAGGCTTAAAAAAATTGTGCACTGCACCCACAAAACACTTTTTCGGTAGATCGCTGAGTACATAAACCAGTTCTTGATGAGATTTCTCCCTGATCTCTCCCTCACAGCAGCTGCAGCCTCTCCCTACACTAATCCGAGCAGAGTGACGGGCGGCGCTACGTGACTCCAGCTTAAATAGAGGCTGGGTCACATGCTGCAGTTGGCCAATCACAGCCATGCCAATTGTAGGCATGGCTGTGATGGTCTTTTGGGGCAAGTAGTATGACGCTTGTTGATTGGCTGCTTGGCAGCCTTTCAAAAAGCGCCACAAAAAGTGCCGGACACCGAACCCGAACATTTACGTAAATGTTCGGGTCCGGGTGCCGAAAACCCTAAAGTTCGGTACGAACCCGAACTTTACAGTTCGGGTTCGCTCAACTCTACTTGTAACCAATTTAGGACTGATTTATTCTTTATGTTTTTTGGGTCCTCATCATTATTATCTTTTATTAACCCCTTAGTGACCAAGTCTGTTTGGGCCTTAATGACCAAGCTAAATTTTGGAAATCTGACATGTGTCATTTTAGCTTAGAATAACTTTGTAACATCTTTACTTTATTTTGGCTGCACTTCAAATTTTTTTTTACTTTTTTATTTTATTTAGGAGACTTAACATTTTTTTTCCTGCAACAAGCCAAGTTTGCAGAGGCTTATAAGTGTCAGAATAATAGAACTCCCCAAAAGAGAACCCATTTTAAAAACTAGCCCCCTTAACGTATTTATCTATGGGTGTAATGAGTTTTTTGACCCACTAGTTTTTTAAAGAAATTAATGCTAAAAAGGTGAACAAAAATAAAATTTTCATTTTTTTACACAAAAGTATTAATTTAAAGACATATTTTTCCTACAGAGAACATTATTATTGGTCCCTGATGGTTACTGTGCTGAAGGCAGATCTTCAGCACAGTAACCAGTGCGCATGTCTGCGCCATTAATATTATTTTTTTATTAGATGTGGGGGGGGGGGGGGGCCCTAATAACGTTATTTAACACATCTGGGGTGCTTGGGGACCTGATCAGGGCATAATTTGAACTTCTCTCTCCTCTCCTGAGAAGAGAGACCTTACTGAGAGCAGCGGTGAGCGGCGGCGGCCGGCTTTCAGTCCGCGCATGCGCCGGGCCGCCGCCATCGTTCTTGAGGGTAAAGGGGGGTGGGGGGTGAGGATAGGGACCCAGCTTAGGGCCAGAAGTGCTGGGGGATCCAATCGCTGCATCGGAGACTTTCTCCCTCCTCTCTTACATGAGAGGAGGGAGAAAGTTTAGTGCTGGCAGCTCCGCTGCAGGCATTTTCTGTGATCGCCGTGATAAAGTGTATCAAGGCAATCACGTGATCAGAGACCGCTTGTCACTGTCTCTGATCACTGCCCCGAGCCCTCAGCTACCTCTGGTAGCTGCGGGCATGGAGCTACAGCGCTTGATTTTATCGCTAACTTGGGCTGAAGTGCCGCCGTAAAAAGGCGGCGCTCCAGCCCAAGGCCCCTTAGTGACCGCCGTAAAAACACGTATGGGTGGTCATTAAGGGGTTAAAGGTTTATTACCAGATGACAGGAGTAGGGAATATAAATCAATAAATTCCCTATTCCATATCTCGTCTTTTAAAGTGACTGACAGGTTGTATCCAAGTGGTGATACTTGGCATATTAAAGCCTCTTTAAGGCAGGATTGATTTACACCCTCAATATTCTGTATTTGAGGGTTAAATACTGATACTGAATCCTTAGGCAGCCCTATAATTCTGTCAGTGCTTTTTTAAGGATTGACAGATGTCTTGTCAACCCAAACCTCAGTCAAGGATTGAGAATCCTCTTTATTTGTATTTGACATAAAATTTTAAAATTCTTTAAATAAATATAATTTATCCTGAGTAAATTGTGGTATTTGAGTAGTAAATGTGCGCAACATCTGCGTGCCACTATCACTGTTTTGACCGTTATTCTCACCCCTGATGTTAGGTCCAACTGCCGGCGGCTCGAGTGAAGCGGACTGAAGATCTGCCTCGACCGTTTCCTTAACCCCTTAAGGACCGGGCTCATTTTCACCTTAAGGACCAGGTAATTTTTTGCAAATCTGACCAGTGTCATTTTATGCATTAATAACTCTGGTATGCTTTTACCTATCATACTGATTCCGAGATAGTTTTTTCATGACATATTCTACTTTATGTTAGTGGTAAATTTTCACCGATACTTACCTAATCTGTTTGTGAAAAATTCCAAAATTTAGCATATTTCTAACTTTGAAACTCTCTGCTTGTAAGAAAAATGGACATGCCAAATAAATTATATATTGATTCGCATATTCAATATGTCTACTTTATGTTGGCATCATAAAGTTGACATGTTTTTACTTTTTGAAGAAGTCACACAGTGATTGACAACCTTCTGTGTACAAACTGATACGGGGACAGCTGTCAATCACTGTGTATGGGCAGGGTGATCCAGATTCTCACTGTTTCTCTCAGGAGTCCTGTAAGAAATGTACTTTGCTTTTTGCTTTTTACTCAGAACTCAGCACTATGAGCTGGGCAATCCCAGAGGGGGAAGATGTGATAATAGAATAAAATAAGCGTTTCTTCCCCTGTTGTTCCACTAAGACCACTCTGGTTCTCCCAATCACTCTCTGTTTACTTAGCTGCAGGGGTAACCTGCCTGTATACCCACATGATCACTGCAGCCAGTCACTGGCCTCAGTGGTATACAGCATTAGACCTCTGAGGCTATTGATTGCCTGCAGCGGTCACATGGATATATGGGCAAGATACGTCTGCAGTCAAGTAAACAGTGCCTGACAGGAAGGATAAGTAATTGCTTCTTTTTTTTGTTTTATCACATTTCCCCAATTTGGACAACCCCCTTTAAGTTTAGTTTTGACTGTGAATTGTTCACAAGGTGTTACACTCACAGAATACATTTTGTTAACCACATCTTTATTTCAGGAAGAGAAAGAGAAAAATCCAACAAGAAAAAAAAAAGATTGTTCACAACAGGAGAAATGTATTTTAACAAAGTCAACACACAAATTGCTTGGTTGTGTCTCAGTCTAACCTGGGGAGCTACTGCTGTAATTAGTTCTACTTAGGACATATGTAGTTGTATGAGGTAATCTGAGAAGACATTATTTATGGCAGATCAACCAATGACTATGTGTTATCCTACATAGCTAAGTACCTAATAAATCTTAGAGGTGTACATTTGTTAAATTCTCATTCCCGTTTTTTGTTGATCCAGAATCAGAATGAAACCTTTTCCTGTATGTCAAGTTTCTATATTCTCTGTCTTACTCTGCCATGCATTGATACAATACATTTTACCACACACCAGTATTAAAGGTATGGAAGTCCTAATCTATGGAAGTCCTACTAGCAACACTGCAATTTGTGTTACAATATTACATGCATTCAAATACAAACATTTATTTCCTAATGCATAGCTTTGAAAAAACGCATTCATTAGTATGAATCTCAGTGGAATTGGCAGTGAAAGTTCAAGAATTCACAGTTTACTCTGCTGACTCTGCACGTTTCTATGTGAAGTTAACCCTTAATTAATCGTTGACTTACAGATATTTATTTACAATGCCCCTTAATATCATTTTGTTGATGAGCATATTTATGGAATTGAATTACTATAACTTCATTTTAAAGAGATCAAGGATGTTTTGAAACATTTAGGGGAAAACTAAAAAATTTTTTAAATGTAGTTATTTTTATGATGCCAAGCTGAATGCTTGCTTCTTTAAAATGTTGTCAATCACTATTTAGTTGGGTTTTTGTGTATAGCAAGGTGAATAACTATATCCTAATCCAAAAACTAAATCCAGGGATAACTATAGTTATTACTTCTTGTTTCCTTAGACCTCCTTATCAATCTATAATCAGTTAAATCAACCCCCCCCCCCATTTAAGGGGAAAAAAATCACATTAACTGAAGAATAAACACTTAGATGGTGACCCCTTTTCATCTTTTCAGCTGCAGATCCACTGATTCTTTGGCTCCTCTTCTGTTATCCAAGATGATCTCTTTTCAGAATACCTGATGCATGCTGTGCATTTGGTAGCCCAAGACAATTCTTGCTGCCCTTGGATTGGTCAGCACTTCTTATGTGTCTTGGAGTACCTGTGCAGCCATCTTGGAAGACAGAGGAGAAGCCTGGGAATTGTTGAATATACAGCTTAAAAGATGAAAAAGAACTGTTCATTCTCAAGTTACGGTAATGTGATTTTTTTTTCTTGAAACGGAAGTTCACTTTAGGAATACCTGTAATTACTAGTGGCAGTGGACATTGCTGTTACCAAGGCGAATATACATAATCTGTAGCCTCTTCTGCAGATTTCCAATGCAGGAAATGTAAACTTCTGGTTCGAAACAAAAGCATTGGCAATATTGGAGCAAAATGGACCATTCATAGTACATAACTAGTTGGAATGTCCAAGTCCATTATTTACTTGAGAACACGAAATGAGGGATCTGTAAAAATAAGTGCAAGTGAAATCTATAGAAGTTGACCATACTAGCAATTGTGTAGCTGCTTTAAATTTTCAATGTGGTTACAAAGAATGAAAGCAGAAGTATGGTTATTGTGAGCAAGTGGTTCAGTCACAGCAAAAATGTAGAAAAATTCACGTACTGGAAATTTCTTAATAGCCTCAAGTCATGTGCAGTTTCTTCCTCATAGAGAATAACAGAATGCAAGCAATACTGGAGTAGTCGCGGTACCCTAACATTAAGAGAGTACATATTTGGGGAAAAAGGAACAGGTTTATAAGGGTGAACTGGAAAGAGAAGGACAGTCTCTGAAGCTGCAGAGTACAGAAAAGGAGATGGTTCATGTTTGTATTTATTGCAATGCACAAAACTGGATCATATTTTTTTGAGCTTTTTGAAATGGGCCAAATTAATTCTCTAATTATTCTTGCCCGTTTCGTTTCATGTTGTAAAGGATACAAATATTTCTCCTGAGGAGTTAAGGATACAACAGTAGGCCTTGATTATCCTTTATTATTTCTTGAGGGCTTATGGGCATGTCTGCGAATCCAGGACTAGCTATTTGTATTCTCCACCGACAGTACACATATGCATTGATTTTAGGTAGGTCAGATCATTCCCTGACAGCAACAATAAAATGTTCTGTGGCTCATAGATAAATTGAATTTTTACATCCTATTTTACCTATGGAAAATGTATTTAAAATTACTGATGGTCTTTTTCCATAGGCAGAGAAACAGAAAGTAAAACTACTGATTCCTGATCATTGTTCCATGTAAATGTGCCTCTAATCATTCGATAAATAAGCAAAAGCTTGTCTGTGATCCCATTTTTCACAAAGCGTCAGAACAGTTGTTTGTCAGCAGCATGTCGTCCTGTGTAAACTGTGGATGCGCTGCCAACAATATACAAAGTGAATTAGGGAAGAACTATCATAGTAATGATCGTTTGGCCCCTAAGCAGTGTGGATCTAGCCTTGTAAGCGACGATCGACTTGTATATCGCTGATAAGCGCTTGTGCAGGCCTGAAATTGCCCCATGTAGAGGTGGGGTCACACGTAGGTTTCTGATAATGTTTTTCTGCATTTTTTATGGAATTTTTTCCCCCTGCATTTTTTGGTGCGTTGTTTGTGGTAAAAACACCAGCTCCAGAGGGTACCTGAAGGTCTATGGGACACATAAGCGCTTTTTTGCTAGTGTTGTTTTTGTTAATTAGGTGGCAATTTGGCAAAGCTAGGGTTTCTACACTTTTTCTGCCTTGCTTAAAAAGGGGTGGACTTTGTGGGAATGGGGTGGAACTCTGTCTGAAAGGGTGTGGCTTACGAAGCAAAGTTTTGCTCCAAAATTGGTGTAAAAATTCTGTCTCAAAGTAAGCCAACAAACAGTTGGTACAGAGTTAGAGAGAGTGTCTGTCCCTGCACCACATTTATCATCCAGCATCAGCCACTGTGAAAAGTCTGGTGCAGGTCTAGACAGCTTGTCTAAGTTTACACCATCTGTAGGATTAGTAAATCTCGGCCACAGTGTGCAAAGAATGCCAAAAATGCCACAATAAACAGTGGTTAAAAAAAACTACATTTGTTGTGTAGGAATCCTAAAGACCTTATTTTTGCAGTCTACCTTACTTGCCCAGGACAACATTTAATATTTTTTACCACACTAAAATGAATGGATTCAGAAATACAGCCAGAAACAGCTGACAGCCCACAGTTTAGCTATACAGAACAAGAAAGTATTTCCTTAAGTTGCATTGTAAACTTTAATTATGAGCCCCACGGAAGGGTCCTCTGGTTCTATGGTGGGTCAGGACACCATGTATGAATGCAACAATAGCGGCACGTTACTCTCATGGTTCGACATATTGCCACAGTGTTTCTAGTGTGCACCACTTTGACACAAAAACATACCATATTTTACCCAAATGTTATGTGTATTCAAATGATAATATGATTTTTCAAACCCATTATACCAGTATCCAGTTCTCTGTTTAAACCTTTTCTAAAATTGAAGAGCAACAATCATATAAAATGTAATAAAAGTCTATACTAAAAATGAAAACAGACAGCAACATGACAATAGCCTGAAGGTATCAAAAACATCAGACAAAATGGAATAAAACATGCTAGAAGCTAAGATATGCTGGGTTGCAGATAGAGATTTATGAAAGCATTGCTGAGTTGCCCACATACAGGCTTCCGTTATGTAATATATGTATTTCATACCATGAAGACAAATTAATCTACTAAGCTTATTAGGTGAGGAAGTCTGTCCATTCCTAACATTGGATCGTGCATGGCTCTGTGACCCCTAAATTGAAATGTTGTTTAAGAAGGATAAATTATTCAGGAAATATTAAGCATAGCTGCATGAAAAGATCATTTTTCCTTTAAATTAAAATGTGTGTCATGTAACTCTTGCACAAAACTACAAATGTATGACTGCATAGTCACAGAGTAGCAATTTGTGACGCGCAGAAGTGGCCTGGCTTATACTCTGCTGCCATAAAACAGATAATTTTATGAAAAATAATGCAATCAATTTTTAAAAAGAGGGTTAAAAATACTCGTGCTCATCCTCATTTGTCCCTCCAGTTTAATGGCTCAGTCCTCAGCTACAAATGTGTGTAAGGTACCCATAGAGTCAGTAAACAGTTTGATCATACAGTGTGGAAGCATTAAATCCAATGATCCTCAGGATAGACAATCACTAGTTGACTACTGGGCATCCAACTTTCCACAACCTCACCGATCAGCCGTTTGGCAATAGCTCCACCACCAGAAGTAGACAGCTCTGTCCACTTAGTAGTAGACTGAGCTTGTCGCTGCAGCACTGCTCTCATTGATTTTAGTGGAAGGATCTTGTGCAAAACAAAATGTATATCACGTAGTCATCTACGCTTTTCAGTACAATTGATCGAATATATGCCGATGCATAGTTCCCAAACGCATGCGGAAAGAACTCTCTCTTGGCATACTTTAAAGAATAACTGTCACATTTAGACCCTAATTTCAATTTTCATATATGTAGTTACTAATAACATGATATTCCAGAATCAGTTACTATTAGACCGACTTACCCCATATTTAATAAGATTCAGCCCTTAGCAACCAGTCTGCATAAAACTGCAATTTCACTATTCAGTTAAGATGGCCGCCACTGCCCTCACCCTGAGGCTAATCCCGCCTGCCCTCACTAGCCAGTAACAATAGCCCCCCAAAAGTGTCAGTAACCAGAGCCCTCCCCCTCAAGGGTTAATCTCCTGCAGCACAAAGGGGTCCTCTTACCACATGTTGCTTTCATTTATACACTGAGCAGATGGCAGATCTCCCATCCCTGTTGTGCGCTGCTTCCACTCTGCATTCTCCAGCTCTGCTGAGTGAGGGAGCGTCTGCCAAGCGCAGGGACAGGGAGAAGTGCACACAGCCCAGGCACTGTTATCAGCTGCTGGGGAGGACCTGGCTTTAATCATTTACTTACAGTCTCTGGCTGTCAGTAATGTGACCCTGCACGCAGCCTGCTTCTGCGTGCTCCGTCCTTCAACAGATAGACGGAACATGCCTAGCAACCCTATTTTAAAGGGCTTCTGTCACCCCACTAAACAAATTTTTTTTTTTTTTGGGGTACTTATAATCCCTATACTGCGATATATCTATACATTATGTTATTAATCATTTTCGTTCAGTAGATAATGCAAAAAAACATACTTTTATAATATGCAAATTACCTGTCTACCAGCAAGTAGGACGGCTACTTGCTGGTAGCAGCCGCAAAAAACCGCCCCCTCCTCCTGTTATTTGACAGGGCCAGCAGCGATCTCCTCCTCCAGCTGGCTATGTCTGCATTTCAAAAATTGCGTGCCTGTCTTGATTCGGCGCAGGCGCTCTGAGAGAAGGAGGCTCGCCTCCTCAGCATTCCCTCAGTGCACCTGCGCCGATGACGTCTTCTCTTTTGGTGACGTCATCGTGACAGAAGCCCTTTAAGCACAGGTAAAAGTAGGCAGTACAGGGAACAAAAATGTGGAATTAAGGGGTAATTGAATACACAGTGAAAAGTTGAAATAGAGCCACCAAGGAGATATTAATCACCACAATCCAATACTCCAAAAAAATAATAATACGACAGTTATACTTTAAGTAAATAGGACCCTATGGATGTGAGCGTGTGAGTGAGTGAGTAGGACCTAAAGTATGAATTAGTGAGTAGGACCTAAAGTATATGAACCCATCCAACTCTGTATTACAGTTCATATTTAGAATTACTCTACACAAACATTTGATTTGCATATACATTACTTATCTTGCAATTATTCTGAGTTACAGTCTGTATTATAGCCTAGGTTCATGTTTCTGTAGGCTTTAGAGCTGAAATGTCCCACCATTCCTTGCTTGCTCCTGTATTTGCATTCTAGGCAGTATAGAGTTTATACCAGGCATGGTACAGTAAACAGATGTATTTAAAACCAACACTCCTATTGCATCATAGCAGAGCAGCTAAGCTCTGACAGCAAGCTTGTTGACTGTTTCCAATTACAAGAAGAAGAACTTTGAATTCAGATGTGGACTATACTATAATGTAACTTGTAAAATGGTGTTCAGAGGTATGAATACTGTTTAAAGAGGACCTGACATCAGGTTAATAATGTTTTTCTATTTTCTTCCTAGGTCCCCCTGCTACCAAGATACAACCACTAATATTTCTGGTGTGCATTATTTTATATGTCTGTGATTGTCCAAGGGGACAGCCACCAGGAGTCCTCTCCTGAGTTGGAGTCATCCTCATCACTCTTAGGGCTCAATGCACAGGCACCGACCATGGGGCCGCCGCATACGGATCGCGGACCCATTCACTTGGATCCACATCCAATGGTCCGCAACGCAAAATAGTAGTACTTCCGTGGGCTTCCGATCCGTGCCTCCGTTACACACAGCACCGCATCGCCTGGATTGCAGACCCATTCAAATTTATGGATCTGCATCCGTGATGTGTGGAGCACACGGGGTGCACACGGCCAGTGCTCGTGTATTGCGGACCCACTGTATGTGGGCTACAATATGGCCAAGGCAGGGCAACGACTGTGTGCATAAGCCCTTAGGCCCCTTTCACACGGGCGAGTATTCCGCGCGGATGCGATGCGTGAGTTGAACGCATTGCACCCGCACTGAATACCGACCCATTCATTTCTATGGGGCTGTTCACATGAGCGGTGATTTTCGCGCATCACTTGTGCGTTGCGTGAAAATCTCAGCATGCTCTATATTCTACGTTTTTCACGCAACGCAGGCCCCATAGAAGTGAATGGGGTTGCGTGAAAATCGCAAGCATCCGCAAGCAAGTGCGGATGCGGTGCGATTTTCACGCATGGTTGCTAGGAGATGATCGGGATGGAGACCCGATCATTATTATTTTCCCTTATAACATGGTTATAAGGGAAAATAATAGCATTCTGAATACAGAATGCATAGTAAAATAGCGCTGGAGGGGTTAAAAAAAAATTAAAAATAATTTCACTCACCTTAGTCCACTTGATCACGATGCCCGGCATCTCCTTCTGTCTCCTTTACTGAACAGGACCTGTGGTGAGCATTCATTATAGGTCAAGGACCTGTGGTGACGTCACTCCGGTCATCACATGATCCATCACATGATCTTTTACCATGGTGATGGATCATGTGATGACCGGAGTGACATCACCACAGGTCCTTGACCTGTAATGAATGCTCACCACAGGTCCTGTTCAGTAAAGGAGACAGAAGGAGATGCTGGGCATCGCGATCAAGTGGACTAAGGTGAGTTAAATAATATATATATATTTTTAACCCCTCCAGCACTAGTTTACTATGCATTCTGTAAGGGGAAATAATACAATCTACAGAACACCTAACCCAAGCCCGAACTTCTGTGAAGAAGTTCGGGTTTGGGTACCAAACATGCGCGATTTTTCTCACGCGAGTGCAAAACACATTACAATGTTTTTCACTCGCGCGGAAAAATCGCGGGTGTTCCCGTAACGCACCTGCACATTTTCCCGCAACGCCCGTGTGAAAGAGGCCTTACACTGTTCAGTCAGCAGGGTAGCATCAGAACATTAAAGGGGTTATCCAACCGCTCTCCAGCACCCGCGTCACTTCTGATGCCCGCACGGCCGCCACTACATCTCCCTGTCGTGTCACCCACGATGCTAGGGAGGCTCGTCCCCACCATGGCCTGCTATTGGCTGACTCCAAACCCCCTGTTGCCGGATGTTTTGATCCGTGCGGTAGGGAGATGCAGCAACGGCCATGTGGACATCAAAAGCGACGCTGGTGCCGGAGAGCGGGGTAAGTATGACCAGTATAAGGGGCCTGGGCATTTTGTGGGTATTATAGGGGTTGGATAACCCCTTTAAGTTCAGCATGATCCTGCAATATAGTTTATCTCATCAGACCACACTGTGTGCTTACCTCAGCTGGGCTTCACAGCCTGGAGGAGCAAAAAGACATGCCACTCTGATATTGTCTGGACTGACTGGACAGCATCTGGGCAGTGAAGATGACTCCACCTCAAGTGAAGGCTTCTTGTGGTCACACTCTTGGCGACCCACAGTCTCCAGAAAAAGTACTGGAATACTCAGGCCAGAAGTGATATTTTGGGCATTTGAAATCTTAAACCTTGTTCCTCTGTAAGAGATTACAGTATCAAATTCTTCCAAACAGACCAAATCTTCTTAACAAAGAGGGTAGTTACATAGTTCTTGTCATGTCATACTGTATAATCTTAAAACATGGGAATTGATGTCCTGTACCTTAAAGCAATATCTGAGCTGCACATCTATTTTTCTGGATGCACAGGGACATGCAAAAAACATGCCTCCGACCAGTATCCCAGAATGAGGCTTGACTGCATGGATTCTTTGGATATGTGATGTACACAAGATATGTAAATCTCTTCTGTATTGAGCAGGTCTTGCTGTGTTTCAGCACTGTTTTAAAAGGTTAGATTACATAGGGAAAATTGAGTTATGTGTATATTCTATGTATTACATTTTTAAATTCAGTTTATTTAGTACAAAATAAACTTTTCATCCAATGTTGACATCATTTAATGCAGCACAATACGTGTGCATTTGCAGGAAGTATGATTTTTTAATCCTAAAAATTGTTACCAGATGATTTGATTAACCACATGATCTGGCATTAAATGGGTTGGCCACCTTTTGAGGGGGGGGGGGGGGGATTAGGCAACCCCCTCCCTCCTGGGCAGAACTGCAAAGGGAAGCATACTTACCTGCTTCCTGCCGCTGGGTCCCAGCTCCTTCTCTCTGTGGCCTCAGATACCTCACTTGCTGTCAACATCTGTTTTGACGCCACTGCAGCCAATCGCTGGCCGTAGCAGTGACCTGCTCACCTTGGGTCACATGACAAATTGACATGAAGGTGGGGAGCAGGTAAATTTGCTTTCCCTTTGCAGGTCTGTCACAAAATGTGGCCAACCTCTTTAAGATTTCAGATATTAAACAAGTTTGTGCTTGAGTATTTTTCCATAGTTCAACTAAATGTGTCATGTACCTAAGTGTAACAATGTAACACTCAAGCCTCAAATTACCTGTGTACTTTGATATTGAATTGGTGAATGAAAGTAAACAAACTGTGGTTCTGTGTGCATCTGGTGCAGCAAGGTATGGCATATGTGTTTTATGTTTGTATAATTAAGATATTTTTTTATATTAGTACATTCCGTCAATAATGTTATTTGTTCTCCGATGTTCCACTATGATGTATAATAATTCCTGAGAAATCCCTTGTGTTCATCATTGGGCTATACCGTTACATGTTTTAAATTGTATCTACCTTTATTCACTGGGATGGAGTCAGTATTACTAAATCACTTTTCATTCGTAAGGCTATTTATATTGACCCTGCTTTATTGAATATTTTTTCAAAAATGTAGACTTCCTATCCAAATTCTTTTTAATTTGCACATTTCCTGACCTTGGCATCATATAACTATGTATTTTAAATTGATTGAAAGTCATTGCTCATTTATCAAATCTTATGGGAGAGGCACCCGGCTTCTGGAATACTAAGATTTGAATATTAAACCAGCCCTGCTATATTTTACAAAAAATAGCTGGTCAGGGCAACTCACTTGGCAAGAGCCAGCAAATAGCCCTTGTTGTTTACTTTACTGGAAGAATAATGATGGCATCCGTAAAAATGCTGTTTAAACCCATTAACGAGGCGCTCCATTCAAATCTCTACATGTAATGTCCAATATATCACAGTGTCTATCACATCAGATATAACTCATTAATGTCATTTCATATCATTTTCATATTAAACTTTCTAGCTCCACCTTGTCCTGCAACAGAGGCAGGTGCATCAACTTTACGGAAAGAGTACTCAACTGAGAAATTATTTTTGTGCTGTCCTCTTCCTCTGCTCCATACAAACAGCAGGAGAAAGCAGAATAGAACCACTCCCAGAAAAGTAATGCAGCCCATAGCTGTTGATACTAAGATTGTTTTCAGGTCCAAAGTAAACTTCAAAAAAACATGTGTGTCATTGTGGTAGGTGTCATTGTACTCTGCAAGATATAGTGTTCGGTTAGCGTATGGTGAGTTATCACCTTTTACAGTCAGTGTAGCAAAGTAGGTGTCATTTCCTCCTGCATTGGTGGCAATACATATATATGTACCACTGTCTTGAACCTGAGCATATCTTATCTCAAGGGTACCCTCTGGTAGCACTGTAGATCTTCCTACACTCCTACTAGTAATCATCCTTCTCTGCGGCGAGACCCAGACAATGAGAGGAACAGGCTCCCCATCAGCCCGACAGTGAAATGATACAGGTTGTCCTTCATGAGCTGTGATATGCTGGAGCTTCCTGTCCCTTATTTTGGGCTTTTGGCATGTAAAGTATTCAAAAAGTATTGAATCTGGGAAGTCGCATAATGCATTGCCTTGGATTTCAGCAGGGGAAGCGCAAACAGGCTGGTGGCCATCAAAATTGAGTGTTTTCCTTCTTTGCAAAATCCATAGTAAACGGCAGTCACAGGCAAGGGGGTTGGCATCTACTCGCAGTGTCTCTAGGGTATTCACTGACTGGAAAGTACTCTCTTCCAGAGTTGAAAGCTGATTGTTGGAGACATTCAGCAGACGAATCTGTCTCAAGCCATAAAATGATTGGGATTCCACAACAGTGAGAGATGCCCCAACCATGAGCAGCTCCCTTAGCCTGATAAGGTCTTTGAAGGAGCCTCGCTGGATGACTCGAATAGGATTGTAGGAAAGATTTAGATATTCTAGATATGTAAGGCTCCTTAGAGCAGCTGCTGGCACTGAGGTGATATTGGTATAGGTGATGGAAAGGGAAGTAAGATTTAGTCCCTGGAAAGCAGTTGGGCAGACTTCTTCTAAAAAAGGCCAGCAATCAATATCTAGTTCTTTGAGGTTATAAAGCTTCTGAAAATTCTGTTCCTCCAATGAACTGATGCCCAAGTGACGCAGTTTCAGAACATCAAGGCCTTGCAAGTACGAAAGTGAGTCAGGCGATATAGAGGTTAGATTGCATTTTTCAATAGTCAGTTGCTCTAGGCCAGTCAACCCGGAAAAGGCTTTCTGTGAAATATACAACAATTCATTGTCCCCAACTTCAAGGCTTTTCAAATTGCGAAGGTCTTGAAACATAAAGTCTAGGAGAATGACAATTTTATTTTCACTGATATCAAGTAATGTTAGATTGCTAAGTTTGCTAAACACTCCAGTTGGAATAAGCTTCAGTTGGTTGCCTCTCAATTTAAGGGTTTGAAGATAAAAGAGATTGGCAAAGGCTCCTGGCTCTATTACTGAGATAATATTTTCACTTAGATCTACCTCTTCAAGTTGTGGGTATGAGGACAGTTCACCAGGATTCAGGCAGCGTATGCGGTTCTTGCTTAGGTCTAAGAGTTTTGTTTCAGATGGAATCCCTTCCGGGATTGAAGTGAGTCGCTTGCGGTGACAGATGACTGACCGGATCTGAGGCGCACAATCACAACGGGCAGGGCATCCTAAAGTCTTTCTTTCTGAGTAGAGTAGCAGTAGGTGGAAAACTAAGATGGAGGGCCAACATGATGCCATTTTACTAGGCATCATATAACCAGAGGGGCTACCATTTTGTCAGGCACCTAGAAATTAGAAATAGAAATAAGTGTTACATTAACAAACTATAAGTTACATTAACTATTGTCCTAAAACATACTACATTTTAAACTATGTATCTTTTCAGCACAGGCACATAATATTTTTGACTTAATATGTTTTTTTTTTAAAAAGCCCCGTAAGTATCACAATTCAGCAACTGCGTTCAACCTAACCTATAGAACAAAGCCATTTCTAGGATTCAGGAGCTCACACCATGTTTCTCAATTTACTTAATCTCAGCTTTTTCTACAAACCGGATTCCAAAAAAGTTGGGACACTAAACAAATTGTGAATAAAAACTGAATGCAATGATGTGGAGATGGCAAATGTCAATATTTTATTTGTAATAGAACGTAGATGACAGCTCAAACGTTTAATCCGAGTAAATGTATCATTTTAAAGGAAAAATACGTTGATTCAAAATTTCACGGTGTCAACAAATCCCCAAAAAGTTGGGACAAGTAGCAATAAGAGGCTGGAAAAAGTAAATTTGAGCATAACGAAGAGCTGGAAGACCAATTAACACTAATTAGGTCAATTGGCAACATGATTGGGTATAAAAAGAGCTTCTCAGAGTGGCAGTGTCTCTCAGAAGCCAAGATGGGTAGAGGATCACCAATTCCCACAATGTAGCGCAGAAAGATAATGGAGCAATATCAGAAAGGTGTTACCCAGCAAAAAATTGCAAAGACTTTGCATCTATCATCATCAACTGTGCATAACATCATCCGAAGATTCAGAGAATCTGGAACAATCTCTGTGCGTAAGGGTCAAGGCCGTAAAACCATACTGGATGCCCGTGATCTCCGGGCCCTTAAACGACACTGCACCACAAACAGGAATGCTACTGTAAAGGAAATCACAGAATGGGCTCAGGAATACTTCCAGAAACCATTGTCAGTGAACACAATCCACCGTGCCATCCACCGTTGCCAGCTGAAACTCTACAGTGCAAAGAAGAAGCCATTTCTAAGCAAGATCCACAAGCTCAGGCGTTTTCACTGGGCCAGGGATCAATTAAAATGGAGTGTGGCAAAATGGAAGACTGTTCTGTGGTCAGACGAGTCACGATTCGAAGTTCTTTTTGGAAATCTGGGACGCCATGTCATCTGGACCAAAGAGGACAAGGACAACCCAAGTTGTTATCAACGCTCAGTTCAGAAGCCTGCATCTCTGATGGTATGGGGTTGCATGAGTGCGTGTGGCATGGGCAGCTTGCATGTCTGGAAAGGCACCATCAATGCAGAAAAATATATTTTTAACAAGATAATGCCAGACCACATTCTGCATCAATCACAACATCATGGCTGCGTAGGAGAAGGATCCGGGTACTGAAATGGCCAGTCTGCAGTCCAGATCTTTCACCTATAGAGAACATTTGGCGCATCATAAAGAGGAAGGTGCAACAAAGAAGGCCCAAGACGATTGAACAGTTAGAGGCCTGTATTAGACAAGAATGGGAGAGCATTCCTATTTCTAAACTTGAGAAACTGGTCTCCTCGGTCCCCAGACGTCTGTTGAGTGTTGTAAGAAGAAGGGGAGATGCCACACAGTGGTGAAAATGGCCTTGTCCCAACTTTTTGGGGATTTGTTGACACCATGAAATTCTGATTCAACATATTTTTCCCTTAAAATGGTACATTTTCTCAGTTAAAACTTTTGTTCCGTGATTTATGTTCTATTCTGAATAAAATATTAGAAGTTGGCACCTCCACATCATTGCATTCAGTTTTTATTCACGATTTGTATAGTGTCCCAACTTTTTTGGAATCCGGTTTGTAGTTGCGTACTTTTCATTTCCACAGCAACACAGAATATGGTGTTAACCTTGGGATACCAAATATGTGGTAGTCAAGTAAGGCTATTTTCACATTTGCTTTTTTGCTGGATCCAGCAGGAATCAGCAAAAATGCTTCCACCATGATAATGTAACCGGCTGCATCCGTTCTGAACGGATCTGGTTGTATTATCTCCAAAATGAACACGACAGATACGGCACCAAAACCATTGTAAGTCAATGGGCGCCGATACATTTTCTTTAGTGTCTGAAAAAAATCCACCGAGGCAACCAAACGGAAAGGAATGCATTCTGGTGCACTCTGTTCCGTTTTGTCCCTATTGACAAAGAATGTGGACAAAATTTAAGTGTTTTCCTCCTATGATGGATATCAATACCGGAAAGGAAAACGTTGATGTTAAAGTAGCCTAAGATGTATTAACCCCTTCCCGCATATGGGTGTAACTATACATCCAGATTGCATGATAGTTTCTGCAATCGGGTGTACAGTTAAACCTGAACTCAAACTGGAAGCTGTGACATTATACAGTGTTACAGCCAAGGAGTCTCCATTTTCCCTCATAATGAAAACACGGGAGCTGCTGGCAAGGGAACAATCAGAGTGGTCCCTTGTCAGCGAGGGACAGACTAACCAATCAGAGTGTAAATGCTGTTTGCAGGCTCTAATCTCCACAGATCATGTCGATGGAGATCACAGCCTGCAATAAAGTGATGCTCTGAGCCCCCTGTACCCTCATTAGACTATCTGTGCCACCATCCGCTATCTGTGCGCCCCCTGACACCATCTATACCCCCCTTCCCGTCCACCATCTGTGCCCCCGCACTTTAAAAACTTGATGGCAGTGGCTTTGGAAATGCAGCAGGTGAAGGACGAGATTAGTGCTGGAACGGAGCCTGGCTGTTTAACCCCTTAGGTGTCGGGGTGAGTAGCCACCATGGCATCCATCGGACCACCACGCTGCAATTCTGAGATTGTTTTGTAGTGACACATTGTACGTCATGACAGTCATAAATTTGAGTCAATATAGTTCACCTTTATTTATGAAAAAATCCTAAATTTACCAAAAATTTTCAAAAATGTGCAATTTTCTAAATTTCAATTTCTCTGCTTTTAAAACTGAAAGTGATACCTCATAAAATATTTATTACTTAACATTCCCCATATGTCTACTTTATGTTTGCATCGTTTTGTAAATGTCATTTTTTTTGGGGGGGGGGGGGGACGTTAGAAGGCTTTTTAAGGACCAGTTCAGGTCTGAAGTCCCTTTGTGGGGCTTTTATAATAGAACCCCCCATAAATGACCCCATTGTAGAAACTACACCCCTCAAGTTACTCAAAACTGATTTTACAAACTTTGTTAACCCTTTAGGTGTTCCACAAAAGGAAAATGGAGATAAAATGTCTAAATTTCACTTTTTTGGAAGATTTTCCATTTTAATCTATTTTTTTTGTTAACACATCGAGGGTTAACAGCCAAACAAAACTCAACATTTATTACCCTGATTCTGAGGTTTACAGAAACACCCCACATGTGGTCGTAAACTGATGTAAGGGCACATGGCAGGGCGCAGAAGGAAAGGACTGCCACATGGTTTTTGGAAGGCAGATTTTGCTGGGCTGGTTTTTAGACACCATGTCCCTTTTGAAGCCCCCCGATGCACCCCTACAGTAGAAACTCCCAAAAGTGACCCCATTTTGGAAACTGGGGGATAAGGTGACTGTTTTATTGGTACTATTTTTGGGTACAAGGTAACCAGTTTTTGAGGCAAGGTAACCAAAAAATGGCTGTTTTGGCACAGTTGTTTTTTTGCAACGTTCATCTGACAGGTTAGATCATGCACTATTTTTATAGAGCAGGTTGTTACGGACGCAGTGATATCAAATATGTCTACTTTCTTTGTTTGTTTGTTTCAGTTTTACATAATAAAGCATTTTTGAAAAAATAATATGTTTTTGTGTCTCCATTTTCTGAACGCCATATTTTTTTATTTTTCTGACAATCGTCTTGTACAGGGGCTCATTTTTTGCAGGAAGAGTTGACGTTTTTATTGGTATCATTTTTGGGTACATATGATTTTTTGATCATTCATTATTACACTTTATGGGGGCAAGGTGACCAAAAAAAATTGGTTGTTTTGGCACAGTTTTTATTTATTTATTTATTTTTACAGCGTTCACCTGAGGGGTTAGGTCATGTGATATTTTTATAGAGCAGGTTTTTACGGACGTGGAAATACCTAATATGTATACTTTTTCTTATTTATTTAAGTTTTACACAATAATAGCATTTTTGAAATAGTCAGAGAGCCATAGCTTTTTTATTTGTTGACCGATTGTATAAGTTAGGGGCTCATTTTTTGTGGGAAGAGATGATGGTTTTATTGGCTCTATTTTGGCAGGCATACGCCTTTTTGATCACTTGGTGTTGCACTTTAAATGATGTTAGGTGACAAAAATGGCTTTTTTGGCACTAGTTTTATGTTATTTTTTTTACGGTGTTCAATTGAGGCGTTAGGTCATGTGATATTTTTATAGAGCAGGTTGTTACGGACACGGAGATATCTAACATATCTACTTTTTATTTATTTATTTCACTTTAACACAATAATAGCATTTTTGAAAAAAAAACAACATATTTTTGTGTCTCAATTGTCTGAGAGTCCTATTTTTTTATATTTTTTGGGCGATTGTCTTAGGTAGGATCCCATTTGTTGCTCGACTGAGCACCCGAGTATAATGGAAGTCAATGGGAGAACCCGCGCATTAAACCAGGTACTCCCTGCTCTGAAGAGGGGAGGGTGCCTGGTTCATAACAAAATGTCAGAAATTGTTGGTAGCACCACCAAAATGGTTCTGTAACAGCATGGGGAGGATGTATGGATGCATCTTTGACTCGCTGGTCGCTGCTGGGAACTATGTTGTCCGAATAGTACGCCACTTTTACATAATGACAATAATACGCACAATACCAAGGAAAAAAATATTGATTTTAGAGGAAAAATTTATAGAAAACATGCTTTCCTGAATATTTACTTGTATATAAAGTGCAAGTGCTACCAAAAATTGCAAGGAAGAGGCACTCCGATACACCCCTAGTTACACATAAAGGAGGGCATCATACACACCCTTTAAAAATTATGATTGATGGCCTGCTGGTGACCCTCAAAAACATTAGGAGCAAGGGCCTGCTGATCTGACCATCTAAAACATTATGGGCGGTGGCCTGCTGCCGCTTTGGTGACTCTAGTTAACCTGGGGCTGAAGGCACATCCCGTGACGGCGACGATCCATTTGGATGTTTAGCCTATTGCAGCGCAGATGTGACAAATCACTGCAGACACCATTTATAGGCAAAGTGTGGATAAATTATGGAAAAAATATATTTGTTGTCAGTAATATTTTTCCCAATATCTGGCCCTGACACACAGAAGGTATTGCAGCACAGATGTCACTCCAGACACCCTCTATCCAAAAAATAATGCAAAGTATGGAAAAAAATAAATTGCTGGCTATATTATATTGCTGCCAGCCTGCCACCACACACAATAGTCCTTAAAAGGACTTTTAGATCTTTGAAACGTTTTTCTATTGACTATATTGCGATCACACTCCCTACACTATCTATCTCTTCCTAAGCGCAGCTCTCCCTGACCCATAATGAGCCGAACTATATAGCACCCAATAACGCGTTCCGGCCAGCCAATCACTGTAATGTCAGTAGCCAACATGGCTACTGGCATTACAGTGATGGCAGTACTTACCTGCATGTTTATTGGCTGCTTAGCACCAGTGAAACATACGGGGAGGAGACTCGAGCATGGCGGTCGAGCACATGCGGTACTCGGCCGAGTACCGCCATGTGCCGAGCATAGCGATGCTCGAGCCGAACACTTATTCGGCCGAGCATGCTCGCTCAACACTAGTAGGGTCTCATTTTTTGTGGGAAGAGGTTATGGTTTGATTGGTACCATTTTGGGGAGCATACGCCTTTTTGATCGCTTGGTGTTGCACTTTTTGTGATGTAAGGTGACAAAAATTGCTTTTTTTTAAAAACAGTTTATCTTTGTAATTTTTTATGGTGTTTATCTGACGGGGTGGATCATGTGATATATTTATAGAGCCGGTTGTTACGGACGCAGCAATACCAAATATGTGTGTGTTTTCTTTTTTTTTCTTTTTTTTCTATAAAATCAGAGGAAAGGGGCGTTTTCTTCTTTTTTAACTTGAAACTATTTTTTTTATTTAAAACTATTTTTTAAACTTTTCTTTTAAACTTTATTTCTGTCCCACTGTGGGACTTTACTTTTGGGGGTCCCCCTCTGCAATGCATTACAATACATCGCAGTAATAGACTAACAGGTTGCCTGAGGCTGGATCTCCTGGGCACCTGTAGAAGGCAGGTCGCGATGCCGTGCAGGGCATTTGGCAGCCACTGCATGGCATCGGGCTGCCTTCTCACCCGTCAGGTCCTTGCCACAGAAGTGTAGGGACTCGATGAGCTCCCTCACCCGCCTCAAATGCCTTCTAAGTCTTGGTCAGCACTGATCGCGGCATAGAAGGGGTTAATCCGCCGGCATCGGCTTGTACAGCGATGCCAATGGATACAGCAGGGGCCCGGCTATCAGGGACTGCTGGACCCCTGCAGTGATCGGGCGCGCACCGCTCCCATGCCCGACGGATCACCATGATGTAATAGCACGTTAAAATGCGGGAACGCACCTGCCGTCATGACGGGAAGGGGTTAATGCTTGCAGGGCAATTTTCCATTTTTGCATTTCCTTTTTTTTTTACTCCCTTTGTAACAGTCCCGTCCTTCCAGTCAGAACTTTCTATTTTTCTGTTCACATAGCCGAGGGCTTGTTTTTTGTGGGACAAGTTGTACTTTCTAATGGCACCATTTAATATTGCATATGATGTAGTGGGAAGCTGGAAAAAAAATCCAAATGTGGAGGAATTGGAAATAACGCAATTCTGCCACAGTTTTATGGGTTTTGTTTTTACGGCATTCTCTATGTGGCAAAACTAACCTGTTCCCTTCATTTTCTGGGTCAACGATACGACATTTGTATAATTTTTCTTCTGTTTTAATACTGAAAAAATTAAAGGGGATCATTTATTAAGTTGAAATACGCCTACATTAGGCGTATTTCACACGCAGATTGTGGAGCAATGGTTAGCTGCTCCACAATCTGCGACTTCTCCCCACTCACGTCAGGTCTAAAATTGTGGGCGGAGAAGGGGACGGGCCGCCTGGCCTGTCTCATTTACCATTTTCTATGCCTGTTTTAGGCATAGAAAAAGGTCTAAATGTAAGACAGCAAGGAAGCTGTCTTACATTTAGAACTGGGGGAGGATCAGCCGAAGTTAAGAGGCTGGCGTCTCTTCATAACTCTGGCGGATCCACCACCAGGTATAGGGATTTATTAAGACTGGCGTCTAAAACAACAGTCTTAATAAATGTGCCCCAAAAACTTTGGATATTTATTTTTCTTTTCATTGCCATATTCTGTCCCCCCATACAGGGGAATACATAGAAATCATTGGGTCCCATAGAAAGAATCTGAATTGAGCCCCTAACGCTGCCACTACCCACCTCTGGCCCATCCCACCTCCTGCCCTGGCTCCTCCTCTGCCACACCCCCATTTGCCAATTCCACCCTATTTGGAATTTTTTGCCCACCTCCCACTACATTGTATGCCATATTAACCACTTTCCGACCACCCATTGACTATAAACATCCTGGGCGGTCTGGTTTATCTCTGATCAGACGTTTCTGAACGTCCTTTCAGAGATGGCAGCTGCACGCTAATCGGTGACAGCAGGGCACTCCAGAGAGAAGGCAGGGACCTTTTCTGGGTGTCCCTGCCTTCTAGCTCGATGTATACACAGCGCTCAACGAGTACTGTGTATACAGCTGAGGAAGTGATCTGCAGCTTCCTGTCCCGGGTTGGTGGTCATGTGACTACGGGGCCGGGGGAGTGCAGGAGCTGTCGGGTCGTCCATAGAGCTCGATCAGCCATGCACTGAGGCTGTACAGCACAGTATTCTGCTGTACAGCCTCTCTGATGGGGGCGCGTGTATTTCCACTGTAACTGGGGCTACTATGTCAGCCCCAGTAATAGGAGAGATCAATAGTAAAAAAAAAATGGTAAATGTTCGCCAGAGGTCTTGTTTGACCTAATGGGGGACACAAAGTGCAAAATAAAAAATGTCAAAATAAAATACAAATAAAATTTTCCCCCCAAATCCGTAAATTTAAAAATGTTCAAAATAGAAAAAAATATATATAAAATAGACCTATTTGGTATCACCGCGTCTGCAATGAGCGGCTCTATAATAGTATCATATGATCTACCTCATCAGGTGAATGCCATAAAAAAAAATAATAATAAACCTTGATCCAAAACTGATTTTTTAGTTAGCTCACCTCCCAAAAAAGTTAAATCAAAAAGTCGTATATACGCCAAAATGGTAACAATAAAAATGTCACCTCATCCCACAAAAATGAGCCCCCACAGAAGACCATAGACAGAAAAATAAAAAAAATATGGCTCTAAGAAAATTGCAACACGAAAAAAATTTTTTTTCTAGAAATGCTCTTATTGTGTAAAACATTAAAAAATAAATAAAAAAATAGACATATTTGGTATCGCCGTCTCTGTAACAATTGGCTCTACAAAAATATCTACCCCATCAAGTGAACGGTGTAAAAAAAACTAATAAAAATTATGCCAAAACAGCTTTTTTTAGTCACCTCCCCTCACATAAAACATAATATCAATCAATCAAAAAGTCGTATGTACCCCATAATGGTAGCAATAAAAACATCACCTTGTCCCGCAAAAAACAAGCCCTCACACAAGACTATAGCCAGAAAAATGAAAACATATGGCACTAAGAAAATACCAACACAAAAACATGTTTTTTTTTCTAAAAATGTTTTTATTGTGTAAAACGTAAAAACTAGACATATTTGGTATCATTGCGTCCGTAATGACCGGATCTATAAAAACATCACATGATCTACCCCATCAAGTAAACGGTATAAATTTTTTTTTTTAAATGACACAGCATGCTGCCCAATACCCCTGATGAAGCCAGTTTTGCTGGCGAAACATGTCGGGGGGCAGTCTCTAGGTTTTAGGATTATGTTCCTTGTCAAATTGTGAGTCAAAAATGAGCTAGAAGTACAAGATTAGTACCAGAATCTATGCAGTAATTTCAGAACTTTTTAATTCCAAAACCATGGTGTAGGCAGATGATCAATCGCCCCCCTATGTTTTTTGCGCATTTTTGCACACTAAACTAATGCTATTAAAATGATAGCTTCAGAATGGGTCACTGGTATTATATCTGATCAGTATGGGTCAAACTCCCGATATCTCCTTAATTAGCTGTTTGAAGGGATTGCATCACTCACACGATATAATATACTCATAATATACCAAGCACTGCTTGGGATTGCAGCGCAATCCCATAAACTTAAATGAGACTGAGTTGAGCAAAGGCCTTCCAAAAGCTGACCAGCCAGAAACCCACTTTAAAATGTCTGTCCAGGCTTTGCTTCATCCTAAAGGTTTTTTGCATGGCAAAATAGTTTTGTATTCCACCTTCTACTTGCCATCTTCTATCATTGACCATTTATTTAGCACTTACATAATTTATTTTCTATAAGCAAACGTGGGTAGCATTTGAAAGGGTTGATTCTTTTAGCAAGAAGAAGTTGGAGTTTTCCAGCTACCAATAATGACATCTGTTGCTTCTGCCTAATCCTGTCTAATGTCTGAAAACCTGCAATATTATGTTACATATAAATCCGAGAGATATACAGTAATCTGCTGGAGTGACTTCATCAGGCTGATGTCTGAGTGTCTCTCAAACTCTGAAGATTTGCTTTCTGTGTCTTTAATCTGCTCAATCTTTCACTTATGAAGACACTGGTACTATAAAAGTGTGATATAGACTGTGCATGTATTAATATGAATAATTCTCTTTACTTGCATAATACCTCTTTGCATTATATGTAGGATTGAAAGGTGAAAAAGGGAATGGCCGCACCATCATATTTATAATGTTATATTTATATCATTGATATTAGCCAGTCACAGATATAAAATGACAGCAATCAAGGTTAACAAAATGACAATATTGGAGTTATTCTGAGTTCATTCATAAAACATCCTTGTTCTAATTGCAACCCCAATTCCAAAATAGTTGGTACACTGTAAAATGTAAAAAAATGGAAATAAAAACAGAATGCAACAATTTAGGCTACTTTCACACTAGCGTTTTTTGCGGTTACGTCATGGATCTTCAAAAACGCTTCCGTCATGAACGGATCTGGTTGTATTATGTCTTGTATAGCCAAGACGGAGGAACACCATTGAAAGTCCATGGGGGACGGATCCGTTTTCTATTGTGTCAGAGAAAACGGATCCGTCCACATTGACTTACATTGTGTGTCAAGGCAGATCCGTCTTGTTCCCCACCACATCGCGGACAGAAAATTGCTGCTTGCAGCATTATTCTGTCTGCAATGGGGACGCAACCAAATGGAACGGAATGCATTTTGGGGCATTCCGTTTAGTTCAGTACAGTTTTTTACCCATTGACAATGAATGGGGACAAAACTGAAGATGGAAATGCTAGTGTGAAAGTAGCCTTTCATATAGCATAGACCCATATTTTATTCCCAATAGAACATAGAACAGATCAGATGTTGAACATAAAACATTTTATCATTTTATGAGAAAAATTAAGACTTGATGGCAACAACAAATCTCAAAAAAATTGGGACAGAGGCAACAAAAGGCTGGAAAAGTAAGTAGTACTAATAAATACAGCTGGAGGAGTGTGCTAGAGAGGCAGAGACTCTTAGGCTGGGTTCACACGAGCGTGTCCGGATTAGGTCCGGATGCGTCCCGGTGTGTTGCGGCAAACCCGCGCGAGTAGGAATGCAATTGCAGTCAGTTTTGACTGCGATTGCGTTCCGATGTTCAGTTTTTATCGCGCGGGTGCAATGTTTTTTGCACGCGCGTGATAAAAAACCGACTGGGGTACCCAGACCCGAACCCGGACTTCTTCACAGAAGTTCGGGCTTGGCATCGGTGTTCTGTAGATTGTATTATTTTCCCTTATAACATGGTTATAAGGGAAAATAATAGCATTCTGAATACAGAATGCATAGTAGGTGATCAATTGAGTGTTAAAAAAATAATAAAAAAATTAACTCACCTCCTCCGCGTAGTTCCCGGTCTCTTCTTTACTTCTTTAATGATGAGCTGTCTGTCGGCTAAAGGACCTTTGGTGACGTCAGATCACATGCTCCAATCACATGGTACATCACCACGGTGATGGACCATGTGATTGGAGCATGTGATCTGACGTCACCAAAGGTCCCTTAGCCGACAGCTCATCAGAAGAGACGAGAACTACGCGATCAAGAGGAGAAGGTGAGTTAATTTGTTTATTTTTTTTTAACCCCTCCAGCGATGTTTTACTATGCATTCTGTATTCAGAATGCTATTATTTTCCCTTATAACCACGTTATAAGGGAAAATAATACAGTGAATAGACTGTCACCTAGCAACCATGCGTGAAAATCGCACCGCATCCGCACTTGCTTGCGGATGCTTGCGATTTTCACGCAACCCTATTCATTCTATGGGGCCTGCGTTGCGTGAAAAACGCAGAATATAGAGCATGCTGCGATTTTCACGCAACGCACAAGTGATGCGTGAAAATCATCGCTCATCTGAACAGCCCTATTGAAATGAATGGGTCCGGATTCAGTGCGGGTGCAATGTGTTCACCTACCGCATTGCACCCGCGCGGAAATCTCGCCCGTGTGAACGCAGCCTTAGGATCATAGATAGGCAGAGGTTTACCAATCTGTTCAGAAAAATGTTCCTTCATGTAAAATTGTAAAGACTTTGAATGTCTGTCCCTTATAGATGAGCGAATTTCTCATTATAGATGAGCGAATGTTAAAAAAATATTTGGTTCAATCCAAATTTGTTTGTGGAAAATAGTGTTAAAAAACGTCTATTTCCTGGCTGCAGAGAGCCTTTATAGTGGTGTAGAACACTGTGCCTTGCAGTAACACACATGGGGAGTCCGCTGTGGTAGTGAAACAATACTGTGAGTCAGTATGACTCGCAGATGAGAGGTGTCACTCTTAGAATCACTGCACACTTCACTTATTTGGGCAGTTACGGGGCCAAAACTGACCAAATAACTCAAGTATCAACTCAGCCTTAGGCCTATTGCACACGACCGTATGGCTTTTTCAGTGTTTTGCGGTCTGTTTTTCACGGATCCGTTGTTCCGTTTTTTGTTTCCGTTGTGTTTCCGTTTTTCCGTATGGCATATACAGTATACAGTAATTACATAGATAAAATTGGGCTGGGCATAACATTTTCAATAGATGGTTCAGCAAAAAACGGAACAGAAACGGAAGACATACAGATGCATTTCCGTATGTGTTCCGTTTTTTTTGCAGACCCATTGACTTGAATGGAGCCACGGAACGTGATTTGCGGGCAATAATAGGACATGTTCTATGTTAAAACGGAACGGAAAAACGGAAATACGAAACGGAATGCATACGGAGTACATTCCGTTTTTTTGCGGAACCATTGAAATGAATGGTTCCATATACGGACCGTATACGGAACGCAAAAAACGGCCAGTAAACGGGAAAAAAAAACGGCCGTGTGCAGGAGGCCTTACAGGTCGATGTTAGCGTCAAGAAGAAGTGCACTCCTTTTACACCGTCGTCAGCGGATTCCACATAGATGTCTACAGAACCCGTTCTATTAAACGCTTATACAAGTAGAGCCCCCCGACAGAGTAATGAGGATGTCAGCAGTAAGTTTGTGTTGACGTCACTGATTATTTTGCCCTTCCTCTGATCCGTCACAACAATAACCCGCAAAAAACGGATCCTGTCTGTGGAGCATCTGCCAGCATTTGGTCAGTAATCCATCAGAATTGCTAATGCAAAAAAAAAAACTGAAGTGGATCCAAAACAGAGATGACACGTGAACGGAATAATTGCAAGTCTTCTGTGTTTTGTACCCACTTGCCACTTGCTTTTGGCTACCAAATAACAAGCCAATTCTGATGGGACCATACAGGCCTTACAGCTGTTACACAGACAGGATCCGTTGTGCATCATATTTTATCTTCCTTCCTTCTGACAGATCAGAGGAAGGGTCAAATAAATGATGTCAGCAAAGCCAAAAAGGCAAAATAGTGGCCCAGTCATGAAGTAGAGAGCGTGGGAACCGCATGAGAGGTCCACAGAGTGGCCCTATGACATAGTGGTGAGGTGAAAGCAGCATGAAGAGACCACAGAGTGGCCCAATGACAGAGTGTGGAGGTGGCGGCAGCATCAGGAAGCCACAGAGTGGCAAGGTGACAGTGTGGAGGTGGCAGCAGCATGAGGAGACCACAGAGTGGCAAGGTAACAGTGGTGAGGTGGAAGCAGCATGAGGAGACCACAGAGTGGCCCAATCACAGAGTCTGTAGGTGGTGGCAGCATCAGCAGGCCACAGAGTGGCACAATGACATAGTGTGGAGGTGGCGGCAGCATCAGGAGGCCACAGACTTGGAAGGTGAAATAGTGTGGAGGTGGCAGCAGCATCAGGAGGCCACAGAGTTACAAGGTGACATAGTGTGGAGGTGGGTGGCAATACCAGTACCCTCTGAAGATGGTGGGTGAAAGAAGGAGCACTTGGCAACAGATGTGTGGCATCAGGCTGGTGGCAGCATCAGAATAGTAGCCAGAAGAAACCAGTCTCTTTTGTCAAAGTGTTGGTGTGGCACTATGGATGATCTAGTCTGATGCATCAGGAATTGGTGGGTAGAAATTCTGGCTGATCCACATCTGATTCATCTTCACAAAGGTCAGTCTCTTGACATTTTTAGTGGACAGGCGAGTTCTTCTTGGGGTAACTATGGCCCCCGCTGCACTAAACACCCGCTCTGATGCCACACTACTGGCCGGGCAAGACAGCTAATACACTCCAAAAAGGGCTTTAGAACATATAACTGCACCGCTGAACTGCAAATAGGCCCTTATTTTTTTCCACCTATACACGCCAAAAAAGGCTTTAGAACATATAACTGCACCACTGAACGGCAAATAATATATATTTTTGCGCCACTAATACACGCCAAAAATGGCTATAATTTTCTCACTTCACCACAAAACGGCTAAGGATACTTTCACACTTGCGTTGTGAAGATCCGGTAGGCAGTTCCGTCGCCGGAACTGCCTGCTGGATCTGTAAATCCGTGTGCAAACGGATAGCATTTGTAGACGGTTATGGATGCGGATCCGTCTAACAAATGCATTGAAACACCGGATCCGTCATCCGGAAAAAGGATCCGGTATATATTTTTTTGCATTTTTAAAGGTCTGCGCATCCGGATCCGTTTTGACGGAACAATTGGTGCCGAATCCAGCATTAATGCATCTCAATGGAAAATAATGCCGGAGCCGGTATTCCGGCAAGTGTCCTGGAATTTTGGACGGAGAAAATACTGCAGCATGCTGAGGTATTTTCTCAGGCTAAATACCATAAGAGTGACTGAACTGAAGACATCCTAGTGCATACTGAATGGATTGCTCTCCATTCAGAATACATTAGGATAAAACAGATCAGTTTTTTTCCGGTATTTAGCCCCTGTGACGGAACTCAATAATAGAAAACTTTAACGCTAGTGTGAAAGTACCCTAATAAGCCAGTTTTTTCCCAATAAAAGCCAAAAAATGCTTTAGAACATATAATTGCACCGCACAAGGGCAAATAAGACAAGATATTTCCTTGTAATAAACCCTGTTAATGGCTGTATCAAACAGCACTTGCATCCCAATAACAAGAACGGTTTCTGGAGTTACAGAGCTGTATAATGGCAATTTAGATCTGCAGTCAGTGCAGCAAGGTGTAATAGGATTGTTCTTATTAACCCAGGATGTAAACTCCCCTACTGAACCTTGTTCTGCTTCAATACTGTGGAATGATTCCTCCCTATCCTTTCCCTGAACTTCTATACAGCAAAATAAAAATTTTAAAGTATTTTCTACCACTATCCGTTGCGCCTGCTAATGTCTCTCCCTACACTAAGTACACAGGAAAACGGCTGAATCCAAGATGGCTGAGGCTATTTATAGGGCTGTGACATCACAGGGCTGGCTGGCTGCATGCATGGCATTGTGTGTGATCCCTCATTCCCAGAGTCCCTTGTTCCATGTCCTAACACGTGCATCCATCTTAAAATGCGATTTGTTACCACGAAGCGTGAGGAAATTAGGATTCAGTGCGAATCTAATTTTTCCTGAAATTCGGATCAAATTCCACTTTGTCAACTTCGATTTGCTCATCCCTACCCTCCATCTATTACATAATATCATCTAAAAATTCTGAGAATCTTGAGAAATCCACGTGCAACTATCAGTATTGGATGCTTGTGATGTATGGGCTCTCAGGTAGCACTGCATAATTCGGTATTGGAAATCAGTGCATGGGGCTCAGGAACAGTTCCAGAAATCATTGTCTGAGAACACTTTTCACCATGCAATCCACAAATGCAAATGACCTGTATCATGCTAAGAAGAAGCCATATGTCAACACAACCTAGAACCCAGAAATGCAAATTTTTCTTTTTGTGCACCAAAGCTAATTTCAAATGGACTGAGGCAAAATGGAAAAAATCTGTTCTGTGGTCAGATTATTCAACATTTGAAATTATTTTTGGAAACCACGGACTCTGTGTTCTGTGGACTCAAGAGGAGAGATTGTTATCAGATCAGGGTTCAAAAACCTGCATCTCTGATGGTATGGGGTTTCATTACGGTCTATGGCATGGGCAGCTTACACACCTGGAAAGACCCTATCAATGATGAACAGCATGCAGAGGCTTTAGAATAACATATGCTCTGATCGAGACATCTCTTTCCGGGAAGGCCTTGCATATTGCAGCAAGTCAATACTAAACCACATACTGCATCCATCAAAACAGATTGGCTTTGCAGAAGAAGAGTCTGGGTGCTGAACTGACTGGCTGCAGTTGAGACCTTTCACAAATACAGGGAGTGCAGAATTATTAGGCAAGTTGTATTTTTGAGGATTAATTTTATTATTGAACAACAACCATGTTCTCAATGAACCCAAAAAACTCATTAATATCAAAGCTGAATATTTTTGGAAGTAGTTTTTAGTTTGTTTTTAGTTTTAGCTATTTTAGGGGGATATCTGTGTGTGCAGGTGACTATTACTGTGCATAATTATTAGGCAACTTAACAAAAAACAAATATATACCCATTTCAATTATTTATTTTTACCAGTGAAACCAATATAACATCTCAACATTCACAAATATACATTTCTGACATTCAAAAACAAAACAAAAACAAATCAGTGACCAATATAGCCACCTTTCTTTGCAAGGACACTCAGAAGCCTGCCATCCATGGATTCTGTCAGTATTTTGATCTGTTCACCATCAACATTGCGTGCAGCAGCAACCACAGCCTCCCAGACACTGTTCAGAGAGGTGTACTGTTTTCCCTCCTTGTAAATCTCACATTTGATGATGGACCACAGGTTCTCAATGGGGTTCAGATCAGGTGAACAAGGAGGCCATGTCATTAGATTTTCTTCTTTTATACCCTTTCTTGCCAGCCACGCTGTGGAGTACTTGGACGCGTGTGATGGAGCATTGTCCTGCATGAAAATCATGTTTTTCTTGAAGGATGCAGACTTCTTCCTGTACCACTGCTTGAAGAAGGTGTCTTCCAGAAACTGGCAGTAGGACTGGGAGTTGAGCTTGACTCCATCCTCAACCCGAAAAGGCCCCACAAGCTCATCTTTGATGATACCAGCCCAAACCAGTACTCCACCTCCACCTTGCTGGCGTCTGAGTCGGACTGGAGCTCTCTGCCCTTTACCAATCCAGCCACGGGCCCATCCATCTGGCCCATCAAGACTCACTCTCATTTCATCAGTCCATAAAACCTTAGAAAAATCAGTCTTGAGATATTTCTTGGCCCAGTCTTGACGTTTCAGCCTGTGTGTCTTGTTCAGTGGTGGTCGTCTTTCAGCCTTTATTACCTTGGCCATGTCTCTGAGTATTGCACACCTTGTGCTTTTGGGCACTCCAGTGATGTTGCAGCTCTGAAATATGGCCAAACTGGTGGCAAGTGGCATCTTGGCAGCTGCACGCTTGACTTTTCTCAGTTCATGGGCAGTTATTTTGCGCCTTGGTTTTTCCACACGCTTCTTGCGACCCTGTTGACTATTTTGAATGAAACGCTTGATTGTTCGATGATCACGCTTCAGAAGCTTTGCAATTTTAAGAGTGCTGCATCCCTCTGCAAGATATCTCACTATTTTTGACTTTTCTGAGCCTGTCAAGTCCTTCTTTTGACCCATTTTGCCAAAGGAAAGGAAGTTGCCTAATAATTATGCACACCTAATATAGGGTGTTGATGTCATTAGACCACACCCCTTCTCATTACAGAGATGCACATCACCTAATATGCTTAATTGGTAGTAGGCTTTCGAGCCTATGCAGCTTGGAGTAAGACAACATGCATAAAGAGGATGATGTGGTCAAAATACTCATTTGCCTAATAATTCTGCACGCAGTGTATAAAGCATTTGATGCATCAAGAAACAAAGAATACAGCAAGGAAGACCCAGGACTGTTGAGCAACTAGAATGGGACAACATTCCTATCCCAAAACTGCTGGTGATGTCACCGGTAAAACTGCTAGGTGGAAGCCTCTGCCTAGCAGAAACCCGGTACATCACTAGATCTGCTGAAAAAGCCTGTACCCTGTGCAATTTTCGAAATGATCTTTCCAGAGGGGCTGCCTGGGTGACGAAGGCGATATGTCTGGGTTCAGCTCTGAACCTGGACAACCTCTTTAATTGTGTTTATGAACTGGTAAAATGTCTCACTTTCAACATCTGATATGTGTTCTATGTTTTATGGTGAAAAAATGTAGGATTTTTAGATTTACAATTTTTTTTATTCATATTTATTTACCTTTTACACAGCACCCCAACTTTTTTGGAACTGGGGTTGTAAATATCCAAACCTGCCCTTTTGATAGGAAAGCTTCTCCAATCCCGTACACCCACAATTGTTTGTTTTCAGCTGTGAAATCACAAGGTTAGTGCTATTTTCTTTAACAATAAAAAATAAAGAAGTGAGAAGCTACTCATAGAAAATTTGTGTTATCATGGAGTTCTTATTAGACCATCTGCCATCTCAGAAAGTTTAACCCCTTAGGGACGCATGACGTATTGGTACGGCATGTTTCCCGAGTCCTTAAGGACCCATGACGTACCGGTACGTCATGGGTTTAGTATGCGATTGCGGCGGGGGTTAATCGGAACAGGATGCCTGCTGAAATCATTCAGCGGGCATCCTGTCACAACGCGGGCATCCTGTCATGTGACCCCCCCGTATCGACGATCGCCGCAAACCACAGGTCAATTCAGACCTGCGGTTTGTGGCTTTACCTGCGGTTGCGGCGGCTGTGCGGCGGTGCCATCAGGTCCCCATGCGGCTGTAGGGGGGACCCGATGGCATGGAAGGCAGCGCGATGCCTTCCTGAGGCATTGCGCTGCCTTCCGGTGACGAGCCTGTGAGATCCAGCCCCCTGGATCTCACAGGCCCCGGAAGCTGTATGAGTAATACACACAGTATTACTCATACAGCTAATGCATTCCAATACAGAAGTATTGGAATGTATTGTAAAAGAATATACCCCCCAAAGTTGAAAAAAAAAATTTAAGAATAAAAATAAAAAAAAGTTAAAATAAAAAAAGTAAAAATAAAAAAGTAAAAAATAAAAAAGTAAAAATAAAGTTTTCCCCCCAAAAATTAAGTTTCAAGTAAAAATAAACAAAAACGTCATTTTCCCCAAATAAAGTTAAAAAAAATTGGTAAAAAATAGGGGGGAAAAAAAGTATACATATTAGGTATCGCCGCGTCCGTATCGACCGGCTCTATAAACATATCACATGACCTAACCCCTCAGATGAACACCGTAAAAAATAAAAAATAAAAACTGTGCTAAATAAACTATTTTTTTGTCACCTTACACCACAAAAAGTACAACAGCAAGCGATCAAAAAGGCGTTTGCCCACCAAAATAGTAGCAATCTAACCGTCACCTCATCCCGCAAAAAAATGAGCCCCTACCTGAGACAATCGCCCAAAAAAAAAAAAAAAACTATGGCTCAGAATATGGAGACACTAAAACATCATTTTTTTTGTTAGAAAAAAGCTGTTATTGTGTAAAACTTACATAAATAAAAAAAAGTATACATATTTGGTATCGCCACGTTCGTATCGACCGGCTCTATAAAAATATCACATGACCTAACCTCTCAGATGAACACCGTAAAAAATAAAAACTGTGATAAATAAACCATTTTTTGTCACCTTACATCACAAAAAGTGTAATAGCAAGCGATCAAAAAGTCATATGCACCCCAAAATAGTGTCAATCAAACCATCACCTCATCCTGCAAAAAATTAGACCCTACCTAAGATAATCGCCCAAAAACTGAAAAAACTATGGCTCTCAGAATATGGAGACACTAAAACATGATTATTTTCAAAAATTATATTATTGTGTAAATAAGGCCTCCTGCACACGGCCTTTTTTCCCCCCGTTTACTGGCCGTTTTTTGCGTTTCGTGTACGGTCCGTATACGGAACCATTCATTTCAATGGTTCCGCCAAAAAAACGGAATGTACTCTGTATGCATTCTGTTTCCGTATTTCCGTTTTTCCGTTCCGTTTTAACATAGAACATGTCCTATTATTGCCCGCAAATCATGGTCCGTGGCTCCATTCAAGTCAATGGGTCCGCAAAAAAAACGGAACACATACGGAAATGCAACTGTATGTCTTCCGTTTCCGTTCCGTTTTTTGCTGAACCATCTATTGAAAATGTTATGCCCAGCCCAATTTTATCTATGTAATTACTGTATACTGTATATGCCATACGGAAAAACGGAACGGAAAAACGGAACAGAAACGGAAACAAAAAGTGGGGTCACTTTTATGGAGTTTCTACTCTAGGGGTGCATCAGGGGGCTTCAAATGGGACATGGTGTCAAAAAAAAAACAGTCCAGCAAAATCTGCCTTCCAAAAACTGTATGGCATTCCTTTCCTTCTGCGCCCTGCCGTGTGCCCGTACAGCGGTTTACGACCACATATGGAGTGTTTCTGTAAACTACAGAATTAGGGCCATAAATATTGAGTTTGGTTTGGCTGTTAACCCTTGCTTTGTAACTGGAAAAAATTATTAAAATGGAAAATCTGCCAAAAAAGCGAAATTTTGAAATTGTATCTCTATTTCCCATTAATTCTTGTGGAACACCTAAAGGGTTAACAAAGTTTGTAAAATCAGTTTTAAATACCTTGAGTGGTGTAGTTTATAGAATGGGGTCATTTTTGGGTGGTTACTATTATGTAAGCCTCGCAAAGTGACTTCAGACCTGAACTGGTCCCTAAGAATTGTTTTTTTGAAAATTTCTGAAATATTTCAAGATTTGCTTCTAAACTTCTAAGCCTTGTAACATCCCCAAAAAATAAAATATCATTCCCAAAATGATCCAAACATGAAGTAGACATATGGGGAATGTAAAGTAATAACTATTTTTGGAGATATTACTATGTATTATAGAAGTAGAGAAATTGAAACTTGGAAATTTGCAATTTTTTATAAATTTTTGGTAAATTTTGTATTTTTTTTTATAAAGAAAAATGAATTTTTTTTACTTCATTTTACCAGTGTCATGAAGTACAATATGTGACGAAAAAACTATCTCAGAATGGCCTGGATAAGTCAAAGCGTTTTAAAGTTATCAGCACTTAAAGTGACACTGGTGAGATTTGCAAAAAATGGCCTGGTCCTTAAGGTGAAATAGGGCCTTAAGGGGTTAAAGAGCAAACCAAACCATTATGCACAGCTCTGTACATTGGAATGCTAAATAATGTTCTAAGATAATATAGAGATAACATAATCACAGGGAAAATTACATGTGCCGCATAAAATCACATCATGCACATGTGACTTCTTGATCTTGAATATGAATTATAATCTCACCATAAATGATTGCATTCCACGATGCTGCTGCTGCCAAGATAACATTTCCCAGTCTTTCAGTAAAGGATTATAAAATGACAGTTTATTTGCTTCATGCCTTTGGCTTCTAGTATTACCCACAACTAAATCCTACAAAGTACAGCAGGATTTATTATGCATTAGAATATGCAATATCATGATGCACAAATGGATTTAAGGGGGATGGAGATTGCGTAACCTAGATGAAAGAGTTATACCAGTCACTAAGAGACTGCTACAGAATAAGGTCTAGTTGAACCATAAAGTTGATCCATATATTAGTAATATTAGCGTAATATGGTTGTGGATACATTTCAGTGTTACGTAATACGCTGCACGATATGCATCATTACTGTTGGCAAGTGAATCTGTGCAGATAATCTAAGGTACACGCTACGTTGTCCTACTAAGGAATTAAATGAAAGGTTGCAGAATGATATGATGATATGATGATATGCATTCAGTAGCCTTTGAAAGGAAAGTCTAAAAGAGCTTCAAGTCATGATGTTTCCAGTGAAACTCCCTTCCATCTTAAATGGCATATATGCAGCCACTGGATTATATTCCATGATATTCTTTGACTTTCTACACAATACATTTCTGAATAATGACAGTAAAAAATCCTATAAAATACATTTCCAGTGTCTTAAAAGGGTTGTCCGGGCTCCAGATATTGATGACCTATTTGCAGGATAGCTATCAGGAGCTTAACCAGCTAAGGCTACTTTCACACTGCCGTTTCTGGGTCCGCCTGTGAGATCCGTTTCAAGGCTCTCACAAGCGGCCCAAAACGGATCAGTTCAGCCCCAATGCATTCTGAATGGATAAGGATCCACTCAGAATGCATCAGTTTGGCTCCGTTCAGCCTCCATTCCGCTCTGGAGGCGCACACCAAAACGCTGCTTGCAGCGTTTTTATGTCCGTCTGACGAAACTGAGCCAAACGGCAATGGGGACGGATCCATTTTTACTGACACAATATGGTGCAATTGAAAACGGATCCGCCTCTGATTGACTTTCAATGTAAGTCAAAACGGATCCGTTTGCATGGTAATGTGAACGGATACAAACGTTTGCATTATAGGTGCGGATCCGTCTGTGCAGATACCAGACGGATCCGCACCTAAACACAGGTGTGAAAGTAGCCTTAGATTTTCTTCATGGCTGTGCTGGGAGAGTTGTCATTAGAGATGAGCGAATTTTTTTAAAATTAGATTCGGCCGGTTCGCTGAATTTTCAAAAAAAAATTGGTTAGATCCAAATTTATTTGCGCCGTATAGCGTTAAAAAACTGCTATTTCCTGGCTGCAGAGACACTTTATAGTTGTGTAGAACACTGTGCCTTGCAGTAACACACATAGGGAGTCTGCTGTGGTAGTGAAATAATAGTGTGAGTCAGTATGACATGCAGATGACAGGCGTCACTCTTAGCATCATTGCACACTTCACTTATTTGGGTAGTCATGGGGCCAAAACTGACCAAATTACTATGAACTCAGCCTTACAGGTCGATGTTAGCGTCAAGAAGAAGCGCACTTATTTTACACCGTCATCAGCTGATTCCACATAAAGTCAGGTCCATAAATATTGGGACATCGACACAATTCTAACATTTTTGGCTCTATACACCACCACAATAGATTTCAAATGAAACAAACAAGATGTGCTTTACCTGCAGACTGTCAGCTTTAATTTGAGGGTATTTATATACAAATCAGGTGAACGGTGTAGGAATTACAACAGTTTGCATATGTGCCTCCCACTTGTTAAGGGACCAAAAGTAATGGGACACAATACTAATCATAAATCAAACTTTCACTTTTTAATACTTGGTTGCAAATCCTTTGCAGTCAATTACAGCATGAAGTCTGGAACGCATAGACATCACCAGACGCTGGGTTTCATCCCTGGTGATGCTCTGCCAGGCCTCTACTGCAACTGTCTTCAGTTCCTGCTTGTTCTTGGGGCATTTTCCCTTCAGTTTTGTCTTCAGCAAGTGAAATGCATGCTCAATCGGATTCAGGTCAGGTGATTGACTTGGCCATTGCATAACATTCCACTTCTTTCCCTTAAAAAACTCTTTGGTTGCTTTTGCAGTATGCTTTGGGTCATTGTCCATCTGCACTGTGAAGCCCTGTCCAATGAGTTCTGAAGTATTTGGCTGAATATGAGCAGATAATATTGCCCGAAACACTTAAGAATTCATCCTGCTGCTTTTGTCAGCAGTCACATAATCAATAAATACAAGATGCCAGGCTATGACACTACCACCACCATGCTTCACTGATGAGGTGGTATGCTTAGGATCATGGGCAGTTCCTTTCTTTATCTATACTCTTCTCTTCCCATCACTCTGGTACAAGTTGATCTTGGTCTCATCTGTCCATAGGATGTTGTTCCAGAACTGTGAAGGCTTTTTTAGATGTCGTTTGGTAAACTCTAATCTGGCCTTCCTGTTTTTGAAGGCTTACCAATGGTTTACATCTTGTGGTAAACCCTCTGTATTCTCTGGTGAAGTCTTCTCTTGATTGTTGACTTTGACACACATACACCTACCTCCTGGAGAGTGTTCTTGATCTGGCCAACTGTTGTGAAGGGTGTTTTCTTCACCAGGAAAATAATTATTCGGTCATTCACCACAGTTGTTTTCCGTGGTCTTCCGGGTCTTTTGGTGTTGCTGAGCTCACCAGTGCGTTCCTTCTTTTTAAAAATGTTCCAAACAGTTGTTTTGGCCACGCCTAATAATTTTGCTATCTCTCTGATGGGTTTGTTTTGTTTTTTCAGCCTAATGATGGCTTGCTTCACTGATAGTGACAGCTCTTTGGATCTCATCTTGATAGTTGACAGCAACAGATTCCAAATGCAAATAGCACACTTGAAATGAACTCTGGACCTTTTATCTGCTCATTGTAATTGGGATAATGAGGGAATAACACACACCTGGCCATGGAACAGCTGAGAAGCAAATTGTCCCATTATTTTTGGTCCCTTAACAAGTGGGAGGCACATATGCAAACTGTTGTACTTCCTGCACCATTCACCTGATTTGGATGTAAATACCCTCATATTAAAGCTGACAGTCTGCAGTTAAAGCACATCTTGTTTGTTTCATTTCAAATCCATTGTGGTGGTGTATAGAGCCAAAAATGTTAGAATTGTGTTGATGTCCCAATATTTATGGACCTGACTGTAGATGCCTACAGAACCTGTTCTATTAAAAGCTTATACAAGTAGAGCCCCTCGATAGAGTGGAGAGGGTATCAGCAGTAAGTTTGTATTGATGTCACTGATTATTTTGCCCTTCCTCTGATCCGTCCGAACAATAACTCCCAAAAACTGAAAAACGTATCCTGTCTGTTGAGCCTTTACTCGGTCAGCATTTGGTCAGTAATCTATCAATCAGCATTGCTAATGCAAAAAAAACAAAAAACAGGAGTGTATACAAAACAGAGATGAAACGTGATTGGAATATTTGCATGTCTTCTGTGTTTTGTACCCACTCCTGTTTTGGCTACGAAATCACGAGCCAATTCTGATGGGAGCATACAGGCCTTACAGCTGCTATACAGACAGGATCCGTAGTGTGTCTAATTTTTCCTTCCTTTTGACAGATTAGAGTAAGGGTCAAATAAATGATGATGTCAGCCAGACCGTAAGGCAAAATAGCAGCCCAGTCATAAAGTGGGGAGGGTGGGAACAGCATGAGAAGTCCACAGAGTGGCCATATGACATAGTGGTGAGGTGGAAGCAACATAAAGAGGCCACAGAGTGGCACAATGACAGTGTGGAGGTGGCAGCAGCAGCATCAGGAGGCCACAGAGTGGCACAATGACAGTGTGGAGGTGGCTACAGAATGAGGAGGCCACAGAGTGGCAAGGTGACATAGTGTGGAGGTGACTGCAGCATCAAGAGACCACAGAGTGGAAAGGTGACATCGTGTGAAGGTTGCAGCAGCATGAGGAGGCCACAGAGTGGCAAGATGACAGTGTGGAGGTGGGTGGAAATACCAGTACCAGCTGAAGATGGTGGGTGAAAGAAGGAGCACTTGGCATTAGATGTGTGGCATCAGGCGGGTGGCAGCATCAAAATAGTAGCTGAGGCAGGTAGCCAGAAGAAACCGGTCTCTTTTGTCAAGGTTTGGGTGAGGAAGCATGGATAATCTAATCTGATGCATCAGGAATTGGTGGGTGGAAATCCTGGCTGATCCAAGCCTGATTCATCTTGACAAAGGTCAGTCTCCTTGGGGTAACTATGGCCCCCGCCGCACTAAACACCCACTCTGATGCCACACTACTGGCCAGGCAGGACAGCTTTTCCATGGCAAACTCTGCCAGTTGCGGCCACAAATCCAGTTTGTCTGCCCAGTAGTCCAGCGGATCTTCAATGTCGGCTGGCTGGGTGCTGTCCAAGTATGCCACCACCTGCTGGTTCAGATTCTGCTCCAGGTCAGGATGCTGCTGGTGAGTAGTTTATTCACGAGGCAGGTGAAGAAAGCTTCTCATCAGCTACTCTAGACTCAGGCCGCTGTTGATAGAGCTGGTGCTGCTCCTGCCAACCCACCCCAGCAGCAATGGCAGTGGTACGTAAGCGCAGAGGGCCCCCCTGGTCCGACCTGCGAGAGGATGGCAAATGGCGCAGATAGGCAGCTGACTACATAGGATGTGTCTATAGTAGTTCAATTTGTCCTCCCTCTTAGCGGGTGTAAAAAAGGCCCCCATTTTGGATTGGTAGTAAGGGTCCAACAAGATGGAGAGCCAGAAGTCATCCCTCTGCTGAATGGTGACAATTCAGCTGCCACTACGCAAGCAAGTGAGCATGCATCGGGCCATTTGTGCAAGTGACTCGGAGAGACTCCCTCCATCTCCACTGCATACTGCCATGGTGTGTCTGGGTCCTCTACCTCCTTTTCATCATCCTGTAGCTCCTCTGGCTGCTCCTGCTCCTCCTCTCTTGTCACCTGTGTGTAAAAGTCACCCATTTCGCTACACATTGCTTGTGCTCCAATGTGCTCCTCCTCCTCTAGTTCAGCCCCCACAGGGCTCATGTGGCTGTGAGATCTTGGAGCCACGTCTCCAGTCCCCTGACCAGCCAGATTTACCAGCATCTGTTCCATGACATGAAGAAGTGGAATGACATTGTTCATCCCGTAGTCCTGGCGACTGACAAATAACGTAGTCTTCTCAAAGGGCCTGAGCAAATGGCAGGTGTCACGCATGAGCTGCCACTGGCTGACATCAAAGTTACACAGGGGAGTACTCCTGTCTGCTTGGATCATCAAGAAATTGTTTATGGCCTTTCTCTGTTTTTATAGTTGGTCCAACATATAGAGGGTGGAATTCCAACGGGTGGAAACGTTGCATATCAGCCTTTGTTGGGAGATGCTGTTCTGCGGCTGCAGCTCAAGGAGCATGTGTTTGGCGGTTTACAAGTGGCTGAAGTGCATGCAAAGTTTCCTGGCCATTTTTAAAGATGGGTGGAAGACTTCAGGAACCGATTGACAACCATATTGAACACGTGTGCCATGCAGAGCGCATGGCTCAGCCCTCCTTGACGCAGCGCTGACACCATGTTCTTCCCATTGTTGGTCACCATGGTTCTAATTTTGTGTTGTCGCAGAGAAAGCCAGTATTTGATTTCTTGATGAAGGACACGGAGCAGTTCCTCCCCTGTGTTACTCCATTCGCCCAGGCAAACGAGATGTAGAAAAGCCTGACACTGCCATGCCCTGCACATGTGGTATGCTAGAGGGACACTGAGAATTGTCCCTGCAGTGGAGGCTGAGTACACGGTGGAGGATGAGGAGGCAGACATTGTCGCAGGACAAACAGCGTGAGAATGTGGAGGCGGAAGCGCTGTCACCTGGCCAAGTTGCTGGTGTGGCTGGCCAGGAACCACATTTCACCACTGAATGGCTAATCGACGCATTTCGGTCCGTACAGCAAAACGAAGTCTACAATCACCCATCAATTTTCTCCAAAAAGGCTGTATCACAAACAAATTTCACCACTGAATGGCTAATCGACGTAATTCGGTCAATACAGCAAAAGGAAGTCTACAATCACCCATCAATTTTCCTAATAAAGGGTGTATCACAAACAAATTTCACCACTGAATGGCTAATCAACATAATTCGGTCTGTACAGCAAAAAGCAGTCTACAATCACCCATCAATTTTCCCAAAAAAGGCTGTATTGCAAAAATATGTCACAACTGAATGGCTAATCAACATAATTCGGTCCATACAGCAAAAAGAAGTCTACAATCACCCATCAATTTTCCCGTATTCTTTCTCCAATTAACACACCCCAAAAAAAATAATACAGCAATCACAATTCACCACATAACGGCTAATAGGACGTACGTATCTATCCTATTAATACACCCTGTAAATGGCTGTAGTACAATGAAACTTCACCACTGAACGGCAAATATTTTTTTTTGCCACTAATACACACCACAAAGGGCTGTCATTTTCTCAATTCACCACACAACGGCTAATGAGCCCTTTTTCTTTTCCCCCACTAATACACGCCAAAAAGGCTTTAGAACATATACCTGCACTGCTGAACGGCAAATACTTTTTTGTGCCACTAATACATGCAAAAAAGGGCTTTACAACATATAACTGCACTGCTGAACGGCAAATATATTTTTATTTTGCCACTATTACACGACAGAAAGAGGCTTTAGAACATATAACTGCACCGCTTAACGGCAAATATATATATATATTTTTCTGCTAATAAACAACACAATGGGCTTTTATAACATATAACTGCACCGCTGAACGGCAAATATATATATTTTTTTTCCAGTATTACACGCCACAAAAGGCTTTAGATCATATAACTGCACCACTGAACGGCAAATATTTTTTTCTTTTGCCACTAATACATGCCACAAAAGGCTTTAGAACATATAACTGCACCGCTGAACGGCAAATATATTTTTTCTTTTTCCACTAATACACGCCACAAAAGGCTTTAGAGCATATAACTGCACCGCTGAATGGCAAATATATTTTTTCTTTTTCCACTAATAAACGCCATAAAAGGCTTTAGAACATATAACTGCACCGCTAAACGGCAAATATATTTTTCTTTTTCCACTAATACACACCACAAAAAGGTTTTAGAACATATAACTGCACCGCTGAGCGGCAAATATATTTTACTTTTGCCACTAATACATGACAAAAAGGGCTGTCATTTTAGCACTTCACCACACAACGGCTAATAAGGCCATTTTTTCCCACTAATACAAGCCAAAAAATGTTTTAGAACATATAACTGCACCACACAAAGACAAGTATTAAGCAAATATATTGCTGCATTTGTGGGAGGGGAGGCTGATTACAAGGCTAATTACACGCACCTGTGGGCCCAGGCTGGCTGATTACTAAGCTGATTATACGCACCTGTGGGCCCAGGCTGGCTGATTACTAGGCTATTTATAGGCACCTGTGGGCCCATGCTGACGATGATTCAGCTGATTTCACTACCTCTGAGTCAGCTCTAGGATACAGCAGCATGGTGTGGAGGCTCCTTATGGCTGGGCGACGGCAGAATGTCTCAGGAGGGCGCTGGTATTCATGGTAGGATCGGAGTTGTTTGTACGGGACCCACGCTGCGGTCCGCGACATGTAGCGCTCTGGGATGAAGCAGAGTTTGGGCACTAATGGTCGAACCATGGTTGTTTGTATTGTTTGTTTGGCTATTCAGAGGCCTGGTGGGGCCATTGCATACAGTTATTGGGGTAGCATGTGCTTAGAGTGGGCATGGTGGTATGTTTTCTGATACCTGGTTTACATGCGGGACGCGTGTCTGCAGTTGGCTCGAGCTACGCGTGCTGGGTTTAAGTGATGGTAAATGTGGATCAATGGTAGATTAAAAGAAAAAAAAACAAAGAAAAAAAAAACTCCTGCAGCATCATGTGGAGGTTCGGTTGCGCCTGGGCAATGGCAGAAGGTGCCAAGCGAGTGCTTGCATTCACGGTAGGATCGGACTTGGTTACACGGTCCGTGACTTGTAGCGCTCTGGGGCGAAGGGGGTTGGGCTCCATGGTCAAATGATCGTGGTTAGGATAGTTACCTTCAAAGCTACATCCGTGTGTCTGCATTTACATTTTGTCCTATACGCCATTCACTACTAGAGCAGCGTTCGCTGTTGCATTACATTAATACTCTGCTCACTTTCAGATTGCATTCATACAGCTGCTTTATACCATGCTCTTCATGCTCATACTCAGAGCTGTGCCCATACCATGTTTTAGGCACCACTCAAATCCAGAGCTGCATTTACTCACTTGTTCTTACATCATGTGTTATACTCTGCTTCCACTTAAAGCTGCATTTCTTTTCATTGCTACATAATGGTTACTCAGTATTCGTACTAGGGCTATCAGCACACCGCTCTGATACTGCTCTTCCGATAAACATAGCTGCTTTCTTTTCAGGCTTACGTTTCTTTCCTCGGTGGTTTGTTACATTCCTTAGGCCTACCTTTTTCTGTTTACTTCACTCAGACTGGTCTCCTTTTACTTCTGGTCCGCATTCACACAGATTGATCTCCCGCCCCAGTTAACCAAATAGCTCCCTAGCGGACAGTGGGCCAATAGGAGTAAGTTCCTACTATGTTTTCACAGTTGTTCATTCGTTTGTCACGACAAGGGTCTTTTCTTAGCGAACTGCAATGCCTCTGGCTCTTGTTTTTCTCCCATCTGTTTCAATTTTGCGGTTAGTTAATGTTTCATTCATTCAAGTGGTTCGGATCACTAATGTCTATGCATTTGCCATTAGGTCTGGCTCACATTTTAATTACTTATCGTCACTGTAAGGTCATCCAGGTCAATCTCTTGGCTTCAGGGGGCCTCATGGCTTCGGGGGCCCGATGACCGTTTTTCATGTTGTTCTAGCGTCCTAGGTTTATTGTCGGAGAGGGTCATGGTTATGCGAGTCATACTGGTGCTGCATAAGTGGTTTATAAATAAATAAATAAAAATAAAATAAAAAAATCCGCCATTAGAGTCTCTCACGCATGGCTTCTCCGTTTTAGTTTTACACATATGGCTCCGCCATTAGAGTCTCTCACGCATGGCTTCTCCGTTTTAGTTTTACACACATGACTCCGCCATTAGAGTCTCTCACGCATGGCTTCTCCGTTTTAGTTTCACACACATGACTCCGGCATTAGTCTCTCACGTATGGCTTCTCCGTTTTAGTTTTACACACATGACTCCGCCATTAGAGCCTCTCACGCATGGCTCCGCCATTAGAGTCTCTCACGCATGGCTTCTCCGTTTTAGTTTTACACACATGACTCCGGCATTAGTCTCTCACGTATGACTTCTCCATTTTAGTTTTACACACATGACTCCGCCATTAGAGCCTCTCACGCATGGCTCCGCCATTAGAGTCTCTCACGCATGGCTTCTCCGTTTTTCGGTTTACACATATGACTCCGCCATTAGTCTCTCACGCATGGCTTCTCTGTTTTAGTTGTACACATATGACTCCGCCATTAGTCTCTCACGCACGGCTTCTCTGTTTTAGTGTTACACATATGACTCCACCATTAGAGTCTCTCACGCATGGCTCCGCCATTAGAGTCTCTCACGTATGGCTTACCCCTTTTAGTGTTACATATGACTCCGCCATTTGAGTCTCTCACGCATGGCTTAGCCATTAGAGTCTCTCACGTATGGCTTCTCCCTTTTAGTGTTACATATGACTCTGCCATTAGAGTCTCTCACGCATGGCTTAGCCATTAGAGTCTCTCACGCATGGCTTAGCCATTAGAGTCTCTCACGCATGGCTTAGCCATTAGAGTCTCTCACGCATGGCTTAGCCATTAGAGTCTCTCACGTATGGCTTCTCCCTTTTAGTGTTACACATATGACTCCGCCATTAGAGTCTTTACGCATGGCTCCGCCATTAGAGTCTCTCACGTATGGCTTACCCCTTTTAGTGTTACATATGACTCCGCCATTAGAGTCCCTCACGCATGGCTTTGCCATTAGAGTCTCTCACGCATGGCTTCTCCCTTTTACTGTCACATGACTCCGCCATTAGAGTCTCTCACGCATGGCTCCGCCATTAGAGTCTCTCACGTATGGCTTCTCCCTTTTAGTGTCACATATGACTCCGCCATTAGAGTCTCTCACGCATGGCTTAGCCATTAGAGTCTCTCACGTATGGCTTCTCCCTTTTAGTGTTACACATATGACTCCGCCATTAGAGTCTCTCACGCATGGCTCCGCCATTAGAGTCTCTCACGTATGGCTTACCCCTTTTAATGTTACATATGACTCCGCCATTAGAGTCTCTCACGCATGGCTTTGCCATTAGAGTCTCTCACGCATGGCTTCTCCGTTTTAGTATTACACGTATGACTCCGCCATTAGTCTCTCATGCATGGCTTCTCCGTTTTAGTGTTGCACATATGACTCCGCCATTAGTCTCTCACGTATGGCTTCTCCCTTTTAGTGTTACACATATGACTCCGCCATTAGAGTCTCTCACGCATGGCTCCGCCATTAGAGTCTCTCACGCATGGCTCCGCCATTAGAGTCTCTCACGTATGGCTTACCCCTTTTAGTGTTACATATGACTCCGCCATTAGTCTCTCTCGCATGGCTTCTCCGTTTTAGTTTTACACATATGACTCCGCCATTAGTCTCTCCCGCATGGCTTCTCCCTTTTAGTTTTACACATGTCTCTGCCATTAGAGTCTCTTACGCATGGCTCCGCCATTAGAGTCTCTCGCGTATGGCTTCTCCGTTTAAATTTTACACACAACAATGCCAGTCGAGGCCGGCTGCGTGGTCCCACAACAAGTAAGTTCCATGTCTTTTTCTGCCTTCAGACCCGCTCGCATGGCTCGGTCATCTGTGGCTCGCAATACAATTTTCTTGTGGTGGCTCGCACGTGTGACTTGTGCCATTAGAGTCTCACTCACGTTATTGTTTTCCCTGACTTTTATTTTCTAGGTTGTTGGGTTTTCATTGTTTTCTTTATAAGCAGTCTACAAACTCGGGCTGAGGGTGTTGGTGTCCGGCCTAAGTCCTGGGTATCGGTCCATCTTACAGTAGGAGGTACAGTAATAAGGCGCAGTTTACGAAGTCTGTCATGTCTTCTAACACGACAAGTCCTATCACGACTACAGGCGCAGCATACATAGTTTATCACGACCTTAAGCATTTTCTGTCACAACTGCAGGTATTGTGTACGTCCTGTCCTTATTACAGGCAACATTAGCTCGTTAATCGAAATAGCCATGTATTCCTGTGGATGGTTCCCCGGGCCTGGTGGGTTTACACATTTCACTTAATTTACTACTACAGTAAGACGGCAGACACCATGTTCTGACTTTTGGGCCCTTAATAGGAAGTGTGGCCTGGGGAATAAGTAGAGGTAAAGTATTTTGCCACCAGGAACAGTTGGTGCCCGATCAGGGCCCTTGGCGGATGGTTGGGGTTCATCTGGGCCTGGGGTCTCGGGCTGCGGCCCTCCGGCTGTTGCGGGGCTGCAGCTCCCGCGGTGCCCAGACAGCCTACAGGTATCAGCCTACAGCAGGGCGTTGTGGGGGTTGTGGTTTTGCGGCAGCTGGGGGGCCGCAGTTTGGGATGCCTGATCTAGGCACTTCCAACAGATTCACCATTGTTTGTTTCAGTCTGCAGCTCTCAGGATTCAGACCTTCTCGTAATATGGTCATATGTTAGTCAACATAGGAGTAAATCGTTCCTGGTTACCAGACACTCTTTCAATTGCATCAGCATTAACCATCTCCAAGAACGATGTGGCGGTACACATGACAAAGAGGTAAGGTAGATGGAAGTTACTGTGATATTTACGATATATTCCGCACCTCCATCGTGAAGGGTCTTTTCCGTTCAAAATCGGGTGTCGTAACGGTATGTATATATTTACTCTAAACAAGGTCTGCTCTTTTTGGCCCCTTTAGGCTGCCCTACCACGGCAGTCATGGCATAATTCTACTGCTTGTTGTAGATAGGGGTTAGATAGGTTAGGTTCACCTTTCTGATAGCCTATCCGACCACAAGTATTAAGCAAATATATTGCTGCATTTGTGGGAGGGGAGGCTGATTACAAGGCTAATTACACGCACCTGTGGGCCCAGGCTGACGATGATACAGCTGATTTCACCCACCCACCCACACCTTCTTACAGTCACTTCACATTAGGGTGGCCCCCTTTAGGCTGCCCTACCACGGCAGTCATGGCATAATTCTACTGCTTGTTGTAGATAGGGGTTAGATAGGTTAGGTTCACCTTTCTGATAGCCTATCCGACCACAAATAAGACATATAAATATTTCCTTGTAATAAACCCTGTTAATGCCTGCATCAAAGAGCACTTGCACGCTAATAAGAATGGTTTGCTGGAATTACAGAGCTGTATAATGGCAATTTGGATCCACAGTCAGTGCAGCAAGCTGTAATCGGAATGTTCCTATTAACCCAGGATGTAAACTCCCTATTGAACCCTATTCAGCAGAAATGCTGTGGAATGATTCCTCCCTGCTCTTGTAAATAATTTTTTTTAAACAATGACGTTTTTTTGAGCACTGTACCCAGCGCCTGCTGACATCTCTCCCTGCACTAAGTACACAGGAGAAAAATAGCAGAATCCAAGATGGCTGAGGCTATTTAAAGGGCTGTGACATCACAGGGCTGGCTGGCTGCTGATTGGCTTCATGCATGGCATTATGGGTAATCTCGCCTTCCCAGAGTTTCTTGATCCATGTCCTCACACGTGCAGCAACCATTTTATGAAAAAATGCGATTCATTACCACGAATCATGCCGAAATTCAGCTTTGGTGCGAATCGAATTTTTCCTGAAATTCGGATCGAATTCCACTTCGTCAGCTTTGATTTCCTCATGCCCACCAGTCAATCACCAATTGGTCAAATTGTAAGTGAGGCTGGAAGCCAAGCCAATCAGGATCCTGGCTCAGTGTTTAATCCAAAAGCTAGGTGGGGGAATTTTAGTTTTCTACTCAGTCATTGTCAGTTGGCTGTGATTGCATACAGTACCCTGGCTCTTTTTGTACTTCTGTGCTTTGTGCATGAACTCAAGACCTGCTTGTTAGCTCTCTGTGTAGCAACCTTGGCTTGTTTTCTGTCTTAACCCCTCATTTGTTGATTTGTCTTCCGCTGATTCTCCTGGTATCCTGACTGCGACTTGTTTTATGGATCAGGCTGTTACCTACTGAATTGGCTTATACTGTTTCTCCTGGTATTCTAACTAACTACAGTAGTTTCTGGATTAACCCCTCATCCGCTGTTTTGACATTAATTGTCTTGCCTGGTTCTGACCCTGCTTGTCTACTACTCTTTAAATACTGGTCATACTGGGAGGTAGCTTGCATTGGTTTTCTGCTACCTTACTCCACAGGAGTAACCTAGGTCTCAAGCAGCCAAGTCCATCCTTTCTGCAGGCTCTGCTAAAGAACCTAGGGTTAACCTTATCTTCCTACCAACCAGAGCAGCTTAGGAAGGAGGTACAGTAGCATTTACTAAATTTGCTGGCTGTGGTTTCAGATGGTGACCATAGTATTTCCAACAGTTTATCAATATCAGATCAGCAGGGGTCCAACTCTCACCACTTCTGCCTTTCCGCTGTTTGATGGAACCACCGTGGTCATGGGAGTGATGCATCCTCTCCAATGTGTACCTGTCTGCCATCTCACTTGTAGTGGTTATGCAGTGTAATTGCAGCTGTTCATGTCATTCAAGTGAATGTAAGAATTACCTTTAATTACTCTGCACCGCCATGGGAAGGCATCGTGTAGGTAAACATTAAAGAAGACGTTGCTCTTGCATAAATGTCGTGGACCCTTCAAACAGCTGATTATTGGGGTTGCTGAGAGTCAAACACCAATTTGATATTATTAACCTACCCTAAGAATGGGTAAAGGTAAGTATCAATATGTAGAGAGTGTAGGACAAAAGGTATTTTTTTTGCTTTTTCATCATCGTATTCCAAGAGCCGTAACCGTTTTAATTTTTCTGTATATATAAAGCTGTATGAGGGATTGCTATGGATTCATCAATTGCATCATTTTGGGGTACAAATAATTTTGCAATCAGAGTTTATAAATTTTTGTTGTTTGTTTTGGGGGAAAGGGAGATTCCAAAATACCCCAGCAGTACCACAATTTTGGATGACCTTTCATGTTTCAGAGTACAAAGGTGTAAACGGGTACTTAAACCATTTAGAGGTGGTGATTGGATACAGAATTCAATTAAGGGAGTTCCATTGGATATTTAAATTAGATACCCGCATACCAAAGGAATTATATTCATGTTCTGATATTGCATATTTGTATTAGTATTTCTACTATGGGGTGTCTGTATTGCATATGTATTTATACACAATGCATATTTGCTATAGTACTTTATAAATGCAGCAAGTGTGTCATCTATTTGTTTTAGGAACATAGAAAATGTTAAGAGAAAAAAAAAAGAAAAAGTTAATGCAGGTGCTAAGTCTAATCAGACTCGAGTTCTGTCTTTTTAGTTTTTTTATTATGTAATGGATCTGCCTATGCTGCCAATTTTATGTTATGCCATGATGAAGGACGACATGCGATCGTCCAAAACGTTTAGCTTTTAATATATGCACCTTATGGATTTTTAAAGTGACCAATAAAGAATGAACCTTTTATGAAGACACTGTGGTGGACTCACTTCAACAATTTCATTCTACATGTTAAACACCAAATATGTATAGTTTCTTTTACATTTTAGTGCTTTTCTACAATAAAATGATGTCTTATGGAAAAAGTTAAACTGAAAATGCAGATTCATGGCTCCACCTGTAAAGTGAGAATATACAGTTTGGGGCTCATTTACTAACAGATATATGCCACTTTTTGGCGTATATCTGTCGCAGATTGCGGTGCAAAGGTTTTATGCGATATAGTCTGCGACTTTTCCTTGCTCACGGCAGGACTAAAAAAGAGTCACTTGGGCGGGCTGTCCCATTTATCAATTTCTACAACAGCAAGAGAGCTAGCGTACATTTACACAGGGCGGCTCTACATACATTCAGTGCATCTACCGCCAGCTGAAGTGGTATTGAAACCAGAGCCTAAAACGCCGGTCTTAAGAAATTACCTTCTTTGTCAATAAGGACCAAAACCTCTTTCCAATATATGCCGAGAAATGTAATCTTATGCATGAGGCATGCATCATTTATTCCACACAGCAGGTATTTGGAGGGACTTTATTAAATTAAATTTTATTAATTCCAATCCCCTTCCCCATTTTGACAGTTGAAGCATGGCCTAATAGGCAGAAGTTTACCTATGGGCCATTGTTAGGTCCAGGCTGCAATGGTCACCCACTGATCGTGTCATAGGGTGCTGACACAAATACTTTAGATGGGACAGTCACGATTCACCATGGCATCTAAGGGTTTAAACTATCAGGATGCCAGCTGTTGCAGTGGGAGATGGACTGCCAATCACTGTCACTCTCCCACTGTTGATGGCATGGGCACTGTTCCTGTATACGTACGGCATGATTTCTATAGAGGATGCATTCCATACCTATGTCATTATGTGTTAAGGGATTAATGGATTATATAAGTAGAAACATTATTTGTTATAATACACATCAGCTGTGGAACTTCTTTCTGAAAGCAGGAGACTAATTTCAATCACTTTTTTGAAATGAAGATCTGCAACTGCTCGGATGTGTATCAGTTTGCTACACCATACAATATCAGCTACAGGGTGTTTACCAATGTGAGCCTCTCCTGCCAAACAGAATAGCCCCCAGTGTCAGTCACAGTGTACAGTCGTGGTCAAAAGTTTTGAGAATTACATAAATATTGGAAATTGGAAAAATTGCTGCTTAAGTTTTTATAATAGCAATTTGCATATACTCCAGAATGTTATGAAGAGTGATCAGATGAATTGCATTGTCCTTCTTTGCCATGAAAATTAACTTAATCCCCAAAAAAACTTTCCACTGCATTTCATTGCTGTCATTAAAGGACCTGCTGAGATCATTTCAGTAATCGTCTTGTTAACTCAGGTGAGAATGTTGACAAGCACAAGGCTGGAGATCATTATTTCAGGCTGATTGGGTTAAAATGGCAGACTTGACATGTTAAAAGGAGGGTGATGCTTGAAATCATTGTTCTTCCATTGTTAACCATGGTGACCTGCAAAGAAACACGTGCAGCCATCATTGCGTTGCATAAAAATGGCTTCACAGGCAAGGATATTGTGGCTACTAAGATTGCACCTCAATCAACAATTTATAGGATCATCAAGAACTTCAAGGAAAGAGGTTCAATTCTTGTTAAGAAGGCTTCAGGGCATCCAAATAAGTCCAGCAAGCGCCAGGATCGTCTCCTAAAGAGGATTCAGCTGCGGGATCGGAGTGCCACCAGTGCAGAGCTTGCTCAGGAATGGCAGCAGGCAGGTGTGAGCGCATCTGCACGCACAGTGAGGCGAAGACTTTTGGAAGATGGCCTGGTGTCAAGAAGGGCAGCAAAGAAGCCACTTCTCTCAAAAAAAAACATCAGGGACAGATTGATCTTCTGCAGAAAGTATGGTGAATGGACTGCTAAGGACTGGGGCAAAGTCATATTATCCGATGAAGCCTCTTTCCGATTGTTTGGGGCATCTGGAAAAAGGCTTGTCCGGAGAAGAAAAGGTGAGCGCTACCATCAGTCCTGTGTCATGCCAACAGTAAAGCATCCTGAGACCATTCATGTGTGGGGTTGCTTCTCATCCAAGGGAGTGGGCTCACTCACAATTTTGCCCAAAAACACAGCCATGAATAAAGAATGGTACCAAAACACCCTCCAACAGCAACTTCTTCCAACAATCCAACAACAGTTTGGTGAAGAACAATGCATTTTCCAGCACGATGGAGCACCGTGCCATAAGGCAAAAGTGATAACTAAGTGGCTCGGGGACCAAAACATTGACATTTTGGGTCCATGGCCTGGAAACTCCCCAGATCTTAATCCCATTGAGAACTTGTGGTCAATCCTCAAGAGGCGGGTGGACAAACAAAAGCCAACTAATTCTGACAAACTCCAAGAAGTGATTATGAAAGAATGGGTTGCTATCAGTCAGAAATTGGCCCAGAAGTTGATTGAGAGCATGCCCAGTCGAATTGAAGAGGTCCTGAAAAAGAAGGGCCAACACTGCAAATACTGACTCTTTGCATAAATGTCATGTAATTGTCGATAAAAGCCTTTGAAACGTATGAAGTGCGTGCAATTATATTTTACTACATCACAGAAACAACTGAAACAAAGATCTAAAAGCAGTTTAGCAGCAAACTTTGTGAAAACTAATATTTGTGTCATTCTCAAAACTTTTGGCCACGACTGTAGGTGCAAGTCACAGCACACATATTGCTAGCCACAGCCTCATGCATTGCCAGCTGGAATAAACTAAGTGTCAAACAAAATACTACCCAAATACTAGCCACAACCTTCCCTGCCAGTCAGAAGGACTCCTCTTTGCTTGGTATACTGACTTCCACATGCCAATAATGAAACATTGACCACCCAGAACTTGACACTGGGTATAACAAAAACTATGAAGAACTTAACTAGTTATATACCATTAATTACAAGTTAATGTATACACTAATGAATCCTGGACACAGTACAGTGTTGGCCACAAGGTCCTAAATAGTCAATCAAGCAATGAACTGAAAACATATGAGCTAAGGTATTTTAAAGCACATCTATCCCCACAAGTGTACTTAGACTGTTTTGGTAACTCCCATAGTGGTTGATCGAGACAGCTGGGGACATGTGTGGCAACCTCTTATATTTTTTTATTTATTATTATCATATATTATTATTATTATTATTATTATTATTATTATTATTATGAGATTTATTTCCACCTTCAATCTGACCCATAATCTATACAATTGCACAATTCCATTGGAAAAAAAAACCTGCATTTATAGGGGGGAAAAAACTAAACTTAAATAATGTGGTTGCAAAATTGTGAACACCCTCATATAATTGGGGATGTGGTTGTGTTCATAACTAACCAATCACATTGAGGCCTCATTCAGATGGCTGTAGTGTTTTGTGGATCCGCAAATTGTGGATCCGCAAAACAAGCATACCGGCAAAATTGCGGAACGGGTTTGGACCCGTTCATACGGCGTCTGAATGGGCCCTTAGACTCATATTAATAGTAGTTACTAAATCACTAAAGTGATTCTGACTAACCCCATATAAAAATCATCTGTTCAAGTTGGATCTTTCCGACATTTTCTTAGTTGCATTTTACAGCAAAAGCCCTGGTCCAGAAACAGGTAACAATACATCAATGGGATCTCATTGTTGGAAGATATCAGTTAGGAGAAGGGTACAAGAAAATTTCCAAGGCATTAGATATACCATGGAACACAGTGAAGACAGTCATCAAGAGGTGGATAAAATTTGGCACAACATTGACATTACCAAGAATTGGACGTCCCTCAAAAATTGATGAAAAGACAAGAAGAAATTTGGTCCCGGAGGCTGCCAAGAGACCTACAGCAACAATAAAGGAGCTACAGGGACTTAGGGAAGTACTGGTAGGGCTCAGTTACTGTCGGGAAATCGGCGCATGCGCACTGCATATCTCTGTGCCTCTGCCCACAGTGGGTAGAACACTGCGCATGCCCGGGACAGCAGCGATGAGAGATAGGGAAACATGATGTCACAGAGCCACAGGGCTGGCTGGAGTTTACTGAGGGGCGAGTTAGACGCGAGTGAGGCAGGGGAACTTGGGCACTTTCAGCAAACTTTGCGCCCCTGGGCACTTCCCACGGCTCATTAGCATATTTAAATAAAACTACTTTTTGGGCGATTTGGATCATCTGAAAAATAAAAAAAAAGGTACTATCTGTGTCATGTCTGTGTCCCACTGAACTATGTGATGATCAGTTTAAAACCGGTCAGGTTGGTGATGGACTCCCTTTAATATAATAATTTTATTCTTTTTTGGATTTTTATATTTACTTTTTTACTGCTTTTTATTGTATACACTGACCCAGTTAATTTGTCTGGTAGGTGGCTATTCTGCAGATATTTCTGACTTCAGATCATTGGGAGGTATAGAAAATGTAAACATTTAGCAAAAGAGTAAAAAACTAAATAGTTAACCAACATGATCTTACAAATTGTAAGGCTGAAGCCTGGATTCATACATTTTTTGTGTGCAATTTTTGCCATTTTTGATGCTTTTCTTTTACATGTGTATTTGCAGGAAAAAATGCCAGTGTTGGATGTTAGCTGAGTGAGAATTTTGAATTGCAGGATGCATACATGTTATTTTGCTGGTGGCATTTTTTTCAATTGGATGTGTTCATGTTAATGTAGTGTGTTGAAACAATGTTTTTTCTTCGACACAATACACACATGTAAAGAAAAAAAGGCAACTAAAAATTGCATTTGTCATGCAAAAACCCCACATTTGAATAAGCCATTTTTGTGGTGTGAAAAATGTACACGCTGCACTTTTGTGACTTTTTCAATAGTATTAGAGCAAGAATCTTTGTGCAGGCGCCATTTCTCCACTGGACTCACCACTTTCCCGAAAAGAGTGTGTGGTAAGGGTGGGGAAAAAGTGGGACCAGTGGATGCGTCACATTTATCATCTTCTACGTTATCTGTGAAGGTTCTCATTCATTCAGGTCATGGTATATCAGCAGTAAGTTAGAGCAACTGGATTTGTTGTATTTTTTTTTTCTTGAAGATGTTTTGCTAGTCATTCAACTGGCTTTATCAATTAGAATAGCTTGTATGAGAATTCTCTGACATTAAATACTGGTGACTTGTGCTTGAGTCATGGAGGTAAGATGTTGATTGCATTTGCATGACTAAAGCTATTAGGTGACAGATGTCTGCCAATAGTGATAACACATATGAAACCTTAAGAGGGACCCAACCAGCGGTTACCAGAAAAAGGTCATAGAAGTCTTACATCTTAAAAAGGACCAAGCTATTGATTGCGCCATGACCGATCTCCTCTACCCTGGGGAGGCTCCTCCTTGTATATATGGACTTTCTAAGATACACATGGAAAGAAGCCCTTGCATGCCTATTGCCTATTGGTGACCTACAACATAGCTAAATACCAACATCCTAGCCCCTCTGGTTGGAAATACAGAGCACCAAATCAGGAACTCCCAGGACCTCAGATCTACGGTCCAAGGTTTCAGAATCAGAATCAATTTATTTGGCCAAATAAGTTTGCACTTACAAGGAATTTGACTTGGCAGTTTCTTGAAAGAGAATATGCTTAGAGAAGGCTCACCTCCTAGGCAAAAAATGGAGTGGGTGCACCTGCAGGAAGATTACACCCAATCTTCAAAGAAATTAAACGATTAGAAAGTGTAGTAGGGCACACCTACACTTGAGGTCACACAGGAGAGTATGATATACAATAATATATTTTATTTATATGAAATATAGTACCAAATTGATACAACCAAAAATTATAAAAGACTACCTATAAAATTATTATTAAACAATATGCTATATAGACTTATAATTCTCTAAAATGGGTATCGCTGAAAATGTAAAAACACATGTATGATCCTATGGGATGGATGTCCTGATGGTCAAGTTCGTTACTACTGATAGTGTCCAGTACAATTGGTATATTCAAGTTTATATACCGAAGTTCACAAATTGAAAGCAGTATAATCAGAGTGCCATTCACTCCACTTTCTTTTGCTGTGGATTGACAATGCAACAGGTAGCTCTGCCTGTGTATACACTCGTTCGGCACTATTGTTACTTACGATTCTGTAGGTTAGTGCCGGCTGTGTTGCAATTTCACGTGGCGTCCCACGTGTGATGCGTTATACAGGCTGCGGTATAGCCTCCAGGAGTTAAAGTCAGGGATCCACGGTAATCGCTTGTAGAAATGCCGTCACAGTGATTTTGTAGACTTCAGTTCCTGCTCAGATGCTCATTCAAGCAGGCAGGTCAGATGTTACTGCGGCTGATGATTTTTGAAATTTTTGGGATTTTTTTCCTCCAAATTTCGATTACCAATCCCGTTGTTCCTGGTTGACTTGAAGCGCTTCAGTACATCTTTGGTCTCATGGAATTGTCCTACCAGACGCGTTTCGGAGTTAACTTGACTCCTTCCTCAGTGGTTGACTTTTCCATGAGAATGATCGGCTTTATATAGAGATATGTCCAGGTGTAATCCAACTTGGTTTGATTCAGCTATGTTGAAATCACGGAATGGACTGATTGATAGACCAACAGGACTCTTTGTAGCACATATCCTTCCTTTAATTATATATCTACAAGTGGGATATATACTGATGTTTTTCAGATAAAAATCGAAAGTATACTTATAATAAAAAAAAACTATATACATAAAAATATATAATATAAATGTAAAACACAATATATGTATGAAATGCATCGATCTTCATATGTTAACTTTTCTGATACTGATATTTTTGCCCGGACACAGACAGGTGCAAGGTTTTATAGCCGTGTTAAGCCATTGCTGTAATTTTGCAAGAATCGAGCAGATTTCGTCCTTTCTGGTGATGTTACATCATCGCTGCGGTTTCTACTGATGATGCCGCATCATCACTGCGGTTTTATACCAATCATGTGTCCCTAATAAATCTTATCAGGGATACGTATTGTCATACGGTTTTACCCTATATCCAAAGTCACTTAGTAATTTAGAGTGCCGGCAAAATTATTGTGGCAGACATATTACCCTAACTTATATTTAGATAGGATCCACAACGCTATATCGGTATATGCAACGTCATTTATACTTATGGACAAGGGTGGCAATATGTCCGATTCATATAAGGAATGTAAAGATAAGGTATATAGATTTATGTTGGTCACTAATATTTCCGTATATGGTTTATCACTAGTGTTACTAACCAGGGAGGGGCAGGTCTAAAACATTATGTAAATGTTAAGACACTGCTCTGGTTCATCAAGTTAGTGTCGGACAGCTTTTATCCTTTGTAACAGTATCTCTTCATTGTTGCAGTTTGTATCAGTAAAGTATCTTTGATCTGGTTTATACCAGGAGTGTCTGTTATCGTATGTATTTAAATGCCCGTTTCTCCTTATCCTATTTCTTTCATGCAATATATTGCTTGTGCGTAATTTACAGACATATATCAACCCCACACATCTTTTAATAAATTGCATAGTGGGTATATTCATTCCTTTTATAAATCGTTGATATTCCCAGACCTGTTCATTTCTTATGATAGTGATACGTGGTTTCACACTTCTTAAACATTATTGTGGATTTTTGTTTTAAATTAAATAAAAATAAATATAAAAATAAAAATAAAATAAAAACCTCTGTGACATGTTAAAAATTTTTTTTGATAAGATTTCTTTAAAAATTTTGTCAAAATTTATTCATCAGAAATTTCTTTGTCTTAAATATTAGAACTACATGCATGTACTTATATAGTAAGGTATATGATGACTGTGGGAAAATATATTCCAAAAAACACTAGTACTGCAATTTCTATTGTATTTTGATCTCCGCTGTATATTTATATATATATATTCGTTGTAATATTGCATTCTGTCAACTCCATTTTCTGACAGTTATTTATATTCTTAATTATTTTTAATGGGATATAGTCTAGCCATCAATTGGGAAAGGTTGGAAGGAAAGAGGGGGGAGGGGGGAAACGCGTGTAAAGAATCCAACCATCTTACAAAAAACCATAAAGTTCTATCTCAGCATTGAGTCCTGCTGGTAAGAGGGTATTGAATTCAAAAATATGTCTGGATTCCATTCTCGACATTTTTTTAATGTGGTTACCACCCCTCCAGTCAATTTCGACCTTTTCCAAGGCAGCAAAGGTGAGGCCCTTTGGGTCCTGATTATGATTGAGCTTAAAATGGTTAGATAGGGTATGTTTCTCGTAACCCTTTTTGATATTAGAAATGTGCTCTGCTATACGTACTTTAAGTAATCTCTTAGTCCTACCCACGTACTGTCGTTTACAGGGGCATTGTATAATATAGATTACACTATTGGAGTTGCACGTAAGAAAATCTCTTATCGTATGTTGGTGAGCATTTGTAGTTGAAATGACAGACAATGTTTTTTTAGGGAAGGAAGTGTTTTTGCACCCCATACACCTCCCGCATCTGAAAAAGCCACTAGTGTTGGTCCATTTTTGTATTGTATGTACTGTGCTTATCTTTCTCTTAGGTATTGATGGTGCAACCAGCAGTCCCAAATTGGCCGCCTTGGTAAAGATTACTTGTGGGTGATGTGGTATTAGGTGCCCTAATGTCTTGTCTTTACCGATATAATGCCAGTGTTTATTGATGATATATCTTACCTTTTTATGTTGTATATTAAATGGCAAGATTATCCTCATATTATCCGCATTTTCCTGTTTGTCTATTTTTATTTTTGTATCAAAAAAGGTTCTTCTATCCAGCTGGCGAACTGTGTCTAGTGCTCCATCTAAGATCTCTACAGGATATTGTTTTTTGAGGAATTGTTCCCTCATTATTTTTGCTTCTTCTTCAAAGGCTTCTACTTTTGAGCAGTTCCTTTTTATTCGCCTAAACTGTCCTGTAGGTATATTTAAAAGCCATTGAGGTAAGTGACAGCTGTTGTAAAGGATGTGACTATTTTTAGCGGTCGGTTTATGATATGTGTTACAAACTAACCTATCGCTTTCTACTTTAATTTGCAGGTCCAAGAATTCCACCATCGTTTGACTCGTTTTTGCTGTAAACCGTAAGTTATATTGGTTCTGGTTAATCTCTTCCAGAAACAAATCCAGAGCCTCCTGACTATTTTTCCATATAAACAGGATGTCGTCGATATACCTTTTCCAGAGCACCAGGTCTGTCCCCAGTCTGGGATCGATGACTTCCTGCTCCCAATTTGCCATGAATAGATTGGCATAACTGGGGGCAAACCTGGTGCCCATCGCCGTGCCACATATCTGCAGGTATATATCAGAGTTGAACCAAAAATAATTATGGCTCAAGATATATTGTGTGGCCCTCTGCAGATACTCTATCTGTTCTTCAGGTAATTGGCTCGTTCGTTTTAATTGTTGTCCCATAGCTTCTATTCCCTGTGCATGGTCTATAATGGTGTACAAGGATTGTACATCCAGTGTTCCTATAATCCATTTGCAATCATATTGCAAATTTTCTATTATGTGTATGATTGCCGTTGTGTCCTTTATATGGGATCTGGTTGTTTTAACTGTCGGTTGCAAAAGCTTATCTATATAGTGTGACAAATTTGCAGTAAGTGATCCTATTCCCGATATTATGGGTCGTCCTGGTGGGTTAGTGGGGTCTTTATGTAACTTTGGGAGACAATAGAACACCGGTAGCCTACATTGACTCTCGGTGATATATTGAAACTCCTGTTTGGACAGAATACCTGTTTTCTGTCCTTCTTCACATAATACTACAAGCTCCCTATGGTATTCTCCTGTAGGGTCAGAACGTAGTTTTATATACGTAGTTGTGTCCGTTAATTGTTTTAAGCATTCTTTGTTATAATTGCTTGTATCCCATACCACTATAGCCCCTCCTTTGTCCGCCGGGCGTATTATTACATTTTGGTCCTTCTGCAATTGTTTTATTGCCTGGATTTCTGCTCTCGATAGATTGTTTTCCCTACTGTTATTTGTTTTTATTTTCCTAATATCATGTTCGACTGCTTTCCTAAAGGTGCTCATTTCTTCACTGATTTCCTGCCTTGGATATTTGGTTGACTTATTTTTTACGTCTGTATGGATATATTTCCTTCCTCCCACTGGGTTAATCTCGTTAACTATTGGGTTTTTCAGAAAATATTTCTTTAGGCAGAGCTTTCTAATATACTTCTCTATGCCTATCAAGGTGTCAAATTTATTTAACTGATTCGATGGTGCAAATTTAAGGCCCTTATTTAGTAGCTTTATTTGAGGTGAAGTGAGAGTGATGGTGCTCAAATTAACAATCGCATCTGTTTCTTCTAGTTGTAGTGTGTATTGTGCTTTTTTTTGGTGTTTACCTCCTCTCCGTAATTTCCTTTTTCGTGTCTCTGTGATTTGTGTTGGTGTCTTTGTAAGTTCTGTGATTCCCCGTACCGTGTTGTCTCCCGAGATTGTGGTGTCTTGTATTGTTGGTGTGTCCTGTGATAATAGTGATCCCGACTGTCGTCTCTGTGTCTCAAGTTGTATCGGTGTGTTGGTGAATCTCTCAGTGTTGTATATATTTGTGGAGATTTTCTCGGTGTTCTCTGTCGTGATCTCACTTTGTGGTGAGGGGGAGTCTGATCTAAAAAATGATTTTCAGTGAATATCTCGTATCTGTTTGAGGTTGGTACATTAAAGACACCCTGATCCCTATTGTGTGTTTGTTCCACTTCTACAGGCTGTGACGTTTGCAGGCTATTAGTCCCTTTTTGTTTTCTAAGGTCTTTCTTAATATTTTGTAATTTCTTCATTTTTCTAGTAATTATGTCATATTCTATTTTATCGATATTTTTACATACTCTTTCTTGCCATATCCTATACTCATCATCCTTAGGCAAGTTTCCAATAATTGTTTTCATTTCATCTATTTGGACCGTTATTTGATCCAAAATTTGGGATCTTCTTTTTATAACCATCTCCATCAAATTGATGGATTGTGTATGTAAAAAGTTTTCCCATTCCTTACCAAAATCTATATCATATAAATCGTATGCTGGTGTTTTAGTTAATAGTAGCCCTGTCGGTATTTTGTCTTGCACAATATATTGTCTAAGGGCTCTAATCTCCCAGCGTTGTTTCAGCTGTTTTTGCAGCAAAATTTCTAGGTCTTTAAAAATGTCTGCCGTAGATCTTTCATTTGGCAGATTTGAATAACTTTCCCCATTGTCATCAAACATAAAAGTTTCAACTTTAAGACGTTTACTCTCCATGTGACTCCAAATGTCCATTATTGAAAAGGAGGGAGCACACTCTCAGTGGGTGAAAGGGTTAAAGTGAGAATATGCTTAGAGAAGGCTCACCTCCTAGGCAAAAAATGGAGTGGGTGCACCTGCAGGAAGATTACACCTAATCTTCAAAGAAATTAAATGAATAGAAAGTGTAGTAGGGCACACCTACACTTGAAGTCCCACAGGAGAGTATGATATACAATAATATATTTTATTTATATGAAATATAGTACCAAATTGATACAACCAAAAATTATAAAAGAATACCTATAAAATTATTATTAAACAATATGCTATATAGACTAATAATTCTCTAAAATGGGTATCGCTGAAAATGTAAAAACACATGTATGATCCTATGGGATGGATGTCCTGATGGTCAAGTTCGTTACTACTGATAGTGTCCAGTACAATTGGTATATTCAAGTTTATATACCGAAGTTCACAAATTGACAGACACAAACAAAACAGTACAAGGACAGTATGTAAGTTTTAGTGGCAATAAACAGGGAGAAGTGTTCGTTTTCAGTTCTATGCTGTAATGCTTTCAAGTCATAGCAGCTTTAGCAAGGTTCTGCATTATGCAAGGCAACTGCCTGAGGGAAAAAGCTGTTCCTGCACATGGAAGTTTTAGTAGCCACTGAACGGTATCTCACTCCTGAAGGCATAGGCTTGAAGATGGAGCGAGCAGGGTGAGAGGGGTCTGAGGCAATCTTAGCAGCTCTCTTTCTACACCTGCTAGCGTGAAGATCCTGCAGGGAAGGTAAGCTACAGCCAATTATCCTTTCCACTGTTCGGATGATGCGCTGCAATCTCACCTTTTCTAATACTGAGCAGGAGCCGAACCATACAGTCATATATGATGTCATGATGGATTTGATGATCGCTGTGTAGAACTGCACCATTCATTTTTGTGGTAGGCCAAACATTTTCAGCTGCCGTAGGTGGTACATCCTCTTTCTTAATGATAGAGACAATATTGTTGTTCCATTTTAGGTTGTCGGAAATTGTACCCATAGCAGAAGCAGTTCAAATAGTGTGGACAAGGTTAATACAAGACACACTCTTAGCAGCAGAACAAATCTTAACCCAGATCAAGTGTATTCCTTGTTGGACCTTTGCCTGACCTTCTATTTTAAGTATAAAAATATATTCTACATACAGAAACAGTTTCACCCATTGTAGCTAACCTATACATAAAGAAGGTGGAACATAAAGTGCTAAACACTGTCTAGGTAATTTCCCCCTGTTACTGGTTCAGATATGTGGTTAACAACTGGTTTAAAATTCAAAAACAGAAATTACACGTGTCACCTGAACACATCAATGCAGTGGACCATAACATCAAGTTTACTCAGGAAGATGTGCGGAATAACACACTGGCTTTCTTGGAGTGCTTGGTAAGTTGATGTAGCTGGCCAGCTAAGACCTATCCTAAGTTGCTAATATAGCTAGTGTGTTTATACATCTAGACCTGCTAACAACCTTGATACAGTTCCTATGTTTGTATGTTAAAGACAAAAGCAGAGTTATTTACAGTGACTTCATGTTTGGCTGTCATAAAACTGTTATATATTGTGTTCACAGAAGCAGAAAAGATAATATGCCTCTAAGATTAATTATACAATGTAAGGTAAGCTCAATGACACAGCAGAAACAACAGAAAGCATGGAGTTAAACTGTTGTTTCTGGGAAGGAGTCTTGATCAATCACAACCTGTCATGGGAAGTACGGGGAAGGAAAGACAACCAAATAGAACCACAACAAAACAACAACAGACTAGGCCCCAAACCTATTAAGTAAAGAGGTCACCTCCTAACATTCTTTGATACTCACCCTAAGCTGCTAACAACATGTGCAAATCTCAATGGTGGAAATGCACATGCACAGGAACCTGAGACTGCTGAAACACTGCACCAAACCCTCAGCTTAGGGAACAGGGAAAGAGGCAAACAACTCTTTCCAAACTGAAGGAGCCAGTGTCTCCCTGAGGCCTAGTCAGGACAGACACACCAAGAAAAGGGAAATTACTTAGCTTGAGATGTAACTGGAACAGGAGAACCACCACACAAGCAGAGCACTCCACAGAAGAGCTATAAGCCTCAAGGAAGCAAGTGAGAGGCGGAACATATAAAGAGCCACCTGACTGATAATGAGCAGCATCTGCGAAGGGGTGGAAACCTGTCAGCAACAATGAAAACAAGAGAGATCTGTCAGATAGACTCCTGAGTCTTCCGTATTTTTGAACTTCTAAGATCTCTCCCAGGGCTGGCGGTGATAGTATCCCCCCTTCTACGGGTGACCTCCGGGCACCCAGGACCAACTTTATCAGGGTGAGCTCTGTGAAAGGCCCTCAGAAGCTTACTGGCATTCACATCAGTCACCGGGACCCACATTCTCTCCTCCGGACCGTAACCCTTCCAATGAACGAGGTATTGAAGGGAACCCCGAAGGACACGAGGGTCAACAACTCTGGAAATTTGAAACTCCAGATTCCCGTCAACCAAGACAGGTTGCGGTGGCAAGGAAGATGGTACAGCAGGTTCCACATAACTCTTTAACAAAGATTTATGGAAGACATTATCGATCTTCCAAGCTTGCGGACGTTCAAGGCGAAAAGAATCCAATAAATCTTGGACCTAACTTCCAGGATGGCACCTTAAACTTAATGTTCTTAGTGGACAGCCACACCAAATCATCCACATTCAGATCCGGACCAGACACACGTTTCTTGTCAGCCAAACGTTTATACCTATCACCCATCTTTTTTAAATTGATTAGAATTTTCCGCCAGATAGATGATAAGGAAGAAGCAAATCTCTCCTCATCAGGTATACCATAGGAACTATTCCCAAAGAAAGTACCAAACTGAGGGTGAAACCCATATGCACCAAAAAATTGTGACTTATCAGTGGACTCCTGACGACGGTTATTCAAAGCAAATTCAGCCAAAGACAAAAATGAGGACCACTCCTCCTGATTCTCAGCAACAAAACACCTCAAATATGTCTTCAGATTCTGGTTGGTGCGTTCAGTTTGTCCCCAGGCGAGTACAGAAAGCCTTCCAGAATCTGGACACAAATTGAGTCCCTCTATCAGACACCACATCAGAGGGAATGCCGTGTAATTTCACAATGTTATCAACAAATGTCCGAGCCAGAGTTCTGGCATTGGGTAAACCAGAAAATGGAATGAAGTGAGCCATCTTACTAAAGCGGTCGACCACCATCAAAATCACCGTCATCCCCGAAGAACTAGCCAAATCGGTGATAAAGTCCATGGACAAGTGCTTCCAGGGACGGGATGGGATGGACAAAGAAAGAAGAGATCCTGAGGGCCGAGTATGAGTCACCTTGGCACATGCACAGGTCTCACAAGCTGCCATATAGCCCTCAACACTCTTATGAAAACCCGGCCACTAGAATCTCCGAGAAATAAGAACAGTGGATCTGCTCCCAGGGTGTCCAGCAAGGACAGTATCATGATGTTCCTTAAACACCTTGTGACGAAGCTCATAAGGAACAAACAACCTCCCTGGGGGAGTGGAATCAGGTGCCTCTCTCTGAACTTCCAACACCTCCGCCTCCAGTTCAGGAAAGAGGGCGGATACAACCACCCCATCAGCCAAAATCGAACCAGGATCCTCAGTATCACCCCACCCCCCCACCCCCCAGGGAAGCTAAGCGACAAGGCATCCGCCTTGACAATCTTGAACACAGGGCGAAAAATTGACAATGAAATTAAATCTGGCAAAAAACAAAGACCAAAAGGCATGACCAAGTTCTCTAAATGACCCACAGGTGTATTAAAAGCTGTCTTACATTCATCCCCCTCTCTGATTCTTACCAGATTATATGCCCCTCTTAGGTCTAATTTAGAAAACACCTTAGTTTCAACAATCTGGTTGAACAAATCTGGGATCAGGGGAAGGGGATAAGGATCACGGACAGTGATGCGATTCAACTCTCGGAAATCTAGACACTGTCTCAATGTCCCATCTTTTTTCTTTACAAAAAAGAGCCCCGCCGCCTTAGGTGACTTAGATGGTCTGATGTGTCCCTTTGCCAAACTCTCAGTAATATACTTTCGCATAGCAACTCTTTCGGGTTCAGAAAGGTTACACAACCAAGTCTTTGGCAACTTAGCTCCAGGAATCAGATTGACCGGGCAATCATGTTCTCTATGAGGGGGCAACTCCTGATCCACACTCTCAGTGAACACATCAGAAAAATCTGAGAGAAACGGGGGTAACATCTTAGTGGATATCCCAGCAAGAGATGTGACGAGACAGTTATCCATACAGTAATCACACCAGCCCTTGATCTGTCTCGCTTGCCAATCAATGGTAGGGTTATGTTTGGTCAACCATGGCAACCCTAGCACCAGAGGAGCCAGCAGACCCTTCATTATAAAACAAGAAATACCCTCAATATGAGAATTCCCCACCCTTAAATGGATATCCTGCACCATGTGAGTCAAAGATCTTTGAGAAAGGGGGGCAGAATCAATAGCGAACACTGAGATCTCTTTGTCCAGTGAATTTGATTTAAAACAATGCATCAGGACAAACTGGTAATCCGCAAGGTTAACCCCTGCCCTGCTTTCCAAAAATACCTCCACATCAATATTTTTGGAATCTAGTGCCACCCTGGCAGGCAGGAGAAAACGGGTACTACCAGTAAAAGACCAAGAGCATGTTCTCAGATTCCCCAACTACTCCGCCAACAGTTGGTAACTTTTTTTTTTATTCTCGCCTTGATATTTTACATAGGGACAAACATTAACCGCTTCATGTCCGCCCATAGGATATAAACGTCCTATGGGTGGACGTCTATTTCTGAACGGACGTTCCAGAACGTCTTTTCAGAAAGTGCAGCTGCACGCTAATCGTGCAGCTGCTGATCGGGTTGCCCGCTGTCAGTGACAGCAGGGCAACCCTAAGACAAGGCAGGGACAGTGCCCAGGTGTCCCTGCCTTCTAGATCGCTGCAGACACAGCGCTCACCGAGCGCCGTGTCTGCAGAGAAGGAAGCGCTGTGCGCTTCCTGTTCCGGCCCGGCGGTCATGTGACCGCCGTGACCGGAGAGTGCAGGGGCTGTGTGAGGTCTCTCAGAGACCTCGATCAGCCCTGCTGTGAGGCTGTACAGCGCAGGATTGCTGCTGTACAGCCTCTATAGGGGTGCATTTGTCCTGTAACTGGGGCTACTATGTCAGCCCCAGTTACAGGAGAAATCAACTGTGAAAAAAAAAAAAAAAAGTGAAGTAAATGTCCCCCAGAGGTCTTGTATGACCTAATGGGGGACGAAAAGTGTAAAATAAAAAAAATAAAAATAAAAGGTTGAAAAAAAAAAAAAGTTTCACATGTAAAAAAAAAAAAGTCCCCAAGTAAGGAATGAAAAAAAAATATTAAAAATAGAAAAAATAAAAAAAGTATACATATTAGGTATTGCCGCGTCCGTAAAAACCAGCTCTATAAAAATATCACATGACCTAACCCCTCGGATGAACACCGTAAAAAAAAAAATAAAAAATGTCAAAACAAGCAATTTTTGTCACCTTGCATCACAAAAAGTGCAACACCAAGTGATCAAAAACGCGTATGTCCCACAAAATAGTACCAATAAAACCGTCACCTCATCCCGCAAAAAATGAGCCCCTACATAAGAAAATCTCTCAAAAAATAAAAAAACTATAGCTCTTAGAACATGGAGACACTAAAACATCATTTTTTTGGTTTCAAAAATGCTATTATTGTGTTAAAGTGAAACAAATAAAAAAAAGTATACATATTAGGTATTGCCGCGTCCGTAAAAACCAGCTCTATAAAAATATCACATGACCTAACCCCTCGGGTGAACACCGTAAAAAAAAAAAAAAAACCTGTGTCAAAACAAGCAATTTTTGTCACCTTGCATCACAAAAGGTGCAACACCAAGTGATCAAAAACGCGTATGTCCCACAAAATAGTACCAATAAAACCGTCACCTCATCCTGCAAAAAATGAGCCCCTACATAAGAAAATCTCTCAAAAAAAAAAAAAACTATAGCTCTCAGAACATGGACACATTAAAACATAATTTTTTTGTTTCAAAAATGCTATTATTGTGTAAAACTTTAATAAATGAGAAAAAGTATACATATTAGGTATCGCCACGTCCGTAACGATCTGCTCTATAAAAATGTCACTTGACTGAACCCCTCAGGTGAACGCTGTAAAAATAAATAAATAGAAACTGTGCTAAAACAACCAATTTTTTGGTCACCTTGCCCCATAAAGTGTTATAATGAATGATCAAAAAATCATATGTACCCAAAAATAGTACTAATAAAACTGGCACCTTATCCCCTAGTTTCCAAAAATGGGGTCACTTCTTGGGAGTTTCTACTGTAAGGGTGCATCAGGGGGCTTCAAATGGGACATGGCATCTAAAAACCATGTGGAGTTCCTTTTCTTCTGCGCCCTGCCGTGTGCCCATACAGCAGTTTATGACCACATGTGGGGTGTTTCTGTAAACCGCAGAATCTGGGTAATAAATATTGAGTTTTGTTTGGCTGTTAACCATCGATGTGTTAAAGAAAAAAATTGATTAAAATGGAAAATCTGCCAAAAAAGTGAAATTTTAAAATTTGATCTCCATTTTCCTTTAATTCTTGTGGAACGCCTAAAGGGTTAACAAAGTTTGTAAAATCGGTTTTGAATACCTTGAGGGGTGTAGTTTCTACAATGGGGTATCCACTATGTAGGCCCCACAAAGTGACTTCAGACCTGAACTGGTCCTTATAAAGTGGGTTTTGGCAATTTTCTTATAAATTTGAAGAATTGCTTCTAAACTTCTAAGCCTTCTAACGTCCTAAAAAAATAAAATGACATTTCCAATATGATGCCAACATAAAGTAGACATATGGGGAATGTTAAATAATAAATATTTTATGAGGTATCACTTTCTGTTTTAAAAGCAGAAAAATTGAAATTTAGAAAATTGCGAATTTTTCAAATATATGGGTAAATTTGGGATTTTTTCATAAATAAAGGTGAAATATTTTGACTCAAATTTATGATTATCATTAGGGTTTTCCCGATACCACTTTTTTAGGACCGAGTACAAGTACCGATACTTTTTTTCAAGTAGTCACCGATACCGAATACCGATACTTTTTTTAAATGTCATGTGACCGTTTTGGGGGATCTGTGGATCTGTGGATGACGCACTGTCATGTGGGGGATCTGTGGATGGCACTGTTATGGGGGACCTGTGGATGGCACTGTTATGGGGGATCTGTGGATGGCACTGTTATGGGGGATCTGTGGATGGCACTGTTATGGGGGATCTGTGGATGGCGCTGTTATGGGGGATCTGTGGATGGCACTGTTATGGGGGATCTGTGGATGGCACTGTTATAGGGATCTGTGGATGGCACTGTTATGGGGGATCTGTGGATGGCACTGTTATGGGGGATCTGTGGATGGCACTGTTATGGGGGATCTGTGGATGGCACTGTTATGGGGGATCTGTGGATGGCACTGTTATGGGGATCTGTGGATGGTGCTGTTATGGGGGATCTGTGGATGGTGCTGTTATGGGGGATCTGTGGATGGCACTGTTATGGGGATTTGTGGATGGCACTGTTATGGGGATCTGTGGATGGTACTGCTATGGGGTGGGATATCTGTGGATGGCATTGTTATGGGGTGGGGGGATCTGAGGATGGCATTGTTATTTGGTGGGGGATCTGTGGATGGTGCTGTTATAGGGGATCTGTGGATGGAACTGTTATGGGGAGGATCTGTGGATGACACTGCTATATGTCATCCACAGATCCCCCTCATAACAGTGTCCCCCAATACACCGGGCCCCGCCGCTCACCGAAGTATTTATAAACGTGAATCCTTATCCTGTTATTAAGTTGAACTAACGCTGCCCTCTCCCATGTTCCCCTGTATCCCCCTGTATCCCCACAGCACTTACTTAAGCTTCCATAGCAGGCAGAGCGGACGGCACCAGTAACGTCACTCACTGACGTCGCGCGTCTGCTCCGCCTGCTTCATTCATAAAGTGGGCGGAGCAGGCGCTCTACGTCAGTGAGTAACGTTACTGCTGCCGTCTGCTCTGCCTGCTATTGAAGCTTACAGGGGGATACAGGGGAACATGGGAACATGGGAGAGGGCAGCGTTAGTTCAACTTAATAACAGGATAAGGATTCACGTTTATAAATACTTTGGTGAGCGGCGGGGCCCGGTGTAAGAGTACAGTGACTGCACCGGGCCCCGCCCATAGTTACGGACTCCAGCCCCTCCTCTCTCCCGATGCTGCATCTTTGCCGGGCCGCAAAAATATTCATTGCGGGAAAAAATTATTCTATTTATGTATCGGGGCGGGGTATCGGCGGCTGAGTACCGCCGAGAAAACTCGGAATCGGTCCCGATACCGATACTAGTATCGGTATCGGGACAACCCTAATTATCATGAAGTACAATGTGTCACGAGAAAACAATCTCTGAATGACTTGGATAAATAAAGGCGTTCCAAAGTTATTACCACATAAAGTGAGATATGTCAGTTTTGCAAAATTTGGCCTGGTCAGGAAGGGGGCAAATGGCCCAGATGGGAAGTGGTTAACAAAATGACACTCTTTACCACAAAAAACAGAGTCTCTTTTTAGTCGCCGACCATGTAAATGAATTCCATGGAGGAAGTGCTAAGGCTCTAAAATTTTCTGCTTTGGAGTGTGTACCCATGTCCCTAAGGCTAAGTTCACACGAACGTGCGTGACCCGTGGCTGTATTGCGGCCCGCAAATCGCGGGCCGCAATACACGGCCACAGTTCCGTGTGAATTCCGCATCACGGATGCGGACCCATTCACTTCAATGGGTCTGCTAATCCGGAATCGCGGAACGGCCGCATGGGACGGGACCCCTCGGAAGCACTACGGAGTGCCTCCTGGGGTTACGTCCCGTTGTTCCGTTCCGCTAAAAGATAGAACAAGTCCTATCTTTTCGCGGAACGGCCGGATCGCGGACCCATTAAAGTGAATGGGTCCGCGATCCGATGCGGCTGACCTACGGCCGGCGAACAAGCATTGCGGCCCGCTATTTGCGGGCCGCTTCACAGGCACGGGTTTACACACGTTCGTGTGAACCATTAGGCCTCTTTCACATGACCGTTTTTTTTTTCCGTTTCGCGGGCCGTTTTTTGCGTTCCGTATACGGTCCGTAAACGGAACCATTCATTTCAATGGTTCCGCAAAAAAAACGGAATGTACTCCGTATGCATTCCGTTTCCGTATTTCAGTTTTTCCGTTCCGTTGAAAGATAGAACATGTCCTATATTTGGCCGCAAATCACGTTCCGTGGCTCCATTACAGTCTATAGGTCCGCAAAAAAACGGAATGCATACGGAAATGCATCCGTATGTCTTCCGTATCCGTTCCGTTTTTTGCGGAACCATCTATTGAAAATGTTATGCCCAGCCCAATTTTTTCTATAAAATTACTGTATACTGTATATGCCATACGGAAAAACGGAACGGAAAAACGGAACGGAAACACAACGGAAGCAAAAAATGGAACAACGGATCCGTTTAAAACGGACTGCAAAACACTGAAAAAGCCATACGGTCGTGTGAAAGAGGCCTTAGGGCTCTTTCACACCTGCGTTCTTGTCTTCCGGCATAGAGTTCCGTCGTCGGGGCTCTATGCCGGAAGAATCCTGATCAGGATTATCCCAATGCATTCTGAATGGAGTGAAATCCGTTCAGGATGCATCAGGATGTCTTCAGTTCCGGAACGGAACGTTTTTTGGCCGGAGAAAATACCGCAGCATGCTGCGCTTTTTGCTCCGGCCAAAAATCCGGAACACTTGCCGCAAGGCCGGATCCGGAATTAATGCCCATTGAAAGGCATTGATCCGGATCCGGCCTTAAGCTAAACGTCGTTTCGGCGCATTGCCGGAGCCGACATTTAGCTTTTTCTGAATGGTTACCATGGCTGCCGGGACGCTAAAGTCCTGACAGCCATGGTAAAGTGTAGCGGGGAGCGGGGGAGCAGCATACTTACCGTCCATGCGGCTCCCGGGGCGCTCCAGAGTGACGTCAGGGCGCCCCAAGCGCATGGATCATGTGATCGCATTGGACACGTCATCCATGCGCATGGGGCGCTCTGACGTCACTCTGGAGCGCCCCGGGAGCCGCACGGACTGTAAGTATACCGCTCCCCCGCTCCCCGCTCCTACTATGGCAACCAGGACTTTAATAGCGTCCTGGGTGCCATAGTAACACTGAAAGCATTTTGAAGACGGTTCCGTCTTCAAATGCTTTCAGTACACTTGCGTTTTTCCGGATCCGGAGTGTAATTCCGGCAAGTGGAGTGCACGCCGGATCCGGACAACGCAAGTGTGAAAGAGGCCTTAGAAAGGAGACTGGAATAAAAAAATCCTCCAAAGAGAAGCGGAGTGGATCTTTAGATGTAAGTCTCAAACACCCCTAGGCCTAAACGAGAGATTATCTTTTACCTGCTTTATTGAATAGTGTAGGTCTGGTTTGTAAAACAATCCCACAGCTGGAAAAGAGAAACTGGTCGGAGGGAGGGTTTGGACCGTATTCTAGATGGACGCTATGGATTTGGCTAGTTAAAAATAGAGAAAAATAGAGAAGAAATGTCTTAACCAAAAGATCCCCCTAGTACCCCTTGAAAAAGCTAAACGCGAAACGTGCGTTGGGGAGCGGACCGGTGGTGTTCCTGTGTGGTATACTAAAGCTGTTTGGTCAGTACTTTTTATGTGCCTATTATAATTCTAGTCACCATATTGCCTCAGTTAACCTTAGTGGTGTGTATTATCACCCCCAAATTTTGGCATCTGTTGTACGATACATGCATATGGGTTGTAGTATGTAATTAGGAGCCATAGTGGTTAGGTGTAATACACCTTTGTACTGATGACCAACCAAGATTATTGTACGTGCACTTTATTAATATATACCAGCAGGTCACCATCGGTCCTCTTGGTTTTTAATATGTATTGTGACCTGTGTTAAATGTATTTGTGTGACTTGTGTCAATCATATCTTATTGTGATTTTCTAATAAAATTATGCTATTTTTGGATTACCTCGGTACTATTAGTGTTTTTTGTACTCTGTTGACCCACTCCTTCTGGTCGGTTTTCATGCTATAATCAGGGGTGGGCCCTGAACTTGTTTTGGGCTATATATAGGTTCCTTAACCAAAAGATCACCCTGAAAAGAGGATTAAGCCCCCTAAGCTTCTGTTTAAGGCATTAATGATAGTTAAAAAATTGGTCATGAGTGCGGGAAGTACTCAAATTAATACAAGATGACGTCATGATTGTGATCTGTTATGAATCTGGATCTGTATCCGAGGATCCGTGATTCCCCTATGTATAAATAGAATTATAGCATCATAAGTCACTGGGGGACCACTCCCCCCATGTAGGAGGCGTATCAAGGGTTAAACTGTTCACTGCTTGGCTTGAAAGGAGTGCTATCGTGTCTCCCTACCTCTAATAATCGCTAGAGGTCAGTGTTCTGGTGAATCGCAGAACCAGAAGTGAAGTTTGCGTTCCACCAGACCGGAAGTAAGGCCGCGGCGTGCGTTCCACGGGCCGGAAGTGCCTGAGGAGCGCCGATTTTAAAAGAACAGAATTTCCCATGTATGCCACTGCCATATCGACCCTGGGAGGAGGCAGTCACGTCAGGAGCTGGGAGCTAAACTGTAAGTGTACTTGAATGTCTCTGGATGTTGAAGTAAAGAGCAAGACCTCGACTAAGGGTCTCTCTGCATACATCTCTATCTACATCTAGTACTTGCTTTTTACTATATATGTTGGATTACAGGTAGCAGCACCTATCATCAAAATAGGAGCTAGCGCGATACCCAGCCCTCATCTGATAAGGTCTGTTGTACTATTTTTGATTATGACGTCTGCAATACTTATTTGAGACGACGAATGGGATAATGTTTATATGGTGATTGTACCATCTACCTAGACACTGCAAAAAGTGTTATTGTATATATCTTGGGATAAACACTTTAACAGGTGTCATCATATTATCTGTATCATTGGAACTGAGACCCCCTGAGTAGCCCTTGAATGGGCAAAACGCGTTGGGTCATTGCTTTGTACAACAATTATCTATGTTGTGGCAGTATTGTATATATGTTATATGTTTACACTACACTATCACTGGTAGGGTGTTATAGGGAAAGGAGGGAAGGTACGCGGACAGGGAATCCCACCATCAGGGCCGACCCCTGGGCTAAGGTTAGATAGAGTGTATATTAGGGAAAGATTTCCTACACCAACCATCTACCTTCCAATTCACATTATACACTGTATAAGTTTGTATTGTCTGTATGTCATAACTGTGGCGGATGCTATCATACAATAAGAGTAGCCGGCTAGAGGCCTGTACTTTATGTAGGACATCAAGCCACCACTAAGGGGCATTTATTTTAAGTATAAATAATATAAAGTATATTTTAAACGGTCTGTAAACTGACTTTAGAGAGAATTTTTTTTTGATGAGAGGACCCACAATATCTCAATACATAAGAAAAAAACGTGTTGACAGAGTCTCTTTTTAGCCCTGAAGTTCTTATCACCAGAGTCTGGAGAGACCCGTCCCAATTACATAGGTTCATCTCCAAAAATGGGCTCAGGTGTCTCAGTACCCCAAGTGTCCGAGGGGACCGACCTCCCTTCAGGTAATACGTCCCGAGAGAACGGAGTTTTGCACCTTTCCCTCAGATGTTTATCAATTCGTACCACAAAAGATATGGCAGCTTTTAATGAAACAGGATTTTCATGGAGTGCTAGGGCATCTTTTAGTCTCTCAGATAGCCCCTGACAGAACTGACTCCGGAGAGCAGGGTCATTCCACTCAGAATCAGTTGCCCACCTCCTGAATTCAGAGCAATAGGACTCAGCAGACCGATTTCCCTGTTGCAAGCCGCGCAACATAGATTCATGGTCTGGGTCATCATAAATAAGTCCCAAGGCTCTGAAAAAAATCATCCACCGATCGGAGGGATTGGGATCCGGTCGACAAAGAAAAGACCCAGGATTGAGCGTCACCCTTCAATAAAGAAATAACGATCCCCGCCTTTTGACTCTCGTCACCAGAGGAGTGAGGGTGTAAGCGAAAATAAAGTTTGCAAGACTCCCTGAACCGAAAGAAGTTGTCACTTCCTCCAGCAAATCGGTCCGGGAGGGCGATCTTAGGTTCAGAGCAGGTTTGGACCCCACTGACTGAGACAGACACCTGACACCTTGTAACAGATTCACGGAGGTCTGCTACCTCCAGCGACAACCCCTACATGTGATCCACCAGTGCAGAGACAGGATCTATGACAACACCGAGCAGAGCCAGTGTCTCCCTGAGGCCTAGTCAGGACAGACACACCAAGAAAAGGGAAAGAACTTAGCTTGAGATGTAACTGGAACAGGAGAACCACCACACAAGCAGAGCACTCCACAGAAGAGCTATCAGCCGCAAGGAAGCAAGTGAGAAGCGGAACATATAAAGAGCTACCTGACTGATAATGAGCAGCATCTGCGAAGGGGTGGAAACCTGTCAGCAACAATGAAAACAAGAGAGATCTGTCAGATAGACTCCTGAGTCTTCCGTCTTTTTGAACTTCTAAGATCTCTCCCAGGGCCGGCGGTGACACAGCCTCACACACAGCAAGAGTTTTGACCAATCACAGACAGCCTCACACACAGCCTGTGTGGGAAATTCCCCTAGCAGGAGCTGCTGGAATCATTATTCACCAGAGAGAGGAGCTGAACAGACACACACTCCACTAAAAGCTGTGTTTTATGGAAGTAAGAGGTCAAAATAGGTATTTAAAACAGTTATATAATGTTCCTACTGTTAATATAGTGATTAGAACTGTATACTGAACCAGTAATATGTGTTTACTTACAGTGCCCCAAATTGAAAATTAAAATTCCATATTGCAATCCAAATTGCATACAACCATACCAGGTCATACTCAACCAATCTGAAAATAGTTACTGCTAACTGCATACTGCAAATTGCGACCAAATTCAGCAAGTAGAACTATTAGACCTCAGATATACAGAGAGATCATAAAGTGCTTAAATAACTTAAAGTGAGAGTACAGATACTCAAGAGAGAAATATTGCCACCATTTTATGTTGAATGACAAGATTGAACAGTTGAACCACCATCTTAGGCATACCACCATTTTATGAATCTTTATGCAACACATGTTTTGTACATGGACTATCTGCTGCGGAGGCGGCAGTGTTATATATATAGAAAAGTTAAAGTTAACAAATAAGTTATTTCAAGCATTTGGTGTGCTCTTTAAACCGACTGCTTCCATAGAACAGCACTAGAGGAAATACAGAGTAATAGACAGTCTGGTTAGACTAAAAAGTCAGAGATATCAAAATTCTTCTAATGCCACAGTGCAAAAGGCACTTCATACTGCTGAGCCTTCCACATTTGGAGAGGGAGGAAGACTGGAAACTGGAGTCTACAAGAAACCTACTCATACAGACAAATGCCTGCTGTTTGACTCTCACTATCCTTTGGATCACAAACTGTGGGTCATCAGAACACTACACCACCGGGCTGGAAAGATCTTGTCAACCAGCATAGAGGCTGGGACAAGGGAATTCAAACACCTCAAAAGGTGAACTTGCAGGTATCCTGACTAGCCTTTTGTTAAATTTGAGAAAATAAATAAAAGAAGCAGAGCAGATGGAAGAATTTTGTCCTTCCATATATATCCAGAGGATCTGAGAAACTCTGAAGAATTTTAATAAACATCACATCCCTGTCTGCTTTAACCCACACTGAAGCAGCAAGTGGTTCACCTAAAAGACCCTATATCAAAACACAAAGAGCAATAGTGTGTGTGCTGTCTAGTGAAGAGTGCCAAGAATTGTAAATTGGGCAACAAAACAGCAGTCTAAAAACGAATTTTATTTTATTTTATTAAAGCCACTCATATTTATCCAAATATACATTTTGGTGCTGTTTTTTTTTATATGTACTGTATGTTTTTGATACCTTAGGTAAAGCCAGGATTGGATCCTAAAGAGAATAAAAAGAAAATTGTATACAGGGGTCCCTCAAGATAGATTGATTGAAGATTAATTGAATCTGGGACATCCATTATACTTTGAAAATATTGTATCCTGAGAACATTGTTTTGTAATTGTGCCTTGTTTTGGCTAAAATACAAAGGAACTATGCAGAAGAGATCATTCAGATTAAAGGGATTTTCTGGGAGTTAGATATTGATGACTAGAGATGAGCAAATCGAAGCTGACGAAGTCAAATTCGTTCCGAATTTCAGGAAAAATTTGATTCTGAACGAATGCGAATTTCCTCGCGCTTCGTGGTAACGAATCACAATTTTTCCTAACATGGTGGCTAGCTGGCTACAATGGCGGCTAAAATGGCGACTACACTTGTGAGGACATGGGGCAAGGAATTCTGGGAAGGCGGGATGACCCATAATGCCATGCATGCAGCCAATCAGCAGCCAACCAGCCCGGTGATGTCGCAGCCCTATAAATACGGCGGCCATCTTAGTGTCATTTACTATCGTTATTTTGTTCAGGGACATGTGTAAGCAGGCGCTAAGGAGAGTGAAAGAAAAACTAATTGTTAAAAAAAAAAGGAAAATAGCTATTTACTAGTGCAGGGAAAGGATAGTGAGAGGAATCATTTCACAGTCAGGGAGAGACATGTGCAGATGCTAGGGAGAGTCATAGGAAAATCCTCATTGTGAAAAACAGAGATTTACAAGTGCAGGGAAACATTACTTGGGGATCCAGATAGTCTCATAATACAGCTCTGTCATTCCAGCAGTTAGTTATTGGGGAGCAAGTACTATGTTGAAAAGCCTTTAGTGGCTTTTATCTGTGGAAAAAGATAAATATATACGCAGATCACTTTTGCTGTTAACTGTGCTGATATAATTTAGTGGCCTATTTCAATTGTAAGGCCTCTTTCACATGGGCATCATGTTTTAGAGCCGGATAAGATGCGGGTGCGTTGCAGGAAAATGCGCGATTATTCCGCGCGAGTGCAAAACATTGTAATGCGTTTTGCACGCGTGTGAGAAAAATCTGCATGTTTGGTACCCAGACCCGAACTTTACAAAAGTTTGGGTTTGGGTTAGGTGTTGTGTAGATTTTATTATTTTCCCTTATAACATGGTTATAAGGGAAAATAAAAGCATTTTTAATACAGAATGCATAGTACAATAGGGCTGGAGGGGTTAAAAAAAGTATAAAATTATTTAACTCACCTTAATCCACTTGTTCGCACAGCCCAGCTTCTCTTCTGTCTTCATCTTTGCTGTGCACAGGAAAAGGACCTGTGGTGACGTCACTGCGCTCGTCACATGGTCCATCACATGATCTTTCTACCATGGTGATGGATCATGTGATGGACCATGTGATGAGCGCAGTGACGTCACCACAGGTCCTTTTCCTGTGCACAGCAAAGATGAAGACAGAAGAGAAGCTGGGCTGCGCGAACAAGTGGATTGAGGCGAGTTAAATTATTAAAAAATATATATTTAACCCCTCCAGCCCTATTGTACTATGCATTCTGTATTAAGAATGCTATTAATTTCCCTTATAACCATGTTATAAGTGAAAATAACAATGATCAGGTCCCCATCCCGATCGTCTCCTAGCAAACTTGCTTGCGGATGCTTGCGATTCTCACGCAGCCCCATTCACTTCTATGGGGTCTACGTTGCATGGAAAACGCACAAAGATGAGCTTGCTGCGATTTTCACTCAACGCACAAGTAATGCGTGAAAATCACCGCTCATGTGCACAGCCCCATAGCAGTGAATGGGTCCGGATTCAGTGCGGGTGCAATGTGTTCACCTCACGCATCACACCCGCGCGCAAATCTCGCCCGACTGAAAGAGGCCTAAGGGATCGTCTCTTATCCTGGGGTCATTCTCACAAACTTCGCCACGGACACCAGGTTGAAGTCCAAACGATGCTTTTATTTTTTAGCACATCAACACAAAAACAGCAACCAAAACATAAATCCTCAGCCGTCTGGCCACTGACTAAACATTTTTTTCCCTCTCTATCGGGATCTGGGTCTACCACACAGCTCCCCAAAACACATCACAGTGCTTACCCCCACACAGGGTTAGAGGGTCCCAGCTCTCACAGACCTTGACACAGCCTGCTCCTTTCCAGACTGGCCCTGATTGAGGAGCTTAGCCCAGATTTATTCGGGCTCCTCAGCTGTCTGCTTGCTAATTAACGTCATTACCAGCCTAGCTGCTGCAGAAAACGGGAAAACCCTATTTGCCCAGGCTTTCTTGTTCTCACCCAGCTTGCTCTGGGTGAGATACACCACTTGAATGGCCTTCCTATGGCTGCCACACAATACAACAATACAAGAAATATTTAGGCAGGTCATTTTTGTTATTTGCGCTAAAAGCCTTTATTGCTATATTTCTAGAGAAAAAGAGAAAAATAAACTAAGTTCATGTTTGCTGTTATTTGAGCTAAAAGCGTTTCTTGTCATATTTCACTACAATACTAGAAAAATAAACGCAGTTCACATTAGGTGTTGTTTGCGCTAAAAGGGTTTATTGCCATATTTATAGAGAAAAAGAGAAAAATAGACTAATTTCATATTTGCTGTTATTTGCGCTAAAAGCATTTCTTGTCATATTTCCCTACAATACGAGAAAAATAGACGCAGTTCACATTTGGTGTTATTTGCGCTAAAAGCGTTTATTGTCATATTTCTAGTTATTTACTTAGAAATCGTTTAGTGGCCTATTTTAGTCCAATACGAGAAATATATACGCAGTTCACTTTTGCTGTTATTTATGCTGAAATCTTTTCGCTGCCAGTTTCAAATCCTTTAGTTGCCTATCTCAGTATTTTTTTTTTTTATATATATTTGGCGCTTTTAGGGGTGTTTTAATTTGCTTCTAATTTATTTAGTTCAGCTAAAAGTATGTCAAACAGAGAAGTGTCAGGCCCTGCACAGGGGAGTGTCAGAGGCGTAAATGATTCTGGCGCAAGCACAGCAGTTTTTTTTCCCGAGGCCTCAGGTCCACATGTCAGCCAGCGGTTCTTGATTGGTTGACCGAATCTTCAACTTCGTCGCAAATGTGACAGCAGAACCAGCAGTCTGAGTCTAGAGTAGCTAATGAGCACCTTTCTTCGTCAGCATAGTGAAGAAATTACTCACCAGCAGCAGCAGGTAGACCTGGAGCAGGACCTGAACCAGCAGGTGGTGGCATACTTTGACAGCACCCTGCCAGCCATCATAGAAGATCTGCTGGACTACTGGGCAGCCAAACTGGATTTGTGGCAGCAACTGTCCGAGATTGCCTTGGAAAACCTGTCCTGCCCGGCCAGTAGTGTGGCATCAGAGCGGGTGTTTAGTGCGGCGGGGCCATAGTTACCCCAAGAAGAACTCGCCTGTCCACCCAAAATGTGTAGAGACTTACTTTTGTCAAGATGAATCAGGCGTGGATCAGCCAGGATTTCCACCCACCAATGCCTGATGCATCAGATTAGATCATCCATCTCCACACTGTGTCACCATGCCACTCTGTGGTATCATGCTGCTGCTGCTGCTGTTGCTGCCATGTCCACACTATGTCACCATGCCACTTTGTGGCCTCCTGATGCTGCCATCTCCACACTATGTCATTGTGCCACTTTGTGGCCTCCTGATGCTGCCATGTCCACACTATGTCACCTTGCCACTCTGTGGTATCATGCTGCTGCTGTTGCTGCTAACTCCACACTATGTCACCTTGCCACTTTGTTGCCTCCTGATGCTGCCATGTCCACACTATGTCACCTTGCCACTCTGTGGTATCATGCTGCTGCTGTTGCTGCCATCTCCACACTATATCATCGTGTCACTTTGTGGCCTCCTGATGCTGCCATGTCCACACTATGTCACCTTGCAACTCTGTGGTATCCTGCTGATGCTGATGCTGTTGCCGCCATCTCCACACTATGTCACCGTGCCACTTTGTGGCCTCCTGATGTTGCCATCCCCACACTATGTCACCTTGCCACTCTGTGGCCTCCTGATGCTGCCATCTCCACACTATGTCATCGGGCCACTCTGTGGCCTAATCAAACTGCTGCTGTAACCTCCACATTTTGTCATTGTGCCACTCTGTGGCCTCCTAATGTTGCCACCACCTCCAGACCCTGTCATTGTGCCACTTGGTGGTCTCCTCATGCTGCTTCCACCTTAACACTATGTCATAGAGTCACTCTGTGGACTTCTCATGCTGTTACCACCCTCCCCACTCTATGATGGGGTCGCTATTGTCCTTGTTTGGCCTTCTTGAAGTCACCATTTATTTGACCTTTCTTCTGATCGGTTAGAAGGAAGGAAAAATGAGACGCACAACGGATCCTTTCTACAGCTGCAAGAAAAAGTATGTGAACCCTTGGATATGGATTTCGGCACAAATTGGTCATAAAATGTAAGTCACAACAATAGACAATCACAGTCTGCTTAAACTAATAACACGCAAAGAATTAAATGTTACCATGTTTTTATTGAACACACCATGTAAACATTCACAGTGTAGGTGGAAAAAGTATGTGAACCCTTGGATTTAATAACTGGTTGAACCTCCTTTGGCAGCAATAACTTCAACCAAACGTTTCCTATAGTTGCAGATCAGACGTGCACAATGGTCAGGAGTAATTCTTGACCATTCCTCTTTACAGAACTGTTTCAGTTCAGCAAAATTCTTGGGATATCTGGTGTGAATGGCTTTTTTGAGGTCATGCCACGGCATCTCAATCGGGTTGAGGTCAGGACTCTGACTGGGCCACTCCAAAAGGCGTATTTTCTTCTGTTTAAGCCATTCTGTTGTTGATTTACTTCTATGCTTTGGGTCGTTGTCCTGTTGCAACACCCATCTTCTGTTGAGCTTCAGCTGGTGGACAGATGGCCTTAAGTTCTCCTGCAAAATGTCTTAATAAACTGGGGAATTCATTTTTCCTTCGATGATAGCAATCCGTCCAGTCCCTGACGCAGCAAAGCAAACCAAACCATGATGCCCCCACCACCATACTTCACAGTTGGGATGAGGTTTTGATGTTGGTGTGCTGTGCCTCTTTTTCTCCACACAGTGTTGTGTGTTTCTTCCAAACAACTTAACTTTGGTTTCATCTGTCCACAGAATATTTTGCCAGTACTGCTGTGGAACATCCAGGTGCTCTTGTGCAAACTGTAAACGTGCAGCAATGTTTTTTTTGGACAGCAGTGGCTTCCTCTGTGGTATCCTCCCATAAAATACATTCTTGTTTAGTGTTTTACGTATCGTAGATTTGCTAACAGTGATGTTAGCATATGCCAGAGACTTTTGTAAGTCTTTAGCTGACACTCTAGGATTCTTCTTCACCTCATTGAGCAGTCTGCGCTGTGCTCTTGCAGTCATCTTTACAGGACGGCCACTCCTAGGGAGAGTAGCAGCAGTGCTGAACTTCCTCCATTTATAGACAATTTGTCTTACCGTGGACTGATGAACAGCAAGGCTATTGGAGGTACTTTAAAAACCCTTTCAGGCTTTATGCAAGTCAACAATTCTTAATCGTAGGACTTCTGGGAGCTCTTTTGTGCAATGCTTGATTCACATCAGGCAATGCTTCTTGTGAAAAGCAAACCTAGAACTGGTGTGTGTTTTTTTTATAGGGCAGGGCAGCTGTAACAAACACCTCCAATCTCATCTCATTGATTGGACTCCAGTTGGCTGACACCTCACTCCAATTAGCTCTTGGAGATGTCATTAGTCTAGGGGTTCACATACTTTTTCTACCTGCACTGTGAATGTTTACATGGTGTGTTCAATAAAAACATAGTAACATTAAATTCTTTGTGTGTTACTAGTTTAAGCAGACTGTGATTGTCTATTGTTGTGACTTAGATGAAGATCAGATCACATTTTATGACCAATTTGGGCAGAAATCCATATCATTCCAAAGGGTTCACATACTTTTTCCTGCAACTGTATGTAGCAGCTGTGAGGCCTGTATGGTCCCATCAGAATTGGCTTATGATTTGGTAGCCAAAAGCAGGAGTAGGTACAAAACACAGAAGACATGCAAATATTACCTTCATGTGTCATCTCTGTTTTAAATCCACTCCTGTTTTTTTGGGCATTAGAAATACTCATGGATTACTGAGCAAATGCTGACCGAGTGAAGGCGTATGCTCCCAGACAGGATCCGTTTTTTGTGGGTTATTGTTCTGACGGATCAGAGGAAGGGCAAATTAATCAGTGACGTCAACACAAACTTACTACTGACACCCTCTCCACTCTGTCGAGGGGCTCTACTTGTATAAGCATGTAATAGAAAAGGTTCTGTAGACATCTATGTGGAATCAGCTGACGACGGTGTAAAAGGAGTGCTCTTCTTCTTGACACTAACATGGACCTGTAAGGTTGAGTTCATACTTGAGTTATTTGGTCATTTTTGACCCAGTGACTGCCTTAAATAAGTGCAGTGTGCAGTGATTCTAAGAGTGACGCCTGTCATACTGACTCACAGTATTATTTCACTACCACAACAGACTCTCTATGCGTGTTACTGCAAGGCATAGTGTTCTACACCCATACAAAGGATCTATGCAGTCCGGAAATAGCCGTTTTTTTAAATCACAATTCGCCGTGAATATATTCTAATTTTTGAGAAATTTGCTCATCTCTATTGATGACCTATCCTCAGGATGGGTCATCAGTATCTGACTGGTAGGGATCCAACTCCCAGAAAATTCAACATTTTTAAAATAGATAATTCATTCCAGCAACATTGGCGATACATGCGATTAAATTGACATTTGGACTTCATTATACTTACTTTTTGAACATATTTATATCTAAAAATAAAAAGGGTTAAAGATTTTGCAGAAAAATCGATAATAGAGTGGTTTATTAAAGCTATGATACTAGGGGACGTCTCTAGGGTAATGTCCACATCTGTTGTGTTTTAATGAGTGCCCTAACAAAGTGATCAACATGCTTTCATTTATTCTCTCATTTTAATACTATATTAATGAATTGCCAAGAGTTAGTTAATTATGATTTTCAGTCTTCAAATATGTTGTACAAGTGATGTTATACAAAGCAAAAATTAGCTAATTAGAATGATATAGTCGCTATATCCCTCCCAGCCACGTAAATCAAGGGGTTAATTTTAAGAAACATAGTTTCTCATTTTTCATGTCTATATCAGTCTCCATAGCATACAGTAAAATCATATGGCAGTAATCGTGCCAAATGGTGTAGATCTGTGAACTGAATGTCAATGTGCATAAAAGGACCATCACAAAGGGCAACATACAGCTATGTGACATAACCCCCAGGCCTGGATTGCCAATTCTGTTTCCAAGCAACCAAAATTACTGTGGGCCTAGTGACTGCAAAAGTGACTTGTCTGGACATAAGAATCCAAAATCCCCTTATTGAAGGAAATAGATCAAGACATTATAATGCTGTAGCTTCTGAACCTATATACACATTCATGTGCTAGTACTAAATGAAAAAGAAGTTTATATATTCTCCTACAGAATTATATATACATCACATAGCTAATACATTGGCATCGTTCATACAAAAGCTGACATTTTTAACCATGTAATTGTTATGCTCATTCACTACCATCCTCCATGTGGTTGCTGCTACCTTCCACACAGTCTTCTCTGTGCTCCTCCTGCTCACCACCACCCATACTCATCCCACCCTACCTGCATAGCATTACATTCATTGACACTGTCCTCTGGCTGGGACCTATGGTGCTGTCTCTAGTGCATGTGCACCAGCTCCTGACCTCTTAAAGAGCCTTGCACATCCATGCTTCACAATGATTTGCCTCCACAGGCTACTAAATAACCTTTTCTGCTTTGCTTAGTATCTGAACAAAAAGGTTCTCTAGGTTCCAGACTTGAAAACTGCAAAGGTGTTCTTCAGTGGACTAATCTGTTACTGGCCTGGTTTATTACAAGACTATGCTTAATTGTCTGCTATCTGCCCTGACCTATTGCAAGTCTACCATGTTTTCTGAACTCCTCCTTTCCTCCTGACTTCTACCTATATATCGTTGTGATTCTATGCCACCAGCCCTGACCTCTGCTTGTCTGACATGATACTGAATCCAAGCCAAATCAGTAGCAACCCACTGGGTCTACAGCAGCTTTGGTGAGCTCTATTACAGTAATTAAACATACTGTAAATAAACCTACAGTAAAATGTCCCCTCAATCTACTTCCTAAACTGATTTTCTCTCTGAAATCTCTCATGAATCCATCTTGAGATTGACAAACTCACAGAAGTATCAGATTACACGTCAATTTAAGCCCACGGAATAGGGAGAGGAAGGAGTGATAAGGGGCTCTGAGAGACAGGAGAGTCATAGAGACTGAATCAACTTAGTGGAGAGTGTCTGTCTCAAGAACTTTATTTACATCAGTACAGGTCAGTATTTCTCTGTAATGTTCTCCATGATCCTGGGGCTGTTTCTGGGAGAGAAAGGAAGCAGATTCTCAAGAAGAGCCCTTCCCCCCACAAATAATCTAGCATTCAGAAGAGAAAACTGTAGCGGTCAAAAATAATGTTATTCCTCATGTACACACACTGTACTATTGATTAATGCAAAGATTGTTGAAAGATTAGACAAAGGTTAACAATAAACTGTTATGTACATGACACTACAGTCAAGCAATTAGTTAGGGTCACCATATGCAGTATTTGTACACAAGTCACAATGCCTTCCCAACACACTTAAAGGGGTTATCCAACCCCTATAATGACCCCCCCCCCCATGCCCAGGTCCTTCCACTAGGCTCAATACAAAGAGATTATTACAGCTTCCATTGTAGTTATTAATTCCTACTCATTGAGCCCCCCTAGTGGTGGCTGCACACAGCCAGATAGCTTTGTAATCAGGGGCGTTGCTAGGTTAAAACATTCGGGGCCTGAGTCCCTGATATTTTGTGCCAGGCTCTTAATGTACTGCCTGCCAGATAGATCCAACTGTATTGCCATCCTCAGGACGGCAATACAATTTAATCTAATGCCTTGCAAGAGCTGAAGGACATGTAATGACATCACAGTCCATGTGATCAGCTCTAAATGCAGTAGCTAAAAAGGACCTGCAATGATGTCACCATCATGTGACCAGTGCAGGAGAGGACGGCTCAGCAGTGAAGAGAAGTCCTGGGAAGAAGCTGTGGTGAGGTCTGCTACAGGAGGAGAGGTAAATGAAGGGGTAGATTACTCAGTGTGAGAGGCAGAGCAATTTTGGGAGTTGTAGTTATTTAACTGGGACTGTATGTTAGGGCTGAAGTTATTTATGTGGGACAGTGGGGTGGAGTGATGGTATTTACATGGGATTGAATATTGAGGGGTGATATTATTTACATGGGACTGTATGTTGAAGGTGGCTGGGGAGGGGGTGATGTTATTTACATGGGACTGTATTTTGGAGGGGGCTGTAGATAGAAAGGGATGTTATTTACATGGGACTGTATATTGGAGGGGGCTAGAGAGATGGTGTGATGGTATTTACATGGGACTCTATGGCGGAGGAGGGAAATAATGTTATTTACATGGGACTGTATGGTGGAGGGGCTGAGGAATTATAATTTCTGAGGACAGTAAATGGAGGAATATAACTACAGGGGGCACTGCAGGGGGCATTATGAATACTGGGGGCGCTTCAAGGCGAGCTTTATAACAGCAGAGGGCAATATAAATACTGGGGGCACTGTGTGGGCATTATAACAGTAGGGGGCGATATAAATACTGGGGCACTTCAGGGTGAGCATTATAACAGTAGGGGGCATTATAAATACTGGGGGCAATGTGGGGACATTTTAAATCTAGGGGACATTAAGCGTTCTTATTACTACTGGGGGCTCTATAGGAGAGACCTATAGAGCCACAATATTTCTATTAAGAGCATTATGGGGGGACTTATTACTACTTAGGGGTCTGTAGAGAGCTTTATTACCACTGGGGGAACAATAGGGGGCCTTATTTCTACTAGGGGCTCTGTAAGGGATCTGTAAGCATTATTAATATCGGAGGGCTCTTCTACTAATGGAGGCACTCTTGGGGAGCACTATCACTGTTGAGGGCACTGTAGGGGGCAGTATTACTAATGAGAGCATTCTTGGATAGTATTTGGGGGTAGAAAAAAGTGAGGAAGCTAAGATGTCTGTGTTTCGCACTCTGCAGAGATGAGGCGGCTGAGAGAAATTGTCCGGAACGAATGGAGAAGATGATGACAGAGAAGATCTACATCAGAGGAGACATCCCCTGGGAGGCACTGGATGTGAAAGGTACGTGCTGCTGTATAGATCTTTAGCAAGTACATTAAAATGTCTTCAGTGCTAGTGTTTTTGGAGGGGGGAGGCGATTGGTTGACTTAGAGAATTGGACAATATTCATTGAGGCTTGGGCCCCAGATCTTTTGTGACCATAGCACAAAACTTCCTCTATTCTTTTTCCTCGTGAGTATCTGGTAAGGTAATCTAGGTTTGCTACCCTTCCATAAAAACAAAGAAAAATATTTTCTGACAGTAGTAAAAACGGATCCAGGTAAGTGCATAGGCAGCATCTGCATATAGTAGAGAATCAAAGAAAGTACACTGCTCAAAAAAATAAAGGGAACACAACACAATGTAACTCCAAGTCAATCACACTTCTGTGAAATCAAACTGTCCACTTAGGAAGCAACACTGAGTGACAATCAATTTCACATGCTGTTGTGCAAATGGGATAGACAACAGGTGGAAATTATAGGCAATTAGCAAGACACCCCCAATAAAGGAGTGGTTCTGCAGGTGGTAACCACAGACCACTTCTCAGTTCATATGCTTCCTGGCTGATGTTTTGGTCACTTTTGAATGCTGGTGGTGCTTTCACTCTAGTGGTAGCATGAGACGGAGTCTACAACCCACACAAGTGGCTCAGGTAGTGCAGCTTATCAAGGATGGCACATCAATGCGAGCTGTGGCAAGAAGGTTTGCTGTGTCTGTCAGCGTAGTGTCAAAAGCATGGAGGCGCTACCAGGAGACAGGCCAGTACATCAGGAGACGTGGAGGAGGCCGTAGGAGGGCAACAACCCAGCAGCAGGACCGCTACCTCAGCCTTTGTGCAAGGAGGAACAGGAGGAGCACTGCCAGAGCCCTGCAAAATGACCTCCAGCAGGCCACAAATGTGCATGTGTCTGCTCAAACAGTCAGAAACAGACTCCATGAGGGTGATATGAGTGCCCGATGTCCACAGGTGGGGGTTGTGCTTACAGCCAAACACCGTGCAGGACGTTTGGCATTTGCCAGAGAACACCAAGATAGGCAAATTCGCCACTGGCGCCCTGTGCTCTTCACAGATGAAAGCAGGTTCACACTGAGCACATGTGACAGACGTGACAGAGTCTGGAGACGCCGTGGAGAACGTTCTGCTGCCTGCAACATCCTCCAGCATGACCGGTTTGGCATTGGGTCAGTAATGGTGTGGGGTGGCATTTCTTTGGAGGGCCGCACAGCCCTCCATGTGCTCGCCAGAGGTAGCCTGACTGCCATTAGGTACCGAGATGAGATACTCAGACCCCTTGTGAGACCATATGCTGGTGCGGTTGGCCCTGGGTTCCTCCTAATGCAAGACAATGCTAGACCTAGTGTGGCTGGAGTGTGTCAGCAGTTCCTGCAAGACGAAGGCATTGATGCTATGGACTGGCCCGCCCGTTCCCCAGACCTGAATCCAATTGAGCACATCTGGGACATCATGTCTAGCTCTATCCACCAACGTCACGTTGCACCACAGACTGTCCAGGAGTTGGCAAATGCTTTAGTCCAGGTCTGGGAGGAGATCCCTCAGGAGACCGTCCGCCACCTCATCAGGAGCATGCACAGGCGTTGTAGGGAGGTCATACAGGCACGTGGAGGCCACACACACTACTGAGCCTCATTTTGACTTGTTTTAAGGACATTACATCAAAGTTGGATCAGCCTGTAGTGTGTTTTTCCACTTTAATTTTGAGTGTGACTCCAAATCCAGACCTCCATGGGTTGAAAAATTTGATTTCCATTTTTTAATTTTTGTGTGATTTTTTTGTCAGCACATTCAACTATGTAAAGAACAAAGTATTTCAGAAGAATATTTAATTAATTCAGATCTAGGATGTGTTATTTTTGTGTTCCCTTTATTTTTTTGAGCAGTGTATATAAGTCTGTAACAGATTTTTATGTCCCATCCACGACAGATATGGGTAATTATATTTCTTTAACAGATGGGCTAGTTTAAGTAGTAGGGGATGAAAGTTCAATGTGTATAAATTCTCTGGTTTACATGGGATCTGAACTCCCAAATAGGTTATGGAGCTTTCAGCCCAATGAAAGGGAGATGAGTTGCGCAACAGGGTCACCTGAGATTGAGTGAGGGAGATGTTTAACAGATCAGATTTGGTGTAATTTATTTTGAAGTGTGAGATTATGCCATATTGCTGGAAGAGTTCTAATAGTCTGGGTAGTGCTGTGTTCGGATTTGAAATTAGTAGAAGTAGGTCATCTGCAAAAGCTGATATAAGGTGTGTGTTTTAGTTTCTGGTGAAGCCTTTTATGATGTAGTCCTGTCTGAGTTTTTGTAGGAGGACTTCCATGGTCAATATAAACAAGGAGGGGGACAGGGGGCACCCCTGCCTAGTACCATTGGTGATTGTGAAGCTAGGGGATAATATGCCATTGACTTTCACGCGGGTGGTTGGTGTTGTATATAGCGAGAAGATTGCTTCTATAAACAAGTTCGGAAAATTAAACTGTGTCAGTGTGTGTTGCATGAAGTCCCAGGTGACCCTGTCAAAAGCCTTTTCGGCATCAGTACTTACTAGTCCAAGTGGTAAGTTGTGTGAATGAGCTAGAGATATGGAGTTTAAGAGTTGAATGACATTAAACCTACCCTCCCTGCTCTTAACAAAGTATTTTGGTTAGTCTTCTAGCTAAGAGTTTGGCCCAGATCTTGATGTCATTATTTAATAATAATATAGCCCTGTAGCTGGAGCAAAGATCTGGGTCTTTACCTTCTTTGGGTAATATTGTAATATGGGCTTCAAGTGCTTGACGTGGGAGGATACCTCCTGAAAGAAGTTACATAGAAGGGTCAAACGTGGTAATAAGATATCTTGGAACTTTTTATAATAACATAGGGTGAACCCATCTGGGCATGGGCTTTTCCTAGGGGGAAAGAGAGCATGGTGTCCTTTACCTCTTGTATGGTAACTGGTTGTATTAAAGGGAACCTGTCACCGGGATTTTGGGTATAGAGCTGAGGACATGGGTTGCTAGATGGCCGCTAGCACATCCACAATATCCAGTCTCCATATCCTCAGCTCTATACACAAAATCCCGGTGACAGGTTCCCTTTAAGGTTTGTTTATCCGCCTCTGAAATGGTGGGAATGGTCAATCATGCGAAAAAAGATGACATACACTTTTGCCTATCTGAGTCGCTGACTGATGTGTCTAAGCTAGCTAAGTTATACAGTGCAGAGTAATAGTGGCTAAATGCTGATGCGATCTCTGAGGTGCGGGTTACTTTGTGTCCAGTCTGAGTAGTTATTGATGATATAAAGGATTTTTCTTTTCGTTTTTTGATTAAGGCTGACATTAATTTGCCTACCTTATAGCCATGGGCATATACTTTTTGTTGATAATATAATATATTTTTGGCCAGCTTTTGGTTTAACAGTACTCTTAAGTGTTCCCGCATTTTGGATAATTCCACTAAGATTGGTGGTGTAGGAATTTTTTCCTAATCTTGGAAAGGAGATCTACTGTAGGATGTCTTTTTCTCTTTCTTTTTTAACTCTTGTACCTAGTGCTATCAAAATACCCCTCATGTACAATTTATGAGTTTCTCATACTATAGGCACCGAGACTTCGGGGGGTGGTATTAGACTCAAAGAAAAACTGGAGTTGTTTTACTAGATATTCTACATTATTTTTGTTATCCAATAGGATTTCAGTCCAATCTCTCCTGGGTAAATCTTTGCTTGATACGTGTATTAACACTGGTGAGTGATCAGAGAACGTGGATAGTCCTATGTGGGCTTGTTGGAGAGCTGGGAGATTACTATCATAAATAAAAATATAGTCTAAACGCTAATGGGATTTATGTGGCGTCGAATAAAACGTATAGCCTAGTTCAGTTGGACATAGGGATCTCCATGCGTCTGAGAGTCCCAGTGATTGTAAGCGGTTGCATAATCTATTAAGGCTGCTTCTGAAGTGTACCGAGTGTTTTGTGGATGCATCTACTGAAGGATTGAGTACTAGATTAAAATCGCCTCCTAGTATAATAGGTCCTTCTGTGAAGGCGTGTAACTCATCTAACTTCCCCACCATCCAAGAGACTTGTGAAGAGTTGGGTGCGTATGTATTTGCAAAAGTATATACAGATGTCCCAATTCTGCCCTTCAGAAATAAAGCCCTGCCATCTGAGTCTTGGTATCTTGCGAGGTAAGTAAAAGGTATACCCCTTTTGATGCAGATGTACCATTAGTGTGATGGAACCAGGAAGAGAAATAATAGGTGGGCAGTTTAGGCAGTTTACCCGTTTTGAAATGGGTTTCTTGTAACATCAAGATCGAGACTTTGTCTCTTTTTAGCAATGACAATAGGGGACTACGTTTAGTGGGGGAGTTTAGCCCCCTAACATTATAAGTAGAGATGGCCTTGCGGTTCGCCCGGCGGTCGTTTCGTGGCAAACTTTGCATGCTCGTGATTTGCCGAACATGCGAACATCTGGAGATATTCGCTCCCGCCATATTCTTTTACATTGTGAAGAACTTTGACCCATGACACATCCATCAGATGGTACAGGACAGCCAATTGAGATTTTTCAGCACATGGACATACCCCCTACCTTTATAAATAAACCTGATCTGGCCGCCATTTTACATTCAGTGTTTTGCCAGTGTAGGTAGAGGTTGCTGTGTGGAGCAGGGACAGGCTGTTAGGGACACCAAACGCTAGCTAATAGGGCCACAAAAGTCTTTTTAAGGACTGGTATAGGTGTGCTATCGATAGGTGTGATACACAGAGGGGTGCAATATACTTATAATATTCTTTTATAATGAGTCAAAAACACATAGATCTATATAGTGATCATCTGGAAGTCAGGGGCCTAGGGGCTAGGAGCTTACTAGGGCCATTTTTATATAGGGTAAGGTTCCGGACGGGGTCGCTCTTATCAGGGTGGTCTATGGTTAAGCTATCAGGGCCAGAATAGCACCCCCCTGTAGGGCAATATCAGGGACAGTTCTTTGTCCACCCTGTCCTTCAATACCACGTCATCATCTAGCCCAGGGATAGATGTTTTTTGCTTTCCCTACGGGATTCATGGATGTGCACTGGAACCCCCCCGGATTGTGGTAGGAAATATGGTTTCTGATTTGGTGCCACCAAGCACCTGATTTAGTGCCGCCGAGCACTTGTTATTGCCTACCACATCTATGCTTTTTGCTTAACTTTAGTAATTTAATTTATTTTCATTTTGAGGGATATCTTTTCCATTCACACGTCCGCAAAATGGGTCCGCATCCGTTCTGCAATTTTGCAGAACGGGTGCAGACCCGTTCATTTTCAATGGGGCCGGAATGTTCTGTCCGCATCCGCATTTGCGGATCCGCACTTCCGCATCCGTGCTTCCGTTTCCGCAAAAAAGTAGAACATGTCCTATTCTTGACCGCAATTGCAGACAAGATTAGGCATTTTCTATTATAGTGCTGGCGATGTGCGGTCCGCAAATTTCGGAATGCACATTGCCGGTGTCCGCGTTTTGCAGCTCCGCAAAACACTTACGGACGTGTGAATGGACCCTCATAGAAACATTATTAAAGGTTACGTTTTATCTTTATGTATATTCTAATGGATTGCCCTCCTTGTACAATGTTATAATATACTTTCTATGTTAGAAAGTATATTATAGTGCATTTGTATTGTGCGGCAGTTGTGTGCGGTTCTGCTGCGATACTGCAGGTATATAGAGGGGCAAGCGTTATTGGAACAAATAATTTCTACTGGTGTGATATACCAGTCCCCCCCAAAAAAAAACAGATTGAAGCGGGGTGTTATATACCAATATACTTTCTTTATAGTGCATTTGGGTACTGCATAGTGCATTTGCGCAGGCGTGTACACAAAAATTACATTGCCGATATTTTGCATTGAAAAAAAAAATGAATGGAGATTACAAATTCGAATAATACATCTGGTATATCACTGTCCATGTTGTGGGACTATTTGTGCACTTCTAGTAATTATTTCTTGGCTGCAAATATGAGCTGAAGGTTTTTCAGGTTCACCTGCCATTAAAATAAATTAGACCCGCCGTGAACTTGCGGTTCGCGAACATTTGATCGCGTTCGCACGATCGCGTTCGTGAACCGTCCCGGCAGATGTTCGTCCATCACTAATTATAAGTACAGATTACTAGGTCTGCCATTTTAACCCATTAAGGACCATGACGTAGCTGTATGTCATGGGTCAGATCCCTAAACATGGCGCCCTCTCACGCGTGCAGCGGGCGCCTTGGCTGCGGGGTCTCTGCTATTTTAAAAAGCAGAGACCCCCATAAGGCTGATCGCATACATCTTACCTTTCAGATGCCATGGTCAAATGTGACCACGGCATCTGCGCAGACCGGAAGTTGCGCGCTTCCGGTCCGGAAACAGCTATCCCTGGCTGAGACCGGGGAATCTGTTACCTTGCACTAATCGACTGAAGCCTCAAGCAGGCTTCAGAGTCAATTAGATGTATACAGTCAGGTCCATAAATATTGGGACATCGACATAATTGTAACATTTTTGGCTCTATACACTACCACAATGGATTTGAAATGAAACTAACGAGATGTGCTTTAACTGCAGACTGACAGCTTTAATTTGAGGGTATTTACATCCAAATTAGGTAAACAGTGTAGAAATTACAACAGTTTGCATATGTGCCTCCCACTTGTTAAGGGACCAAAAGTAAGGGGACATAATAATAATCATAAATCAAACTTTCACTTTTTAATACTTGGTTGCAAATCCTTTGCAGTCAATTACAGCCTGAAGTCTGGAACGCATAGACATCACCAGACGTTGGGTTTCATCCCTGGTGATGCTCTGCCAGGCCTCTACTGCAACTGTCTTCAGTTCCTGCTTGTTCTTGGGGCATTTTCTCTTCAGTTTTGTCTTCAGCAAGTGAAATGCATGCTCAATCGGATTCAGGTCAGGTGATTGACTTGGCCATTGCATAACATCCCACTTCTTTCCCTTAAGAAACTCTGGTTGCTTTTGCAGTATGCTTTGGGTCATTGTCCATCTGCACTGTGAAGCCCTGTCCAATGAGATCTGAAGTATTTGGCTGAATATGAGCAGATAATATTGCCCGAAACACTTCAGAATTCATCCTGCTGCTTTTGTCAGCAGTCACATAATCAATAAATACAAGATGCCAGGCCATGACACTACCACCACCATGCTTCACTGATGAGGTGGTATGCTTAGGATCATGAGCAGTTCCTTTCTTTATCTATACTCTTCTCTTCCCATCACTCTGGTACAAGTTGATCTTGGTCTCATCTGTCCATAGGATGTTGTTCCAGAACTGTGAAGGCTTTCTTAGATGTCGTTTGGCAAACTCTAATCTGGCCTTCCTGTTTTTGAGGCTTACCAATGGTTTACATCTTGGGGTCAACCCTTTGTATTCACTCTGGTGAAGTCTTCTTTTGATTGTTGACTTTGACACACATACATCTACCTCCTGGAGAGTGTTCTTGATCTGGCCAACTGTTGTGAAGGGTGTTTTCTTCACCAGGGAAAGAATTCTTCGGTCATCCACCACAGTTGTTTTCCTGGGTCTTTTGGTGTCGCTGAGCTCACTGGTGCGTTCCTTCTTTTTAAGAATGTTCCAAACAGTTGTTTTGGCCACGCCTAATGTTTTTGCTATCTCTCTGATGGGTTTGTTTTGTTTTTTCAGCCTAATAATGGCTTGCTTCACTGATAGTGACAGCTCTTTGGATCTCATCTTGAGAGTTGACAGCAACAGATTCCAAATGCAAATAGCACACTTGAATAGAACTCTGGACCTTTTATCTGCTCATTGTAATTGGGATAATGAGGGAATAACACACACCTGGCCATGGAACAGCAAAGAAGCCAATTGTCCCATTACTTTTGGTCTCTTAACAAGTGGGAGGCACATATGCAAACTTTTGTAATTCCTGCACCGTTCACCTGATTTGGATGTAAATACCCTCAAATAAAAGCTGATAGTTTGCAGTTAAAGCACATCTTGTTCGATTAATTTCAAATCCATTGTGGTGGTGTATAGAACCATAAATGTTAGAATTGCATTGATGTCCCAATATTTATGGACCGGACTGTATATCGATACAGGCCACTAGGTGGCAGCCTTGCATTGATATAGTGCAAATGAAGACTTCAATGATGGCTATTTAGCCATCACTAAAAATACTATGAGCAATCAAATGTAAAAAAAAGTTTTTACAAATATAAAAAAAATAATAATAATTTAAAATCACCCCCCTTTCCTTAAAATAAAAATACTTAACCAATAAAAAAACATCATGGGCATCGCCGCGTGCGAAAATGACCCTTCTATTAAAATATAACCATATTAGGCCGCATGCACACGACCGTGGTGTGTTTTGCGATCCGCAAATCGCAGATCCGCAAAACACGGATGGCGTCCATGCGCGTTCCGCAATTTGCATCCAAGCAGCCAAAACGGTGGCTCGGATGCGGACCAAAACAACGGCCGTGTGCATGAGGCCTTAATGGAATACGGCAAATGGCGTAGCGGGAAAAAAAACAAAAACAGCCAATTTGCCATTTTTTGTCACTTCAACTACCCAATAATTTTTTAAAATAAAGTGATCAAAAAGTCGCACACACTTAAGATTGGTATTACTGAAAAGAACAGATCGTCCCGCCAAAAAATTTGCCCTCACACAGCCCTGTACACATAGTTGCAAAAAAGTTATAGGGGTCATAATATGGTTATGAAAAAAAAAGATTTTCTCAAAGGTTTTCATTTTTTTTTCTGTATTAAAATGCAAGACAAATTATGTGGCATTGTTGGAACTGTACTGACCTGAAGAATAAAGATAACAGGTCAATTTTACCTCATAGTGTACAGTGTAAAAAAATTAAAATAAAAACCTTTATCATAATTGTGTTTTTTCCCAATTCTACCCCATTTGGAATTTTATCCCCCTCCCTACTACATGGTATGCAACCGTAAATGATGCCATTAGAAAGTACAACTTGTCCAGCAAAAAATAAGCCCTCATAAGGCTATGTGAATGGAAAAATAAAAAAGTTAAGACTATGGGAAGGCGGTGAGTGAATAATGAAAACGCAAAAATGGAAAATCCCAACGTCCTTAAGGGGTTAAAACAGAGAAAGTGAAAAAACAATGCTTCTTACCCAGGAAGTCTGCCAGCTTGGCAAAAGGAAACCCAAACTTAGTGGGATAACATAAAAAGGGCGACAGGAGTAGACATTTAAAACAGTGCTGCCTCATGTCACCTATAACAGAACAAACAGAAGTGGGATTGTGAACATGTTTTGCATGAGGTAAGTTTTGAAATGGGATATGTTCCCATGGATCCCATATGGGTGTACTACAAAATGGGTGAGACGTAGAAGGATAGACAGTAAGAAAATGGGAAGAAGAAGAAGAAGAGGAATGGGGGAGGGAAAGCATCCTGAGCCGTGACCCAGCACAATCACTCCTCCTACTTATTGTGAAAGAATATGTAGGTTCACAATGTGTTTGATTTTTTCTTAAACCTGTAGTTATGTATAGGCAAATTACTTATATGTGTGTCAGACATGGAGTACTCTCATTACTAAAATACCCTTCTAACCAGGGTAGGATGCAAAGAGACAAGTATACAAAGCCTCCGGCATGAATGAGTGTTACAGTCACCTAGTGGAAGGCGTTTAAGGCTTATAATTCTACCAAGATCGTGCGACCCTGTCTCCTGTCTGAGGCCTCAAGTCAAAACCCAGTGAAAAACACCAGTCTCATCTGCCCCACACAGAAAAAAAAGAGAGATAAAATCTACCAACGAGTAAGGATATATTGATCCGCAGGGGTCTCATGGGGAGTCATTTCTGGACTTCTTGATAGTCGCTCCCCATCTCCTTGAGGTTCGGTCCCGTTTTACCACCGACCATGGCTCCATATGAGGCATCCAGGATGGGATGGGCATTGGCGGTATCCCCACGCGGTCCCAGGCTGCTGAAAGATCTTCAGGTGTGTGTATGACGATCTGGCGACCCTTTTTGTTTATTGCTATGCCAAATGGATAGAGCCATGTATAAGGCAGGTGTAGATCTCTCAATTTCTGTAAGAGAGGTCGAAGAATCCTCCTTTTGGACAGTGTTGTGGGCGACACATCTTGATATAGATGAATTTGATGGTCTTCATAGTATAACGTGGGTTTTTCCCTGCTGGCTTTTAAGATGGCCGCTGTATCCACAAAACTTAGCAGGCTGCATATAACATCTCTGGCTGGCTCGTTATCTCTAGGAGATGGGCGAAGCACTCTATGTATCCGTTCTATAGTGATTATTGCCTCTCTTTCAGTGCCTAGGAGGGAAGCGAATATGTTCTGCACCACAGCTTCTAGTGTATCATTTGAATGTGCTTCCGGTAAGCCTTTTATTCTTATGTTTTTACGGCGGCTTCTATTTTCTATGTCCTCTAATCAGAGTGAAAGCCTTATTGAGTTGCGTTTCTTGTGCTCTTATCATATGACCCGCCATATCACAAAAGTTCAGGGAATCTGAGACTTCTTTCTCTACATGATACTCTATGGCCGATTGTTTGAATCTCATGCTTAATCTCAGAGAGCTCTTGTAGCATAGGGCTTAAAGCATGGAGTATTGTTTTCTTTAAGAATGCCTTAGTAATAGTCTGTCTGCATCAGTTTCTGAATCGCCGTGGGCGTCTGTGGCGGGAAGCTGCGCCATCTTGGGCAAGCGTTAGTGATGATTGAGAATGCTCGGCGGAGAAAACCACCTGTTCAGCTCGAGCATCTTTATGCTCGGCACATGGCGTACTCGCCCAATAAACGTGCAGGTAAGTACTGCCCTCACTGTAATGCCAGTGGCCATGTTGGCTACTGGCATTACAGTGATTGGCTGGCCGAAACGCGTCATCGGGTGCTATATTGGTAAAATGAAGTAAAAAAATTTCATTTTTATTTATAAAAAAATACCAAATTTCCTAATTTTTTAAAAAAAATTCTCTACTTTTATAATAGATAGTAATAACCCCCAAAATAGTTATTACTTTACATTCCCCATATGTCTACTTAATGTTTGGATCATTTTGTGAATGCATTTTATATTTTGGGGACGTTAGAAGGCTTAGAAGTTTTGAAGCAAATCTTGAAATTTTTCTGAAAATTTCCAAAACCCACTTTTTAAGGACCAGTTCAGGTCTGAAGTCACTTTGTGAGGCATACATGATAGAAACCTCCCAAAAATTACCCCATTTTAAAAAAACTATACCCCTAAAGGTATTCAAAACTGATTTTAAAAACTTGAGATTACATTTCAGAATTTCACTTTTTTGGCAAATTTTCATTTTAATCCATTGTTTCAAGTAGCAAAGCAAGGGTTAACAGCCAAACAAAACTCTATATTTATTACCTTGATTCTGTAGATTACAGAAACCCCCCATTTGTGATCGTAAACTGCTGTATGGGCACTTGGCAGGGCGCAGAAGGAAAGGAGCGCCATATGGTTTTTGGAGGGCCATGTCACATTTGAAGACCTCCTGATGCACCCGTATAGTTTTGTTGGTACTATTTTAGGGTACATATGATTTTTGGTTGCTTTATATTAAATTTTTTGTGAGGCAAGGTAACAAAAAATAGCTGTTTTGGCACCATTTTAATTTTTTGTTATTTACAATGTTCATCTGACAGGTTAGATCATGTGGCATTTTTATGGAGCAGGTTGTTAAGGACGTGACAATACCAAATATGACTACGTTTTTTGGTTGTTTGTTTCAGTTTTACATAATAAAGCATTTTTGGAAAAAAATGATTTTTTTGTGTCTCCATATACTGAAAGCCATAGTTTATTTTTATTTTTGGGCGACTGTCTAAGGGCTCTTTCACACTTGCGTTCTTGTCTTCCGGCATAGAGTTCCGTCGTCGGGGCTCTATGCCGGAAGAATCCTGATCAGGATTATCCTAATGCATTCTGAATGGAGAGAAATCCGTTCAGGATGCATCAGGATGTCTTCAGTTCCGGAACGGAACGTTTTTTGGCCGGAGAAAATACCGCAGCATGCTGCGCTTTTTGCTCCGGCCAAAAATCCGGAACACTTGCCGCAAGGCCGGATCCGGAATTAATGCCCATTGAAAGGCATTGATCCGGATCCGGCCTTAAGCTAAACGTCGTTTCGGCGCATTGCCGGAGCCGACATTTAGCTTTTTCAGAGTGGTTACCATGGCTGCCAAGACGCTAAAGTCCTGGCAGCCATGGTAAAGTGTAGCGGGGAGCGGGGGAGCAGTATACTTACCGTCCGTGCGGCTCCCCGGGCGCTCCAGAGTGACGTCAGGGCGCCCCAAGCGCATGGATCATGTGATCACATGGATCACGTCATCCATGCGCATGGGGCGCTCTGACGTCACTCTGGAGCGCCCCGGGAGCCGCACGGACTGTAAGTATACTGCTCCCCCGCTCACCGCTCCTACTATGGCAACCAGGACTTTAATAGCGTCCTGGGTGCCATAGTAACACTGAACGCATTTGGAAGACGGTTCCGTCTTCAAATGCTTTCAGTACACTTGCGTTTTTCCGGATCCGGCGTGTAATTCCGGCAAGTGGAGTACACGCCGGATCCGGACAACGCAAGTGTGAAAGAGGCCTTATGTGGGGTATCATTTTTTGCAGGATGAGATGACGGTTTTATTGATACAATTTTGGAGTGTGTATGACTTTTTGATTGGTATTACTCTTTTTTTGATGTAAGGTGACAAAAAATGGCTTTTTTGACAGTTTTTATAAAAAAAAAATTACGGTGTTCACCTGAGGGGTTAGGTCATGTAATATTGTTATACAGCAGGTGAATATGGACCCGGAGATACCTAACATGTATACTATTTTTTATTTCTTCAAGTTTTACACAATAACAGCATTTTTTAAACAAAGAAAAATTCATGTTTTAGTGTTTCCATATTCTGAGAGCAATATTTTTTTTTATTTTTTGGGCGATTGTCTTAGGTAGGGTCTCATTTTTTGCGGGATCAGACGATGGTTTGATTGATTTGATTTTGGGGTGCGTATGACTTTTCGATCGCTTGGTATTACACTTTTTGTGATGTAAGGTAACAAAAAAATGGCATTTTTTTACACTTTTTTTAGGAATTTTTTTTTTACGTCTTCACCTGAGGGGTTAGGTCATGTGATATTTTTATACAGCAGGTTATTACAGACACGGCGATAACTAATATGTATACTTTTTATTTATTTATTCAAGTTTTACACAATAACAGCATTTTTGAAACAAAAAAAATCATGTTTTAGTGTCTCCATATTCTGAGAGCCATAGTTTTTTCATTTTTTGTGCGATTGTCTTAGGTAGGGTCTTATTTTTTATGGGATGAGATGATGGTTTGAATAATTTGATTTTGGGGTGCGTATGACTTTTTGATCCCTTGGTATTACACTTTTTGTGATGTAAGGTGACAAAAAATTGCTTTTTTTCCACCGTTTTATTTTATTTTTTAACGGTTTTCACCTGAGGGGTTAGTTCATGTGATATTTTTATATAGAATGTCGTTGCGACCGTGGCAGTACCTAATATGTCAACTTTTTTTATTTATTAAAGTTTTATACACTATTTTTCATGTTTTAGTGTCTCCATAGTCTTTGAGCCATAGTTTTTAGTTTTTTGGCGATTGTTTTAGGTAGTGGCTCATTTTTTATGGGATGAGGTGACAGTTCAATTGGTACTATTATGGTACTATTATGGGGGGCATACACCTTTTTGATTGCTTGGTGTTGCACTTTTAGTGATGTAAGGCGACAAAAATGTATTTTTTTTAGCACAGTTTTTATTTTCATTTTTTGACAATGTTCTCCTGAGGGGTTAGGTCATGTGATATTTTTATAGAGTCTATTCGGACTATTCGGACGCGGCGATACGTAATATGTCTACTTTTCTTTCTTTTCCTATTTTTACTAAAAAATTTTACTTTATTTTGGAAAAAATACACTTTTTTTTAACTTGAAAATTACATTTTTTTATTATAAAAAAAAAATCTTTTTTCACTTCATTTTACTTTTTATATTTGTCCCACTGTGGGACTTCATTTTTTCAGGGTTTGATTCCTGTTTCAATTCAGTACAATACATTTTGTATTGTACTGAATTGAACTGCCAGCGTCTCGCACTTCAGGCTGGATCTCCTGGGCTTCCGTAGGCTGGCAGCTCCGATGCCTGTGTAAGGCATCGGTGCTGCCATGGCAACCATCGAACCCAGCGCAGCCCCCTCCCTCTGTATACCCTACATGTGCCGCTGTTAGCGCTGACAGCCGCACGTGAAAGGGTTAATCCGCCGGCATCACCGCACACACCGATGCCAGCGGATGCAGAAGGGGCCCGGGCCTGTGCTGCACATCACATGCACGTGAGGATGCGCCAAGGAGCCACATTCACTCATGTACATGTATGTGATAATGCGGGAAGGGGAAGGACGACTCTTTGCATGTGGAAGAGGTGGAAATGGGGGAAGATATTACACAGGGTGATAGCCACCCTCAGACCACCCTCAGTTCGTCTTGTCAGCGCGAATTACACGATGAAGAGGAGGAGGAGCAGGAGACGGTTGCCTCCGCTACAGAGGGTAGTACCCATGGAAGTTTAATTCTATCTGTTCAGCGTGGGTGGGCAGAAGAGGAGGAAGAGGATGAGGAGATTGAGAGTGATCCTCCTGATGATGACAGCGAAGTCTTGCCTGTTGGTACTCTGGCACATATGGCTGACTCCATGTTAGGCTGCCTTTCCTGCGACCCGCGCGTTATACGCATTTTAGACAACACGGATTACTGGTTGTTCACCCTTCTCGACCCCCGCTACAAAGAGAACTTCTCATCTCTCATTCCTCCGGTGGAGAGGATGAGCAAAACGGTGCAATACCAGAAGATCCAAAATTTTCCATCTGACAAAGCTGGCGGCAGAGCCCGTAGTTCCTTGGCCAACCGAGGAGAGGAGACAAGGGGAACACACAGCAGTTCTAACAGAGGCAGGGCAACACTCTCTAAAGCCTGGGACAGTTTCATGACACCCCACCAGCACCCTCACCCTGATGTGCGGTCTAGTGTCACAAGGAGGGAAAGATTTTGGAAGATGGTGAAGGAGTACATAGCAGACTGTGTCAGCGTCCTCAATGATCCCTCAGTACCTTACAACTACTGGGTGTCCAAGCTGGACACGTGGCACGAACTGGCGCTCTACATCTTGCAGGTGCTCGCCTGCCCTGCCGCCAGCATTTTGTCTGATCGGGTATTTAGTGCTGCTAGTGGCATTATAACAGACAAGCGTATCCGCCTGTCAACTGAAAATGCTGACAGGTTAACTGTTATAAAAATGAACAAGGCCTGGATTCACCATGACTTCTCGACTCCACCAGAAGAAAGCTGATGAACATAAAGTCACTTTAAATGTGAGGTTTATAATATACCAAATACACTGTATTCCCATGCAACCCTTCCACCACAAACAAGGGTATATGGTTGAATCTTCCTTTTCTCGTCCTCCTTCTCCTCTTCCATCATATCAACACATGCTTATTCGTCGCATATAATGCCCTCACATATATGCCCTTCGCATATAATGTTTTACAGGGTCAGCTCAGCTGCAGGCCCTCGCATATAATTTTTTACAGGGTCGGCTCACCTACAGGCCCTCGCAAATAATTTTTTTAGAGAGTCAGCTCACCAGCAGGCCCTTGCATATAATGTTTTACAGGGTCAGCTCACCAGCAGGCCCGCACCTAAAATCTTTTACAGGGTCAGCTCACCAGTAGGCCCTCGCATATAATTTTTAACAGGGTCAGCTCACCAGCAGGCCTTCACCTACAATCTTTTACAGTGTCAGCTCACCTGAAGGCACTCGCATATAATATTTTAGAGGGTCAGCTCACCTGCAAGCCCTCACCTACAACCTTTTAGAGGGTCAGCTCACCAGCAGACCCGCACCTAAAATCTTTTACAGAGTCAGCTCACCAGCAGGTCTGCACCTCAAATCTTTTACAGGGTCAGCTCACCTGAAGGCCCTAGCATATAATGTTTTAGAGGGTTAGCTCACCTGCAGGCCATCACCTACAACCTTTTACAGGGTCAGCTCACCTGCAGGCCCGCACCTAAAATCTTTTACAGGGTCAGCTCACCAGCAGGCCCTCGCATATAATTTTTACAGGGTCAGCTCATCAGCAGGCCTTCACCTACAATCTTTTACAGGGTCAGCTCACCTGCAGCCCCGCACCTAAAATCTTTTACAGGGTCAGATCACCTGCAACCCCTAACCTAATTATACCTAAAAGGTAATTTGCGCGCATGCTGCCTTGCTTGGATGTGGTAGCCAGAGCTGTTTCTCAGGCTCCCTCTCCGGAATCGAACCCTGATTCCCTGTTACCCATAGTCACCATGGTTTGCCCTGACAATAAAATCGACAGTTGATAGGCCAGACATCCAAATGGATTGTCGCCGTCACGGGGACGTGCGATTGGCCCCAGGTTATCTAGAGTCACCAAAGCGGCAGCAGGCCCTCACCCTTAATGTTTTTTATGGTCAGATCAGCAGGCCCTTGCTCCAAATGTTTCTGAGGGTCACCAGCAGTCCATCAATCATAATTTTTCAAGGCTTTGTATGATGCCCTCCTTTATGTGTAACAAAAGGGTGTATTGTAGTGCCGTTTACTTGTAATTTTTGGCAGCCCTTTCACTTAGTGCATAGGTTTTAGGAGTGTAGGAGTCCCACTACATGAACAATTGTACCACAATGTGAATGAGGCCCTCCTTTATGTGATATACAGGTTGTATCGGAGTGCCTCTTCCTTGTAATTTTTAGCAGCACTTGCACTTTATATGCAAGTAAATATACAGGAAAGAATGTTTCCTGACAATTTTTCATCTAAAATCGATTTTATCTTCGGTTTTGTGTGTATTATGGTCAGTCTGTTAAAGTGGCGTACTACTCGGACAACATCGTTCCCAGCAGCGACTTGCGAGTACAAGATGCATCCAGACATCCTCCCCATGCTGTTCCCGAACTATTTCGTTGGTGTTTCCATCAATTTCTGACCTTTTCCTTTGAACCAGGCACCCCCCGCTCTTCAGAGCAGGGGTGCCTGGTTTAATGCTCGGGTTCTCCCATTGACTTCCATTATACTCGGCCTAAGCCCTAGAGCACCCAGGCACTACAGTGCTCGATCAACACTAGTAAGTGTCTGGGACTAGGAGCCGCCGCTCTGTGTAGGGATTTCTCCATGTCTGCTTGTTGTTTAGCAGTTCCCAGTGGAGCAGCAGCGTCCTTGGTATTTTCTTTGCCGATTTTGACCATTTTGATCTCACTGTGAACGCTTCTTACGAGGAGTTGTGCTGTGTCTGTGCAGAGCTGCAAGTCTAAGCAGCCATCTCACTCTGCGGTCAGGCTCCACCCCCTGGAGGGTCCCTTTAGGTAATTGTTTTCTACTTTCATTCATACCTTTCGAATACCCCTACTTAATGGCACCAGAACAGACTGATCATTTAACTTGCCCCTATAAAATTTAAATACAATTTCATGGGGTATTTAAAAAAAAAATCTATAGATAGGTTGTTCAATCACTGAAAAGGCAATGCCCGCTGTTTCTGGTGCAACAGCTATACTACTGGTAATGTGGCCTAAGTGAAAATGTCATGCAGAATAAAACATTATTTATAACTTTTTTCATTTGAAAGGATTTGTATGGATTCATGAATATGCAAAGATAATACACAGTTACTCCTCAGAAGTTGTCAGTCTAATAATAGGTCAGATTACATTCGCATTTTTTGTAGCTGGTTCATCATGTAGTCAAGACCAGAGGAACATCTGAGAAATTTATATTTCCACTTAGCAAGGGTTGATGCAAGAGGATAAACCCTTTTGCTGCCAAGAACGTATCTCATGCATTCTGGCAGCGGGGCACTTCAGTAGGCTATGATGTATGAGATGTGGCTACCAGTAGCTGTGTCTCATACTGTATAGGTCTTGTTTTAAAATGAAGAAACTAAGCTTTAGTTCAAGACTAAGAGTGCACTACAGCTGAAGATACAGTCAGGTGACTTGTGAGTGGCATGTACATGCAGCTCTCACTCCTGGCCTGCTTTCTCAATGTTCTGTCTCTGCCTGTATTCCAAGTTAGAGAGAAGGAGGGAAATGATCTAATCTCATCTAATCACCCCTCTGCGCCTAGTTATGTAGTTTCCACCACAACCCAGGCGTTTACCAGCATCCAGATCACAGCATCAAATAAGTTATACCAAACCCCTGTACCACACATACAGTCATACTCACCAATACAGGTTACATTTTATACTGTCCTGAACCTGTTCACCATAAAGCACCTGAAATACACCCATTCTATAAGCATGCTTAGTTATCGCATTATATTAGGTTTAGGGATTTATCATTTTTAATTAGGATTACAGTTTGTATAGCGGATGGAAAATTATATACCATATATGGTAGTTCTCAATCCTTGCATGCAAAAGTTGGTTGGCACATTCCTGCAGTTTTTGCATTTCTTCAACACACAGCAGGGAATGTAGACATGTGTGGTATGTATGAAGTCATCATATTTTACAGTTTTTTGTAGAGTATATTTTCTTTGCATAAGCATTGTGCTAATTTTAGTTTTTGAAAATTTCAATGTTTGTGCAATTTTTGTTTATAATCACTGTTTGCAGCAAAGTTGCATGAAGATGGTTGTGTTGTATTAAAGGGGTTCTCCGGGAATTAAGAAAATGAAAATTCTTAAATATTACTTTATTATAAATATATTCCCAAATACCTTTCATTATTTATAACTGCTCGTTTTGTCTGGGGAGCAATCATCAGGGGAAACAAAATGGCCGCCATTCTATTAGTTCACACAAAACCTGTCCTGATCACACGCGAGGATAAGTTACTTTACAACACTAAGGTAAAAAGCTGCCTCATCCTCCTCTCTGCACTACCTGTCAGAGGTTATGATCCTGAATACAGATGATAAGAACTTTAGCTGAATCTCTGGGGAACTTAGTTCATGAGGAGACATGAAGTACAGAGAGGACGGACAGGACAGACTGTGGTGATATGGAGCTGTGGTAATGGAGACTGTAAACAAGTGCTGCTGCTCATTAGCCACACCTTACCCTCCTCTCAAGTCTCCTCATCATCTTCATTCCCACACAGATTCACCTGTATTCAGGATCATGATTCCTGACAAGCAGAGCAGAGAGGAGGATGAGGCAGCACTATGGCTCATTGTGGTGAAGTAACTTGTCCTCCTGTGTGATTAGGGCAAGTTCTGTGTGTACTAATAGGACAGCGGCCATTTTATTTCTCCTAATGATTGCTCCCCTGATAAAACAATCCATTCTAAGTAATGAAAGGTATTTGTAAATATATTTATTATAATATAATATTTAAGTATTTTCATTTCTTAAATTCCTGGAAAACCCCTTTACATGTATCTAATCTTTTGAACAACTTTATTAAAAATTATTCTAAATGCCATAAATAAAATTTTGTAATATACTTTATTTTTCCACATTTAAAGGGGTTATCAAGACCTATAATGCCCCCACATATGCTCGGGTCCCTCACAGAGGTTGTACTTACCTTGTTCCCCAGCACCCCCAGCACTGGTGATGCCACCACTGCATCTCCCTGTTGCACGGATGAAAACATCTGGCGAAGGGGGGGGGGGGTAGCCAATAGCAGGCCACGACAGGAACGAGCCTCCCTAGCATCGTGGATGATGCTAGGGAGGCTCGTTCCCATTGTGGCCTGCTATTGGCTGCAAACCCCCTCTCCCCCCGTCGACAGATGTTTTCATACATGCGACGGGGAGATGCAGTGGCGGCAATGCCAGCATCAGAAGCGTCGCGGGTGCCATGCAGTAAGGTTAAGTACAATCTCTGTGAAGGGCCCGGGCATATGAGGGGGCACTATAGATCTTGGATAATCCCTTTAATTTAAATAATAGGCACCTGAAGTTCAGGCATTTATAGTGCTTTGCAATCTGTACAGATGTACGGATTCCACTGTGGCGCTGCAGTGAGCAATATACAGGCACGAGCACACATTGCTGTTCCTGGCTGTCCACTCTGCTTAAGCCTGGGATAGCACATTTGATGTGCTATGCCAGGCTTTAGTGCAGTGGGCACAGGCAGGAGCTGTAATGTGCTATGCAGAGCTCCTGCCTGCGCCAGGGTTGCCAACTGTCCAGAAATTTCTGGACAGTCTGTAAAAATAGGTCACTTTTTTCCTGTGTCTGTGAAAAAAAATAGATGTGTCCATGTTTTGTTTTTGAGGCTGGTGGTGCTTGACTAGATTATTTTGGTGGTAATTATCATCATTTTACAGCTCACCGTAAAAGCTGGTAATGAGTTCTTATCAGTATGATGAGCTATAGACATGTATCACTAATAATCTTTATCATCCATCATGGTTTTCCAATTTGTCTGTAAAAAATTTTGTCTGTCCGTGATTTTGGGATAAGTTGACCAGAAAAAAATGAAAAATTCTGGTTGGCAACCCTTGCCTTCACCTGTCCGCTCTGCTAAACATCTCTGCATAGCACACCTGTGCAGAGACCCTGTATCAATGTGTTATGCAAGGCTTTAGCAGAGCAGAGTGAGCACAGGCAGTAGCTCTGCATAGCACATCACTGCTCCTGCCTGTGTCCACTCTACTAAAGCTTGGTATGCTACATCGGATGTGCTATGCCACACTTTAGCAGTGCACTCAGCATTGCTATGCTCGGCACATAGAGGTACTCGACCGAGTTCCGCATGTGCTCGAGCGCCATGCTCGAGTCTTCTTCCTGCATGTTTCGCAGCTGCTAAGCAGCCAAAAAAAATGTACAGGTAAGTACTGCCATCACTGTTATGCCAGTAGCCATGTTGGCTACTGGCATTACAGTGATTGGCTGGCCGAAACGCGTCATCGGGTGCTATATAGCACCCGATGACGCGGGTGCGGCTCATTGCGAGTCAGGGAGAGCTGCGGTTAGGAAGGTACAGATAGTGTAGAGAGTTTGTGATCGCAATTTATTCAATTTTAAAATATTTCAAAGACCCAAAAGTCCTTTTAAGGACTATTGTGTGTGGTGGCAGCAATTTAATCTTGCAAAGTAGTCCGATTATTTTTTCCATACTTTGCGATTTTTTTTCTATAGAGGGTGTCTGCAGTGACTTGTGACATCTGTTCAGCAATACCTTCTGTGTGTCAGGGGCAGAGATAGGAAGAATATTATTGAAAACAATTATATTTTTTCCATAATTTATCCACATTTTTCCTATAAACGGTTCCTGCAATAGCGTGTGCAATAGCGTGTGTGTCAGGGCCAGAATATGGGAAGAATATTATTGAAAACAATTATATTTTTTCCATACTTTATCCACATTTTACCTATAAAACGGTCCCTGCAGTGAATGGTCACATCTCTGCTGCAATAGCGTGTGTGTGTCAGGGACAGATATTGGAAAAAATATTACTGACAACAAATATATATCAACCATACTTTATCCATAATTTTCCTATAAACGGTCCATGCAGTGAATTGTCACATCTGTGCTGCATTAGCGTGTGTGTGTGTCAGGCCCAGAAATTGGGACAATTATTAGCGAAAACAAATATATTTTTTCCATAATTTATCCACATTTTTCCTATAAACGGTCCCTGGAGTGAATTGTCACATCTGTGCTGCAATAGCGTGTGTGTGTCAGGCCCAGAAATTGGGAAAAATATTAGCGAAAACATTTATATTTTTTCCATAATTTACAGTGATGGCCTGTTTGCATTGTTCGCCCGCGAACACATGCGGGCTACCATCTTTTCTCACAAGTCCGGCGAGGCACAGGTAAGCCCTTACCTGTGCCTGTGCCGCGAGCCGGTCTGAAACAAATGCGATCAGCGGGAGCAGGCAGTTCCGAGAACAGCCCGATGAAGGCCCCCGGCGGCTGTTCTCGGAACTACCTGCTCCCGGTGAACGCATTTGATTTCAGACCGGCTCGCGCACAGGCACAGGTAAGGGCTCACCTGTGCCTCGCCGGACTTGTGAGAAAGATGGCAGCCCGGATGTGTTCGCGGGCGAACAATGCGAACTGGCCATCACTGATAATTTATCCAAATTTTTTCCTATAAACGGTCCCTGGAGTGAATAGTCACATCTGTGCTGCAATAGCGTGTGTGTGTGTCAGGCCCAGATATTGGGAAAAATATTAGCAAAAACAATTATATTTTTTCCATAATTTATGCACATTTTTCCTATAAACGGTCCCTGGAGTGAATTGTCACATCTGTGCTGCAATAGCGTGTGTGTCAGGCCAAGGAATTAGGAAAAATATTTGCGAAAACAATTATATTTTTTCCATAATTTATCCACATTTTTCCTATAAACGGTCCCTGCAGTGAATTATCACATCACCAATGACCTACTGACAGCCAAAACCAAGAAACAATACTCTGTCCTCCTTCTCCTTGACCTGTCCTCTGCATTCAAAACTGTTGACCACTCCCTTCTGTTGCAAACTCTCTCATCTCTTGGCATCACTGACCTAGCCCTCTCCTGGATCACATCATACCTCACAGACCGGACGTTTAGCGTCTCCCACTCCCGCACCACCTCCTCGTCTCATTCCCTCTCTGTTGGTGTCCTGCAAGGCCCTGTCCTAGGACCCCTGCTCTTCTCTATCTACAATTTTGGCCTGGGACAGCTCATAGAGTCCCATGGCTTTCAGTATCACTCCTACGCTGACAACACACAAATCTACCTCTCTGGTCCAGACATCACCACCTTACTATCAAGAATCCCACAATGTCTATCTTCTATATCATCCTTCTTCCCCTTTCGCTTTCTAAAACTTAACATGGATAAAACAGAATTCATAATCTTTCCCCCATCTTGCTCAACCCCCCCAACAGACCTATCTATCACGATCAAAGGCTGCACACTCTCCCCGGTCAACCAAGTCCGCTGCCTTGGAGTGACCTTGGATTCTGCTCTCTCCTTCAGACCGCACATCCAAGCCCTTTCCACCACCTGCTGCCTCCAACTCAAAAACATCTCCCGCATCCATGCTTTCCTTAACTTTGAATCTGCGAAAATGCTTGTACATGCCCTCATCATCTCCTGCCTAGACTACTGCAACACTCTCCTCTGTGGCCTTCAATCTAGCACTCTCGCACCCCTCCAATCTATCCTCAACTCTGCTGCCCGACTAATCCACCTCTTACCCTATTACTCCTCTGCCTCTCCCCTCTGCCAATCCCTTCACTAGCTACCCATTGGCCAGCGAATTCACTTCAAAGTACTAACAAATACATACAAGGCCGTCCATAACCTGTCCCCTCCCTACATCTCTGAGCTACTTTCCCGATACATCCCCACACGCACTCTCCGATCCTCACAAGACCTCCTTCTCTCCTCTCCTCTTATCGCCTCTTCCCACAATCGACTCCAAGATTACTCCCGTGCATCCCCCATACTCTGGAACTCGCTACCCCAACATATCAGACTCTCACCTACAGTGGAATCCTTCAAAAGAAACCTGAAAACCTACCTTTTCAGACAAGCCTACAACCAGTGACCCTGCTGCCTCCATACCGCCATGACCAACTTCACCCGCACCTACTGTGTCCTTCTCCCATACCATGTAGATTGTAAGCCCTCACGGGCAGGGCCCTCTCTCCTTCTGTACCAGTTTGTAACCCGTCTTGTTTATGATTAGTGCAATTGTCTGTATTATGTATGTATACCTCTTCTCATATGTACAGCGCTATGGAATGAATGGCGCTTTAATAATAAATAATAATAATAATAATCTGTGCTGCAATAGCGTGTGTGTGTGTCAGGCCCAGAAATTGGGATAAATATTAGCAAAAACAATTATATTTTTTCTATAATTTATCCACATTTTTCCTATAAGCGGTCCCTGCAGTAAATTGTCACATCTGTGCTGAAATAGCATGTGTGTGTGTCAGGCCCAGAAATTGGAAAAAATATTAGCGAAAACTGTTATATTTTTTCCATAATTTATCCACATTTTTCCTATAAACAGTCCCTGCAGTGAATTGTCACATCTGTGCTGAAATAGCATGTGTGTGTGTCAGGCCCAGAAATTGGAAAAAATATTAGCGAAAACTGTTATATTTTTTTCCATAATTTATCCACATTTTTCCTATAAACGGTCCCTGCAGTGAATTGTCACATCTGTGCTGAAATAGCATGTGTGTGTGTCAGGCCCAGAAATTGGAAAAAATATTAGCGAAAACTGTTATATTTTTTCCATAATTTATCCACATTTTTCCTATAAACGGTCCCTGCAGTGAATTGTCACATCTGTGCTGCAATAGCATGTGTGTGTGTCAGGCCAAGGAATTCGGAAAAATATTAGCAAAAACAATATATATTATAATATTTACTAAAAACGGTCCATTATAACATATAGCATTAAGGGACGGGGAAGTGGCCGTGATGCTGATGGTGCACGCAGAGGTTGTGGGCCTGGGCACGTTTAAACTGTACCTGCTGCCAGAGCACAAGAAAAACAATCATCTAAGATACCTAGCTTCATGTCCCAGTTTGCAGGGCGGCGCAGGAGACCACTCTTTAAGTCTGCCCAGTGCGAGCAGGTGGTCGGTTGGATTGCAGCAGATAGTGCTTCCAGTCGGTTAAGCACCACCCTGTCTTCCACCAAGTCCAGTCTCAGTAGCCAGGAGTCTGGTCCACACAATCCTCATCCTCATCCTCCTTTCTCCCACCATTTCCAGTCTGGCCAAACAAGTGATCCCACACTCAGATATTTAGAGGACCTCTTTGCATCGTCATTAATTGATTTCGCCAAGCAAGCTTGAAGAGGGACATGAGATCTTTTGCCCCGATTCCCAACCTCTTGAGCATCTAGAGTCACAAGAACATGATGCTGGGGAACGGCAATTAGTGTTTAATGAGGTGGATGATGATGAGATACAGTTGCCAATGATTCAACCGCAATTACCGTCTCAAGAGGTTGAGGAAGAGGATGACACACAGTTGTCAGTCACTGAAGTTGTGGTTAGGTCAACAAATCAGGAGGATGATCAGAGTGAGGAAGTGGAAGAGGAGGTGCTGGATGATAAGTTCACTGACCCAATCTGGGAAGGTGGCAACAAGGTCAGCAAGAAGAGAAGTACAGAGGGGGAGGGATCTGCACTACTGCAACAGGCTGGAAGAGGCAGTGGGGTGACAAAAGGTAGAAGGCGGGCACTACTGAACACGCCCGCAACTGTTCTACGGAGCACCCCCTTGTGTAAATCTTACTTGCCAAGGGTTAGGTGTTCGGCAGTATGGTGCTTTTTTGAAGAAAGTGTGGACGACAAAAGAATAGTAGTTTGCAACCTGTGCCACACCAAAATGAGCTGGGGCGTGAACACTTGTAACCTCACCAGCATGATCCGCCACATGTCATCAAAGCACCCTAATAGGTGAGCCGAACGCCTGGCTTCACAATCTGTGTCTGCGGGTCACACCACTGCCTCCTCTTCCCCTGTGTTGCGTGCTGGCAAATCCCCTGTCCAAGACGCAGGCCCATATGCCTCCCCTCCCTGCACCTGGATCTTCACAAGCACCATCAGCGACCACATCCACTTCCCTGTCCGAGCGCAGCATCCAAATGTCCTTACCCCAGGCATTTGAACGCAAGCACAAATACCCAGCCACCCACCCACAGGCCATAACACTAAATGCGCAGCTTTCCAATTTACTGGCCCTGGAAATGTTGCCATTTAGGCTTGTGGACACTAAGGCCTTCCGCAGCCTGATGTCGGCGGCCGTCCCTCGTTACGCAGTCCCCAGCCGCCACTATTTTTCAAGGTGTGCTGTGCCAGCCTTACACCAACATGTGTCCTGTAACATCACACGTGCCCTGACCAACGCAGTTGTTGGGAAGGTCCACTTAACCAAGGACACATGGACAAGTGCTTTCTGCCAGGGACGCCAAATTTTCCTGATTGCACACTGGGTGAATGTTGTGGAGGCTGGGAGCGACTCGTACCCTGGGATGGCACAGGTTCTACCGACATCAAGGATTGCGGGTCCTACGTCGATTAGGGTTTCCGCCAGCATATACGTTAGTGGTTCTAAACCCCACTTCTCCACCTCCTTCACTTCCAACTCCGATTTATCTGCGTTCAGCGCCAGTCAGTCATTAGTCGGTAGCTGGAAGCAGTGTAGCACTGCAGTGGGAAGGCGGCAACAGGCCCAGCTGAAGCTGATCTGCCTAGGTGACAAACAGCACACCGCCGCAGAGCTGTGGCAGGGGATAAGAGACCAGACTGAGCTGTGGCTCTCACTACTCAAACTAGAACCAGGCATGGCTGTGTCTGATAATGGCCGTAACTTGGTGGCGGCTTTGGAGCTGGGCAACCTTAGACACATCCCATGCCTTGCCAAAGTATTCAACCTTGTGGTTCAGCGGTTTCTAAAAACATACCCCAATTTGCCTGAGCTACTGGTGAAGGTGCGCCGCGTGTGTCCACATTTCCGCAAGTCACCGACAGCTTCAGCCAGTCTGTCAACGCTGCAGCAGCGCTTAAAATTGCCAGCTCACCGGCTGTTGTGCGACATTAGCACGCGCTGGAACTCCACGTTCCACATGTTGGCCAGGCTTTGTGAGCAGCAGAGGGCAGTTGTTGAATACCAGCTGCAACATGGTCGTCGCCTTTCCAGTCAGCTTCCGCTATTCACAAGCGAGGAGTGGGCATGGATGTCTGACCTCTGTAGAGGTTTTAAGAAACCTTGAGGAATCAACACAGATGGTGAGCAGCAATAATGCTATTATCAGTGTCACCATCCCACTTCTGTGTCTTCTCAAACGCTCGCTGCTCACAATTGCGGACGACGCTTTGCATGTGAAAGAGGTGGAAATGGGGGAAGACATTACACAGGTTGATGATAGCCAGACCACCCTCAGTTCGTCTTCTCAGTGCGAATTGGAGGCTGAAGAGGAGGAGGAGCAGGAGACGGTTGCCTCTCCTACAGAGGGTAGTACCCATGGAAGTTTAATTAAATCTGTTCAGCATGGGTGGGCAGAAGAGGAGGAAGAGGATGAGGAGATTAGGAGTGATCCTCCTGATGATGACAGCGAAGCCTCACCTGTTGGTACTCTGACACACATGGCTGACTTCATGTTAGGCTGCCTTTCCCACGACTATGCATTATACACATTTTAAAAAACACGGATTACTGATTGTTCACCCTTCTCGACCCCCGCTACAAAGAGAACTTCTCATCTCTCATTCCTCTGGTGGAGAGGACGAGCAAAATAGTGCAAGAAGATACTTGTTGAAAAATTGCTCCACAATTTTCCTTCTGACAACGGTGGTGGCAGAGTCCATACTTCCTTGGCCAACCGAGGAGGGGAGACAAGGGAAACACAGAGCAGTTCCAACAGAGGCAAGGCAACACTCTCTAAAGCCTGGGACAGTTTCATGACACCCCACCAGCTTCCTCACCCTGATGTGCGGCTTACTGCCACAAGGAGGGAAACATTTTGGAAGATGGTGAAGGAGTACATAGCAGACTGTGTCAGCGTCCTCAATGATCCCTCAGTGCCTTACATCTACTGGGTGTCCAAGCTGGACACGTGGCATGAACTGGCGCTCTAAGCTTTGGAGGTGCTGGCCTGCCCTGCCACCAGCGTTTTGTCTCAGCGTGTATTTAGTGCTGCTGGTGGCATTATAACAGACAAGTGTATCCGCCTGTCAACTGAAAATGCTGACAGGTTGACTCATATAAAAATGAACAAGGCCTGGATTGACCATGACTTCTCGACTTCACCAGAAGAATGCTGATGAACATAAAGGCACTTTACATGTGTTGTTTTTAATGTAGTTAATAGACTGTATTCCCATGCACCCCTTCCACCACAAACAAGGGTATATGGTTGAATCATCCTTTTCTCATCCTTCTTCTCCACTTCTGTAATATCAACATGCATTGCTTATTCGTGACATATAATGCCCTCGCATATATTGCCTTCGAATACAATTTTTTACAGGGTCCGCTAACCAGCAGGCCCTCACATATAATTGTTTAGAGGGTCAGCTCACCAGCAGGCACTCGCATATAATTTTTTACAGGGTCTGCTCACCAGCAGGCCCTCACATCTAATTTTTTACAGGGTCCGCTCACCAGCAGGCTCTCACATATAATTTTTTACAGGGTCTGCTCACCAGCAGGCCCTCACATATAATTTTTTACAGGGTCCGCTCACCAGCAGGCCCTCACATCTAATTTTTTACAGGGTCCGCTCACCAGCAGGCCCTCACATCTAATTTTTTAAGAGGGTCCGCTCACCAGCAGGCCCTCACATCAAATTTTTTACAGGGTCCGCTTACCAGCAGGCCAGCAACTAAAATATTTTACAGGGTCAGCTCACCTGCAGGCCCGCAACTCAAATCTTTTACAGAGTCAGCTCACCTGCAGGCCCAAACCTAAAATCTTTCACAGGGTCAGCTTACCTTCAGGCCTGCAATTCAAATCTTTTACAGGGTCAGCTCACCTGCAGGCCCCCAACTCAAATCTTTTACAGGGTGAGCTCACCTGCAGGCCTGCAACTAAAATATGTTACAGGGTCAGCTCACCTGCAGGCCCGCAAGTCAAATCTTTTACAGAGTCAGCTCACCTGCAGGCCCAAACCTAAAATCTTTCACAGGGTCAGCTTACCTTCAGGCCTGCAATTCAAATCTTTTACATGGTCAGCTCACCTACAGGCCCACAACTCAATGTGAATGAGGCCTTCCTATATTTGATATACAGGTTGTATCGGAGTGCCTCTTTCTATATACAAGTAAATATACAGTAAAGAATGCTTTCAATCAATTTTTCCTATAAAATTTATGTTTTTCTTTGGTTTTGTGCGTAAAACCTTAATTAGATTGTGGACCTTGTGATCAGTTTAAGGCCTTTTAAGCAGCAGCAGCATGGTGATAAAAATGAGTGGCAAAGTGACATGGTGTGGAGATGGCCACACATAGTGGCACAATAACAGAGTCTGGATAAAAGACTAAGGTCACAGATTGTTGAGAAAGATGCAGATGGAAACAAATCTGTAGAGCTGTATGACGGTCACCTGCAGATTAATGCAGCCATCAAAATCAAGTTGGGTTTGTCGGTTCCACCTCATCTCACCAGCAGGCCCGCAACTCAAATCTTTTACAGGGTCAGCTCAGCTGCAGGCCTGCAACTCAAATCTTTTACAGGGTCAGCTCACATGCAGACCCTCGCATAGAATTTTTTAGAGAGTCAGCTCAGCTACAGGCCCTTGCATATAATGTTTTTGTCACAGCCAGACAGTTGAGAAGCTCTGACAGGAGCCTTTCAGATCCTCCTCCTTGAATTTCTTTGTTTTGGTTTAGTTTCTCATCTCGTTAGTCTATCTCAGCTGTCATGCTGTTGGACTGATTGCTGCCCTTTAAGTTCCTCCCCAGAATGCAGTAGTGTGCGGCTTATACAACTTCCTGGAGTGTGTGTGCATGCTGTTCCTTGTTCCCAGTCCACAGTCCCCAGTCGTCTGCAAGATAAGTTCTGTTTATGTATTTATGATTTTCTGTTTTCTGGATCCAGGTGACCCTGACTCCCTCCGTGTCTGTGTAGGGAGCCGGTGGTCGTGTCCCCTCACTATTGTAGGGTCTTCAGGTGTAAGATAGTCGAGGTACGTGGATATGCGCCCATCCACCTTTGGGGTGGTCGCATAGGCTGAGCAAAAAGGGAGAGCGGCAGGTCTCTTGCAGGGGTCTCCCCTTTTGTTCCTTAGTTGTGGATCCAGTGAGTCATTGTTTATATTATTGTCTTGTTTCCTGTACACCATCCGTGACATTATAAGCCGCCAAAACCGTCTCAAGCATGGATCCGGTTTCACTTTTGGCTGAGCGCTTCCAGGGTCTTTCATTGGAGGTAGCTGATCTCCGTAAGACTTTTTCTCAGTTTCAAGTGACTGGTTCAGCTTGCGTTTATGGAGTTTGTTCTGAGCCTAAGATCTCGCTCCCGGATACGTTCTCCGGGGTAGTGAGTATTTTGTGCGTTTTAGAGAGGCTTGCAAACTCCATTTTCGCCTTCTTCCCCAATCCTCTGGTGATGAAAAACGGAGGGTGGGGATCATTATATCGCTGCTCAGGGGTAACCCTCAATCCTGGGCCTTTTCGCTGCCGGAGTCTAGACTACGTCTGTTATGCCAGGGTAAACAATCTGCAGAGATATACTGCTCAGAATTTCGGAGATGGGCAGCTGATACTGGTTGGAATGATGCTGCACTCCGAAGTCAATTTTGCCATGGTCTTTCAGAGAGATTGAAAGATGCATTTGCCTTTCATGAGAGACCTACCTCCTTGGATTCTGCTATGTCTCAGGCCGTTCGTATTGACAGGCGTCTTAGAGAGAGAGGAGAGATCTCTCCTTCCTGTCATACTCCGTCCCGGGACAGTGCAGCGGTCTCTTTCTGTGCGCAGGGGTCTCAGTCGCTGTCAGCCCCTTCTGAGCAGGAGCCCATGCAGCTGGGGTTGATTGCCTCTGACGATAGAAGATTCAGCCCGCATGGGAGGGTTTGTTTTTGTTGTGGAGGTATAAATCATTTGGCAAATGTTTGTCCCTCTAGGAGATTCAGGCAGTTTTCTGGGAGTAATAAAGAAACTAAAAGGAAAAAATCTTTTAAAAATGTTCCGTCTGTTACTATTGGCAGGGTTGAGGCGGAAATTGAAGGTTTTCCGTTTGCTTGTAGTTCCCATTTTGTCCTGCCTGCTAGGGTGGCGCTAGAGAGCAAAAGCATTTTTTGTGAGATTTTTGTGGATAGTGGAGCAGCTGTCAATCTCATTGATAATCAATTTGCAATAACTCATGGTTTCCAGGTATGCACTTTGGGAAAGGATATTCCTGTTTTTGCTATTGATTCCGCTCCACTTTCTCAGAAATCATTAAAGGGCATAGTTCACAATATCCGTTTAATTGTCAGTGATGCTCATGTTGAGGATGTGTCATGTTTCGTCCTTAGCGGTTTGCCTACTCCTCTAGTGTTGGGGCTACCCTGGCTCACTAAACATAACCCCACCATTGATTGGCAAGCGAGGCAAATAAATGGTTGGAGTGACTTTTGCAGAGAGAATTGCCTCATGACATCTGTTTCTGAGGTTTCTACTAAGACTGTACCACCTTTCCTCTCTGAATTTTCGGATGTCTTCTCTGAGAGTGGAGTTCAGGATTTGCCCCCGCACAGGGAGTACGATTGCCCTATTAATCTCATCCCAGGCGCCAAGCTGCCTAAATCTCGTTTATACAATCTTTCCCAACCTGAGAGGGTCGCTATGCGTGCTTATATCTCTGAGAGTCTGAGAAAAGGACACATACGACCCTCGAAGTCACCTGTTGCCGCTGGTTTTTTCTTTGTTAAGAAAAAAGATGGTTCTTTAAGACCTTGTCTGGATTTCAGGGAGCTGAACAGTATCACTATTCGTGACCCTTATCCGCTTCCTCTGATCCCGGACCTGTTTAACCAGGTAGTTGGGGCTAAAGTCTTTTCCAAATTAGACCTAAGAGGGGCATACAACCTGGTCAGGGTCAGAGAAGGAGACGAATGGAAGACGGCTTTCAATACCCCTGAGGGCCATTTTGAGAATTTGGTTATGCCTTTTGGTTTGATGAATGCCCCAGCCGTTTTTCAGCATTTTGTGAACAGCATTTTTTATCATTTAATGGGAAAATTTGTATTAGTGTATTTGGATGACATTTTGATTTTTTCTCCTGATTTCAAGACTCATAAGGAACATTTACGTCAGGTCTTGCTCATCCTGCGGGAGAATAAATTATACGCGAAACTGGAAAAATGTGTGTTTGCGGTTCCAGAAATTCAATTTCTGGGGTTTCTTCTCTCCGCTTCTGGTTTTTGCATGGACCCCGAGAAGGTCCGCGCTGTGCTTGAGTGGGAACTTCCTGAGAATCAGAAGGTGCTGATGCGTTTTTTGGGCTTTGCCAATTATTACAGGAAATTTATTTTGAATTATTCCTCTGTTGTTAAACCACTCACTGATATGACCAGAAAGGGGGTAGATTTTTCTTCCTGGTCGGTAGAGGCGCGTAAGGCCTTTTCTAATATCAAGGAGAGTTTTGCTTCCACTCCCATCCTGGTACAACCTGATATTTCGTTACCCTTCATAGTTGAGGTTGATGCTTCTGAGGTAGGGGTGGGTGCGGTCTTGTCTCAGGGTTCCTCTCCTGCCAAATGGCAACCGTGTGCCTTTTTCTCAAAGAAACTCTCCTCCGCAGAGAGAAATTATGATGTGGGAGATAGGGAATTGTTGGCCATCAAGTTGGCTTTTGAAGAATGGCTAGAGGGAGCCAGACACCCTATTACTGTGTTTACTGACCATAAAAATCTGTCCTACTTGGAGTCAGCCAAGCGTCTGAACCCGAGACAGGCCAGATGGTCTTTGTTCTTTTCAAGGTTTAATTTTGTTGTCACGTTCCGCCCTGGGGTTAAGAATGTGAAGGCAGATGCCCTGTCACGTTGTTTTCCGGGAGGTGGGAATTTTGAAGACCCGGGTCCCATTTTGGCTAAAGGTGTGGTGGTCTCTGCTCTTTTTCCTGAATTGGAGGCAGAGGTGCAGGCGGCCCAGTCAGAGGCTCCTGATCTTTGTCCTCCTGGGAGGTTGTTTGTGCCTCTCGCTTTAAGACACAAGATTTTTAAGGAACACCACGATACGGTCCTTGCTGGGCACCCGGGGGCAAGAGCCACACCGGATCTCATCGCTCGGAGATTCTGGTGGCCTGCGCTTCGTAAGTCGGTTGAGGGTTTTGTGGCAGCTTGCGAGACTTGCGCTCGTGCCAAAGTCCCTCATTCACGGCCATCAGGTCCTCTCCTTCCCTTACCCATTCCTTCCCGTCCTTGGACACATCTGTCCATGGACTTCATAACGGACTTGCCTCGTTCCTCGGGGAAGACTGTGATTCTGGTGGTGGTGGACCGTTTTAGCAAAATGGTGCATTTCATCCCTTTTCCTGGTTTGCCCAATGCTAAGACGCTGGCGCAGGCATTTATTGACCACATTGTCAAATTGCATGGTATTCCTTCAGACATAGTCTCTGATAGGGGCACGCAGTTTGTTTCCAGATTCTGGAAGGCTTTCTGTTCTCGCTTGGGGGTTCGGTTGTCATTCTCTTCTGCTTTCCACCCGCAGTCGAATGGCCAGACAGAGCGCGTCAATCAGAATCTGGAGACATATCTGCGCTGTTTTGTGGCGGAGAATCAGGAGGATTGGTGTTCTTTTTTGTCCCTTGCTGAGTTTTCTTTAAATAACCGTCGTCAGGAGTCCTCTGATAAGTCACCATTTTTTGGTGCATATGGGTTTCATCCGCAGTTTGGGACTTTCTCGGGAGAGGGGTCTTCTGGTTTACCTGATGAGGACAGATTCCCTTCGTCTTTGTCATCTATTTGGCAAAAGATTCAGGATAATCTAAAGAGCATGAGTGAGAGATATAAGCGTGTGGCAGATAAGAGACGTGTGCCTGGTCCGGACCTGAATGTTGGTGATCTGGTGTGGTTGTCTACCAAGAATATCAGATTGAAGGTTCCCTCCTGGAAGTTGGGTCCTAGGTTTATTGGGCCTTACAAGATCCTGTCTGTCATCAATCCTGTTGCCTACCGTCTTGATCTTCCTCAGACTTGGAAGATCCATAATGTTTTTCATAAGTCCTTATTGAAACCTTATGTTCAACCTATTGTGCCCTCGCCTTTGCCTCCTCCTCCGATTGTGGTTGATGGAAATCTTGAATTTCAGGTCTCTAGGATTGTGGATTCTCGTCTTGTCCGCGGTTCCCTCCAGTACCTCGTTCATTGGGAGGGTTATGGTCCTGAGGAGAGGATGTGGGTCCCAGTGACGGACATTAAGGCCTCTCGTCTCATCAGGGCTTTCCATAGGTCCCATCCTGAGAAGGTGGGCTCTGAGTGTCCGGAGTCCACTCGTAGAGGGAGGGGTACTGTCACAGCCAGACTGTCACGAGGGTATCAAGAGCCACGTTTGACTCCGTTATACCCGGGGTCAGGAGGTCGCAGCGGGTGGCTGCGCGCTCTATATCTAAAGATCACGTTGTTTCTTAGTGATTGTTTTCTGTGTTTGCCTTGCTATCCTTTTTGTCTCAATCAGGGATCCGTAGCTTCTCCTCCTCAGCTGTTTCTTGTCTGCCACTCCCAACCTCCTTATATTCTCCCTTCACTCTTCTCTAGTTGCCAGTTATAGAGCTTCCTGCCTGGACATCTATACTGACCCACTGGAGTTGTGAATCCTGGTTGTCGTTCCAGAGTGCTACCCTCCGGATCCCTGTTGGGCTTCTTGTTGTCTCCTGTTGTCGCCCACCTGGGATTATATGTTGAGTTTGTATTGTCTGTCCTTCCCTTGGTGTTTTCCTTTAGAGCTAGTGGTGCGGACTAGTGTTCCCACGGCCCTGTTCACTATCTAGGGCTCAGCTTAGGGAAAGCCAGGGCTTTAGGCACGTGATCGGCGTACGGGTGAGGAACCCGTCTAGGGACGTCAGGGCAGCCAGGTGCCAGCCGCTAGGTGAGTCAGGGGTCACCACCTTCCCTCTCACTTGGTCAGGGCCTTCCTTGTTCCCTCCCTCTGTGTCACGTATGTGATAGTCACGCCGACCGTGATATTATAACTGGCCATTACTTTTTGAGAAAAAAAAATAATTTTTTTTTATTTTTGTTGTTTTTTTTTCTCTACTTAGAATCCAATATGGATCCTATTGCTGCCTTGGCAAAACAGCTTCAAGGCCTGTCTTTGGAGGTGGCAGGATTGAAGGCGTCTGTCCTCCAACAACAGCAGCAAATGCAGCAGACCGCACCCCCAGCGGTTGCTATGGGTAACCAGGTTGTTACAGAACCCAAGGTTGTTCTTCCTGACAGATTTTCTGGGGGAAGGGACAAATTTGCAACGTTCCGTGAGGCCTGCAAATTATACTTTAAGTTGCGCCCTTACTCCTCAGGTAATGAAGAACAGCGGGTTGGGATTGTCATTTCCCTGCTTCAGGGGGACCCACAATCCTGGGCGTTCTCGTTACCCCCTGGTTCTCAGGCTCTCCGGTCAGTGGAGGGATTTTTTGGGGCTTTGGGTCTCATATATGATGACCCTGACCGAGTCGCCCTGGCTGAGTCAAAGTTACGGAGACTCCTACAGGGAGATCGGTCAGCAGAGGAATATTGCTCAGAGTTCCGTAGGTGGGCTACGGATACTCAGTGGAACGACCCGGCTCTCAGGAGTCAGTTCTGCTCTGGGTTATCTGAAAGGATTAAGGATGCACTGGCGCTGTATGAGACCCCCCTTTCCCTTGATGCTGTTATGTCCCTCTCTATCAGAATAGATAGGCGTCTTAGGGAGAGATCGAAAATTCCTGAGCAATTGGTTACCTCTCCCAAGCAACAATTAGTCTGTACTGACTTAGACGAGCCTATGCAGCTAGGCGGAACTTCTCGTCAGGTCCGTCCTCCTGAGGTTCGCCGCAGGGGGGGGGGCTTGTTTTTTCTGTGGGGGGAAGGGTCATTTCATTAATGTCTGTCCCTCCTTTCTCAAAAACAAAAGACCGTCGGAAAACTACTAACCCCAGGCCGTGCGGAGGATGTCAGCCGGGGGGTATACGTTTCCTCCATACGAACATCTCAATTTGTGTTGCCAGCGGTTATTGTTTTTGGTGTTAAGACGGAGTCTATTTCTTTTTTTCTAGACAGTGGAGCAGGGGTAAATTTGATTGATGCCCATTTTGCCCGCACTATGGGTTTGTCTCTCTGTACGCTGCAGAGAACTATTCCCGTATTCGCTATAGATTCGGCTCCTCTGTCTCAGAGAAACCTCACCCACATTGTTCATAATTTACACCTTCGGGTAGGGGACCACCATAATGAGTGTCTTTCATGTTACGTTCTGGAGGGCCTTCCCTCTCCTGTGGTATTGGGTCTTCCCTGGTTGGTAGCGCACATTCCAGTGGTGGATTGGCAGGCCAGGGAGATATTGGAGTGGAGTGAGCATTGCAGAGAGAATTGCTTAAATAACAATTGCTTAATCGCCTCCATAGCTTCCCTACCTACATTTATTTCGGACTTTGAGGACGTTTTTTCTGAAAAGGGTTGTCAGAAGCTACCCCCTCATCGTCCTTATGATTGCCCGGTTAACCTGATTCCCGGTGCAAAATTACCCAAGTCCAGGTTGTATAATCTTTCGGGTCCCGAGAGACAAGCCATGAAAGATTATATCTCCGAGAGTCTGGCTAAGGGACACATCAGACCCTCTTCTTCACCCGTGGCTGCAGGGTTTTTCTTTGTTAAAAAGAAAGATGGGGGCCTGCGTCCTTGCCTAGATTTCCGTGAGCTAAACCAGATAACCATCCGAGACCCATACCCTCTTCCTCTCATTCCTGACCTTTTTAATCAGATTGCGGGTGCTAGGTGGTTCTCCAAACTTGATCTTAGGGGGGCCTACAATCTGATTCGTATCAGGGAAGGGGATGAGTGGAAGACAGCTTTTAACACCCCTGAGGGGCATTATGAAAATCTAGTTATGCCTTTCGGTCTGACCAATGCCCCCGCTGTCTTCCAACATTTCGTTAATGATATTTTTAGTCATCTCATCGGCAGGTTTGTTGTCATATACCTAGATGATATCTTAATTTATTCGGCTGATCTGAAAACACATGAGGTGCATGTCAGGCAAGTACTGCAGGTCCTACGGACGAATAAATTATATGCAAAAATTGAAAAATGTGTCTTCGCCGTTCAGGAAATACAGTTCCTGGGATATCTATTATCTGCTTCAGGTTTCCGTATGGATCCTGGGAAGGTCCAGGCAATTTTAGATTGGGATCTTCCTGAGAACCTTAAAGCCCTACAACGGTTTTTGGGTTTCGCAAATTTCTATAGAAAGTTCATTAAAAATTATTCAGTGATCGTTAAACCCCTTACCGACATGACTAGGAAGGGGACTGATTTTTCTAAATGGTCTGACGCCGCTAAAAATGCATTTTCCTCTCTAAAAGAGAGGTTTACCTCGGCACCTGTTCTAATTCAACCTGATGTCTCCCAGCCTTTTATTGTTGAGGTAGATGCGTCAGAGTTGGGAGTGGGGGCTGTATTGTCTCAGGGTCCGTCTCCTGGCAAATGGCGCCCTTGCGCTTTCTTTTCCAAAAAATTATCTTCTGCAGAGAAGAACTATGATGTTGGAAATAGGGAACTGTTGGCGATTAAGCTGGCGCTTGAAGAGTGGCGTCACTTCTTAGAGGGAGCAATCCACCCCGTCACGGTGATTACGGATCACAAAAACCTTCTGTACCTAGAATCGGCTAAGCGTCTCACCCCTAGACAAGCTAGGTGGTCGCTATTCTTTACCAGATTTAACTTTGTAATCACCTATCGTCCTGGGGCAAAAAACACCAAGGCAGACGCGTTATCTCGTAGTTTCCCTGGAGGGGGTAATGCTAGTGATCCGGTACCTATTTTACAAAGAGGAGTGGTTGTCTCTGCTGTACACTCTGTTCTAGAGGGAAAGGTGTTAGAGGCCCAGGGGGACGCCCCGGCCTCTTGCCCCTCAGAGAAATTGTTTGTACCGTTAAACCTGCGTCTTGAATTATTAAAAGAACATCATAATTCGGCACTTGCTGGGCACCCGGGTAGTAAAGCAACTTTGGAGCTATTATCTCGTCGTTTTTGGTGGCCAAGGTTGCGTCAGGATGTAATGGATTTCGTGTCTACTTGCTCTACTTGTGCACGCGCGAAAGTCTCTCATACACGTCCAGCAGGGTCTTTATTGCCTCTTTTTATTCCCAATAGGCCATGGACACATCTGTCAATGGATTTCATCACTGACTTACCGTTGTCTGCGGGTAAAACAGTTATTTTGGTAGTAGTAGACAGGTTTAGCAAAATGGTACACTTTATTGCGCTACCCGCACTTCCTAATGCTAAAACTCTTGCTCAGGTGTTTATCAGTGAAATCGTGAAGCTTCACGGGGTCCCTTCCGATGTGGTTTCGGATCGGGGAACCCAGTTTATTTCTAAGTTTTGGAAAGCTTTTTGTTCCCGTTTGGGGGTACACTTGTCCTTTTCCTCAGCTTTCCATCCTCAGTCGAATGGACAGACTGAGCGTACCAACCAAAACCTAGAAACATATTTAAGGTGTTTTGTGTCTGAAAACCAAGAGTTGTGGTCATCATATTTACCGTTAGCTGAGTTTGCCATAAATAATCATTATCAGGAGTCCACTGGCAAGTCACCATTCCTTGGTGCATACGGCTTTCATCCCCAATTTTGTACTTTCAAAGAGGGGGGGTCTTCTGGGGTTCCCGAAGAGGAAAGGTTTTCTTCATCTCTTTCTTCGGTATGGCAGAAGGTGCAAGTTAACTTGAAAAAGATGAGTGGTAAATATAAATGCATGGCCGATAAGAAACGGTTGCCAGGTCCGGACCTAGGGATGAATGACTATGTGTGGTTGTCTACTAGGAATATTAAGTTGAAGGTTCCCTCTTGGAAACTGGGCCCTAGGTTCATTGGTCCTTATAAAATAGTAGCCGTCATTAACCCTGTGGCTTTTCGCCTGGAGCTACCTCAGACTTTTAAGATCCATAACGTCTTCCATAAATCGTTACTCAAGAAGTATGTTCCACCTCTAGAACCATCACCGCTGCCACCTCCTCCTGTTATTGTGGATGGTAATCTGGAGTTTCAAATAGCCAGAATTGTTGATTCTCGTCGGGTCCGCCGCTCTCTTCAGTATCTGGTGCATTGGAGGGGTTACGGTCCCGAGGAAAGAATGTGGGTTCCAGCGTCAGAGGTAAACGCCAACAGGTTAATTCAGGCTTTCCATACCTCTCATCCGGAGAGACCTGGTCCTGAGTGTCCGGAGGCCCCTCGTGAAAGGGGGGGTACTGTCACGAGGGTATCAAGAGCCACGTCTGACTCCGTTATACCCGGGGTCAGGAGGTCGCAGCGGGTGGCTGCGCGCTCTATATCTAAAGATCACGTTGTTTCTTAGTGATTGTTTTCTGTGTTTGCCTTGCTATCCTTTTTGTCTCAATCAGGGATCCGTAGCTTCTCCTCCTCAGCTGTTTCTTGTCTGCCACTCCCAACCTCCTTATATTCTCCCTTCACTCTTCTCTAGTTGCCAGTTATAGAGCTTCCTGCCTGGACATCTATACTGACCCACTGGAGTTGTGAATCCTGGTTGTCGTTCCAGAGTGCTACCCTCCGGATCCCTGTTGGGCTTCTTGTTGTCTCCTGTTGTCGCCCACCTGGGATTATATGTTGAGTTTGTATTGTCTGTCCTTCCCTTGGTGTTTTCCTTTAGAGCTAGTGGTGCGGACTAGTGTTCCCACCGCCCTGTTCACTATCTAGGGCTCAGCTTAGGGAAAGCCAGGGCTTTAGGCACGTGATCGGCGTACGGGTGAGGAACCCGTCTAGGGACGTCAGGGCAGCCAGGTGCCAGCCGCTAGGTGAGTCAGGGGTCACCACCTTCCCTCTCACTTGGTCAGGGCCTTCCTTGTTCCCTCCCTCTGTGTCACGTATGTGATAGTCACGCCGACCGTGATACAGACAGTTGAGAAGCTCTGACAGGAGCCTTTCAGATCCTCCTCCTTGAATTTCTTTGTTTTGGTTTAGTTTCTCATCTCGTTAGTCTATCTCAGCTGTCATGGTGTTGGACTGATTGCTGCCCTTTAAGTTCCTCCCCAGAATGCAGTAGTGTGCGGCTTATACAACTTCCTGGAGTGTGTGTGCATGCTGTTCCTTGTTCCCAGTCCACAGTCCCCAGTCGTCTGCAAGATAAGTTCTGTTTATGTATTTATGATTTTCTGTTTTCTGGATCCAGGTGACCCTGACTCCCTCCGTGTCTGTGTAGGGAGCCGGTGGTCGTGTCCCCTCACTATTGTAGGGTCTTCAGGTGTAAGATAGTCGAGGTACGTGGATATGCGCCCATCCACCTTTGGGGTGGTCGCATAGGCTGAGCAATAAGGGAGAGCGGCAGGTCTCTTGCAGGGGTCTCCCCTTTTGTTCCTTAGTTGTGGATCCAGTGAGTCATTGTTTATATTATTGTCTTGTTTCCTCTACACCATCCGTGACAGTTTTACAGGGTCAGCTCACCAACAGGCCCGCACCTAAAATCTTTTACAGGGTCAGCTCATCTACAGGCCCGCAACTCAAATCTTTTACAGGGTCAGCTCACCTGCAGGCCCAAACCTAAAATCTTTTACAGGGTCAGCTCACCTGCAGGCCCGCAACTCAAATCTATTACAGGGTCAGCTCACCTGCAGACCCGCAAATCTAATCTTTTACAGGGTCAGCTCACCTGCGGGCCCAAACCTAAAATCTTTTACAGGGTCAGCTCACCTGCAGGCCCCCAACTCAAATCTTTTACAGGGTGAGCTCACCTGCAGGCCCACAACTAAAATATGTTACAGGGTCAGCTCACCTGCAGGCCCGCAAGTCAAACCTTTTACAGAGTCAGCTCACCTGCAGGACCCAAACCTAAAATCTTTTACAGGGTCAGCTTACCTTCAGGCCTGTAATTCAAATCTTTTACATGGTCAGCTCACCTGCAGGCCCGCAACTCAATGTGAATGATGCCTTCCTATATTTGATATACAGTGTGGCAATGTGAACATTGAGGTGTTGTTTCCCCAGGTTCCAGTCCGGGACTTAGGGCATGCTCATGTCCAGGCATCCTATTTAATCCTGCTACTGGATCTTGGGTGTGTCTCACTCTGGAGAGTCTGTGTGCAGCAGAGGCCTGGGAAGGCTCTGTACAAGTGGGCTCAGCGAGCTGGCTGAGGGGCCACGGGGCTAGGTGTTAGCCTGAACTTTGGGGGACTCCGCGAGGTCTTGGAATCGACGGTCGCTAGGCCAGAGTCAGGAGGACTTCTGGGCCACAATCCCCCAAAAGGTACTGGACTTTGTTACAGCCTGGAAGTGCTGGATTGTTAGGCTTGGAAAAGCCGCATGTTCTTACCGTGTGTGAACGGGGCTTTCAGTGATGTAGGGAGTCCTCATGTTTAGTTAGAGCCCAGCCGGGCAGGTGTTTTATTTGTATTGTTTTTGTTTTGCTGAGGTGCCAAATAAAAGCAATGTTTGGCCCCTAACCCTGTGGTCGATGAAGATCATTGTGAGAATGACCCCCGAATAAGAGGCGATCCCTTACAACAGGTTGTATCGCAGTGCCTCTTTCTTGTATTTTTTGGCAGCACTTGCACTTTATATACAAATAAATATACAGGAAAGAATGCTTTCAATCAATTTTTCCTATAAAATCGATGTTTTACTTTGGTTTTCTGCATAAAACCTTAATTAGATTGTGGGCCTTGTGATCAGTGTAAGGCCTTTTAAGCAGCAGCAGCATGGTGATAAAAATGAGTGGCAAGGTGACATGGTGTGGAGATGGCAGCAAGAGGAGGCCACATAGTGGCATAATGACAGAGTCTGGATAAAAGACTAAGGTCACAGATTGTTGAGAAAGATGCAGATGGAAACAAATCTGTAGAGCTGTATGACGATCACCTGCAGATTAATGCAGCCATCAAAATCAAGTTGGGTTTGTTGGTTCCACCTCAGCTCACCAGCAGGCCCGCAACTCAAATCTTTTACAGGGTCAGCTCACATGCAGGCCCGCAACTCAAATCTTTTACAGGGTCAGCTCACATGCAGGCCCTTGCATAGAATTTTTTAGAGAGTCAGCTCAGCTGCAGGCCCTCGCATATAATGTTTTACAGGGTCAGCTCACCTGCAGGTCTGCACCTAAAATCTTTTACAGGGTCAGCTCACCTACAGGCCCGCAACTCAAATCTTTTACAGGGTCAGCTCATTTGCAGGCCCGCAACTCATGCTGCCTTGCTTTGAAGTAGTAGCCATTGCCGTTTATCAGGCTCCCTCTCCGAAAACGAACAATGATTCCCCGTTAACGGTGGTCACCATGTTAGGCGCATAAAAGAATGTCGAAAGTTGATAGGGAAGATATCAAAATTGATCGTGGATGTCACGGGGATGTGCGATCAGGCAGAAGTTATCTAGAGTCAACAAAGCGGTAGCAGGGCCTCTCCTGTAGAACGTTTCCTCATCCAAAATACTGCAGTGACATTCCCTGTAATTTTTTATTACTCATTCCAATAACAGGGCATCTTAAGAGTCCTGTATTGTTATTTATCGTCACTACCTCCACGAGTCGGGAATGTGTGATTTGTGTGCCACCCTCTTGCCTTCCGTGGATGTGGTAGCTGTTTATCAGGCTTTCTTTCCGTAATCAAACACTGATTCCCCATTACCCATAGTTTACAATGGTTTTGAGCTGACAATTGACAGGTTAACTAGAGTCACGAAAGTGGCAGCAGGCCACCGCCCATAATGTTTTAGATGGTCAGATCAGCAGGCCCTTGCTCCTAATGTTTTTGAGGGTCACCAGCAGGCCATCAATCATAATTTTTAAAGGGTGTGTATGATGCCCTCCTTAATGTGTAACTAAGGGTTTATCGGAGTGTCTCTTCCTTGTAATTTTTGGCAGCACTTGCACTTTATATGCAAGTAAATATTCAGGAAAGAATGTTTTCTAATAATTTTTTTAGGTTTTATTTGTAGATGTCAAAACTGCAAAAATTGTCCTGGCTACCAGGAAAAAATGTCAAAACATCCCTGGCAGTAAAAGGGTTAATGTTAATGGCGACTTCCAGGGTGCCCGGATAAACTCTTGAAAAAGTGTGAATATAGTTGAGGCAGGTACAGACACCATATGTGCAGCTATTGCAGTTGCACAGGAGCTCTGTAGGTAAATTTTATGAAAAACCCAGAAAAAAACTTTAATTTGGAATCTAGAATTTGAGCCCCAATGGGAGTGATTACTATAATAGTTATGACTGGAATGGGGCAGGGATGTTCTATAGTCAGATCTTATCATAGTTTGACTCTTTTAATACATGTCTGGTTGTAATAAGGGAGACAATTTTTCAGTCCAAATATTATTCTAGACTAAGGGTACTTTCACACTAGCGACAGCGGACCCCGGCAGGCTGTTCACCTGCCGGATCTGTCCTGCTGCTAGTTCACGTGTGCCCCCGGACTGCCGCTCCATCTCCATTGACTTTAATGGGGGCGGCGTTCCGGCGGCAGCATTGCAGCACACGCCGAGAGGCAGCTGGACTAAAAGTACTGCATGCAGTAGTTTTAGCCCGGCCACCGCTCGGCGCGCGCTGCCGTGCTGCCGCCAGAACTCCGCCCCCACCCCATTATAGTCAATGGGGACGGAGCGGCAGTCCGGGGCACACGTGAACTAGCGGCAGGACGGATCCCACAGGCTGTTTACCCGCCGGAACAGCCTGCCGGAGTCCCCTGCCACTAGTGTGAAACTAGCCTTACAGTAGTTCATGAGGACATATTAGTCCTGTCACACTATATCTTCTAATGACAAAAGGGAGACAACATGGTGCTTTAATTCAGGAAGAAATACTGTATGAACACAATAAGTAAAGAATAAGGGTCTGGGATCCCTCCTTGTTTTTGAGCTGCATATGCCATGTGACAGGCATTGGTGTACGCCAGCTGGTAACCTAACTCCTGCTTACCTCACAATGGGTATGGTGAGTGAAGCGTGAATGAAATTATTCATGTCAGACAGGCAGGTCACTCTGGTTCTTTTTCTGCTTTGTTCAAACAGCCAAAGAGAAACTAGAGAACTTGTAATACATGAAAGGAACAGAAACCGTACACCTTCCCCTGCTGTGTAACCTGTTCAAGTACACAGATAATGGCTCACTTAGGGAGGACACTGGAGGAATGGATGTAGCTGGCAGTGTGTGCCGATAACGGCTAATTCACTTCATCTCTAGATCATGACTGCTATCAAACTGATGGCCACAGCTGCAGATGGCACAAAGAAGCTTGGAATTATTTGTTTCATTGTTAGTTGGCCTCTGGCGCTTGGACTGATTTGCTTCACAGGGTTCAGAATTGTAGCAATCACGTCAAGCAAAGTTGCCAACATTTGAAATTTTTATCCAGGGACACTTTGGTCAAGCAGGTCAGATGGTGCAGGGTTTGGCTGAATACACATTGACCCACTCAAGGGTGGTGGGTCAGTTTCTTAGCCTTATTTGTGCCATTTTTAATACAGACACATTTATCATGTACAGTATCTACAACACGTCTTCGCTGCAGCACTGTAAGACAAGGTCCTCAGGAATTATGTGTGCGGGAGCAGCAGGAAGTGTAACAAGTAAGAGTCCAGCTTTACAGTCTTTAACATTTGAACCCATATTTTGTTTTTTCTCTCTTTTTATAGAGGACCCAGTGAATTCTCTCTAGCCCACACACAGTGAGGCATACAGTATTTATTAAAGTAGGTATGTCACTTTCCTGACTTTAAAAATAATTGCAATTTATTCGATCCTTTTCAGAAGTGGCAAGGCTTAGCAGGAGGTGTGCAGCCTCCCGTGGGCTGCCTGATTTAATATAATTTACGCCAGAAATTGCATAAAGTATAGCTGAAATAAGTTTCAGTCTCTGGCACATGGACAGCTGGAAGAAAGGACTCTTTACAGAGGTAGATTCCTGCCCTCTAAAGTGCACCAATCTTTGATACAGCACATTGACAGTGCCATTTACATGCAGCAATCGTGGGGATGAATGATTGTTAATACGATCATTCATTCCCATATGGTTTCCATTTGTCAGCAGCACATCCGTTAACAAAAGGTGGTGTTCTGCCTACAAACAATAGCTTTTAGTGCTTCATAAAAGATGTGATCATTCAACAAACTGTCATTTGTGCATTTGTCAGGTGATCGGCAGCATTTTCACATGGGGCAATGATTGGGAATGAGCATTGTTCCTACCCAATCATCAGCCCATGTATAAGGGCCTTAAGTTCTTCTTTCATGTGAGGAGCTGTAGGGGTTCTTTCATGGCATTAACTGAATTACCTCCTTTAGTTTTCTGAGTCCGGAAACTAGGTTGCATGGCACACAGACGACAGCTAAACCCTGGAGGTGTCTGTGAGAGGCCTACAACTCCCTAATGAGTGGTCTATTTCCTCTCAGCCAATATCTCCCATGAAAGTTGTGCGTTATAAGTAAAGGGAGAGGCACAATGACTAGCATCATAAGGTGAGGTGATGGACACAGGTATAAGAATCATAACTGATAATAAGCCTGATAATTGCAACACATAAAATCACAGTGGAGCCCTGGCCTAACAAGTAAAAAAGATTTATTATTGGGCACATATGAATACACCTAAAGGACCAAATCATATATTCGCTATAGCAGGTGTACTCAGCTACTTTCTGTAATGGTCCACTTTCCTGGGTCTTCTGTCAGGTTTTATTGCGATTTCAAATAGGAGTAGTTTTTTATGTGTACTACTTTTGCAAAAATAATAGCACATTTAATGGTACTGGGGGCACCAAGAAACTGGCACTATGGGAACTGTTATGTACTGGCACTAGGTGAGCATTATATACTGGCACTAGCAAGAGCATTATATACTGGCACTGGGGGGAGAATTATAAACTGGCAACTGGGGAGAGCATAACATACTGGCTCTACAGGGAGTGGGGAGCATTATAGACTGGTTGTAAAGGTGGAAGCATACTGACATTACAGGGGAGATGGAGGAGCATTATATACTGGTACTACAGGGGGACATAATATACTGTATATATTGGCACTATAGGGGACAGAGGAGCATTATATACTGTTCCTAACTACAGGCGGCAGGGGCGGAGGAGCATTACATACTGAAACTATTGGGGGGAGCAATATATATATATATATATATATATATATATAGGCACTACAGGGGCATTATAATACGGGGGGCACTTACAGGAGTTGTAAGTGCAAAAGGACATTAGAGTTACAGGGGGCACTGCAGGAAGAGCATTATAAATATGGGTGGCATTATTACTACTGGGGGTACTGTAGGGGCATTTTGATTCTAGGTCACATTATCAAAGGCATTGTTATTCGGGGAATTCTTGGGGAGTATTATCACTATTAGGGGCACTATTATTAATCAGGACAGTCTGGGAGCACTATTAGTATGGGGGATCTTTATGGCACTATTATTTCTGACAGTATAGTGTTTGTGGGAGCACAGCGGGCACAGTATTGGGAAAAGCAGCAGGATGTCAGTGTCCTGTATGAAAATGGGAGTTTACAGATTGTCTATACAAATTTGTGGGCTGATTTGCAAAATCTTAATAGTCCCCTATCTACCATGTCCCATATAGTAATACTGAACACCCCTGACCAAAGACTCCTGTCTGTTAGGGTCTGGATCAAATAGAGAAGAAAAGGAAAGTGAAGAACTGAAATCCGTGGAGACATAACTTGTAAGTCACTGGATCTGCCCTTCACTGCTTCTTTTCATCAATCAAAATTAAATATTGCAGTAAATGAAAGTGCTATCAAAAACTCTTCATGTCTATAGTATACAGATCACTGAGAGGAAAGAAGCATACAAGTGCTCCTGAAAATGGCAGAGGGATTTAAACCTTCTGCTGCCTATGGTGAAGTAAATGGCACTCACATCCAAATACGGTAGAGAGGGCAACGTGCAACTGGTAAATGTGTGACCAGTTATTTCACAGATGAGTATTTACAGATAAAGGTTAAACTTTAGCCAACATTTCAGATCAGATTTATGAGCAGGCAGATCCTCTTTACGGATGTAAATCTGCCAAATACGTCATTATCTCTCTGTACCCTTGTTTAGGTAGCCTTGTCCTAGTGGATCCCTAAGCATTACATTGCATGGTTGTTCTGTGGAAAACTCATACAGAATGTAAATGCCCTGTAAAGATTGAGGTCGTGCGCAGGAGGAGGTCAGGTGGCTCTGCTTGTTTTGCCAACAAGGATAATGATATTTCTGACAAAGCTAGCGATTTTGCTTGGCAGGCATATGTGGTAGGCAAATTTGGCACATCTTTTGGCAAATTTGAAATCTGGATGTTTGCCTTTCTTCTTATAGACAAATCAAGAAACACTACTAAATATTTATCCCCCCCCCTCCCTCATCTCATTGCAATGTTCTTTTTTCGATCAGTGGAGTCCCACTTCTGACAGATCACGTATTGGTTGGCTGTACCTTTTTTTTTTTGTAACTTAAATAGACGGTATTTGCTATTATACTGGGTAACAATGCACACAGAAAAAAATTAAGAATTATGTAAAGAAAACTAAAGAAATTTACTTAATTTACTTTCATTAAAGCCTAATTCCACTTAAAACTACCTAAAACTACATTTGTGTAACCTAACAATATTTTACTACTGCTGTCCATTCACCCTTCAGATCCCCTCTTCTGTAGGTTTTAAGTCCTTCGTTCCTGAGCTCCTAATGACTTCCTATATTGGTCACCACACTTTAGGAATAGGCTCAATATCTGTGGTCACCAGTAGTCACAGGTGGAGTATTCTGGGTGTAGTACTTGGAGTCTAGCATTCTAGAGATTAAAATATTGTAAAATATTGTATTGTAAAGTTGGTGTAAAGTTAATGTGTTGTGGTCATACAACCTTACTCATGACATGAGTAAAGTTGTATAACCAAAATGCCCTGACTGTACACCACCTTTATACCATTGGAGTCTAAATTTACCATGTTTAGCACTCCCGCTGTTAACTCAAATTTCTGAACTCATTTCATTATCTTGAGACAAAAGCCATTGAAAAGCAATTGAAGGTGTTTGCTTAGATTAGATAACCAAACTCAGAAATCCCAGAAAAAAGGAGTGCTAACCATGAGACATCTGTAAAAGGGGAAAGGGGACACCCCTGTCTAGTTCGATTTGTGATAGAGAAGGAGTCTGAAAATTGACCGGAGGCTAAAACTTTTGCTGATGGGGTTGAGTATAATGCCAATATGGCTGTCTGGGCTGGACCAGTAATCCCAAATTTAGTTAATACCACCTCCAGGTATCCCCAGTGCACCCTGTCGAAACTTCAAACCTTGTTTCAATGCAAACAATATTAGCTTGTCTCTACAGAAGAACTGATAGCCTACCAGTCCAACAGTGTGAATGATTTATTATGAGTTACCTGTAGGGAAGTGGCAGGTAGTCTATTGTTGGGCTGCATAGGGCAGGATGCACCTATTACTCTGCTTGGCATACCACATTGACATTACTGAACAAACTTTTAGGGTCCTCAATATCCAAGAACTCTGCTCTTGGTCTATTAATTGAGGATTTGCCAAGATTAGATAGGGCTATCATATTCCATACTCTCACAGCAGTAAAGACGTTGATAGTTAAATACTGGCATTCTACTCAGGTGCCTACACTTAATGAGTTAGTGCGTAGGGTGAGTTACATGTATAACTTCACAATGGAGGGTACGCTGGCTTCTTGCAGAGGTTCCTATGACTCTTACTTGAAATACTGGAGTAAATGGCTGAAAGAATACCCAGCCTTTAGCATAAATTAATTTTATATTTGGCTCCATCCAAATTATTATTTAATGCTTATTTCCTTTTTGTCTATTTGCTTTTCTATGGCATTTTGTCATGGAAGGTGTTACAGAAAACTAGAAGACACAAATGAAGATCCGACTGACTTGATCCAAAACTAAGGAACCAAAGGGTAAGCCCTGCAACAGCCCTAGCTCTCTCCCTTACTGCTCAGCCTATGCAAAAATCTCTATGGTAGATAATTGCATACCCTCGTTCCTCGACTGTATGAAACCTGAACACCCTGTAATAGTGAGGGGACACGACCACCGGCTCCCTACACTTAATACGGAGGGAGTCAGGGTCACCTAGGATCAAGCAAACAGGAAAACACAGATAAATGAACAGACTTATCTGTGGAAGCATCAGTTGTAGCATCCAGCATGCACACACTCCAGGAAGTTGTACAAACCGCAAAGTGATGCAACATGGGAGGGGATTTAAAGGGATGCAATCAGTGCAACTAGATGACAGCTGAGAGAGGGAAACGAGATGACAAAACGAAAGCAAAACAAAAGAACCTCAAGCAGGAGGTTCTGAAGAACGTCTGTCAGAGCTTCTCAGATGTCTGGCGGTGACAGTACCCCTCCTTCTACGAGTGGACTCCGGACACTCAGAGCCCACCTTCTCAGGATGGGACCTATGGAAAGCCCTGATGAGACGAGTGGCCTTAATGTCCTCAGGACCATAACCCTCCCAATGAACGAGGTACTGGAGAGAACCGCGGACAACACGAGAATCCACAATCCTAGAGACCTGAAATTCAAGATTACCATCAACCACAATCGGAGGAGGAGGCAAAGAGGAGGGTACAATGGGTTGGACATAAGGTTTTAATAGGGACTTATGAAAAACATTATGGATCTTCCAAGTCTGAGGAAGATCAAGACGGTAGGCAACAGGATTGATGACGGACAAGATTTTGTAAGGCCCAATAAATATAGGACTCAACTTCCAGGAGGGAACCTTCAATTTGATATTCTTAGTAGACAACCACACCAGATCACCAACATTCAGGTCCGGACCAGGCACACGTCTCTTATCCGCTACACGCTTATATCTCTCACTCATGCTCTTTAGATTATCCTGAATCTTTTGCCAAATAGATGACAAAGACGAGGAGAATCTCTCCTCATCAGGTAAACCAGAAGACCCCTCTCCAGAGAATGTCCCAAACTACGGATGAAACCCATATGCACCAAAAAATGGTGACTTATCAGAGGACTCCTGACGACGGTTATTTAAAGCAAACTCAGCAAGGGAGAGAAAAGAACACCAATCCTCCTGATTCTCCGCCACAAAACAGCGCAGATATGTCTCCAGATTCTGATTGACGCGCTCCGTCTGGCCATTCGACTGTGGGTGGAAAGCAGAAGAGAATGACAACCGAACCCCAAGCGAGAACAGAAAGCCTTCCAGAATCAGGAAACAAACTGCGTGCCCATGAGCATTCCACATTCACCTACTGAGGAAGGAACTCTGTTCCGAAACGCGTCTAGTGTGGACTAGACCTGGCTATTGGTGCGGTTTTCTATAGATTTGCAAGAAAATAACTTTTTTCAATTATCGGAAGAAGTCCTATACCACTTCAAAAGATTTCATCTGCTAACTACTGACAAGGTGGTCTAAACCTATGTTGAAATATTCAACTTTGCCGAACAGTACCAAGTAAACTCTGCTGTATCAACTTTCGCTAAACCGACGGGCTTAAGCAACTACGAACTCAGCTACATTAGCTTCCGTCAACCCGACGGCTCCAAGCGCCTACGTCATCAACCAGCAAATCACCATCCAGCTGGTCACGTGGGATGCTGTGAGAACGGGTCGGAAGCCTGCTCCGCAAGAAAAAGTAAGTGGAGCACCATCAATCGGAAGCGGTGCAATCACTATTGCTAAACGGCACCTGAGCACAGAGTTTTCTTTGTAGGAGATTGCAGTAAGGACACTTTCTGAATCTCTCTGGTTCCAACAAACTGGTAAATCGGCATACAATCTTACGGACATTTGAGTGGTTCAACTGAATGATTTTTGCATTTACACTTTAGCCATAAGGTCTTATTTTGGAGTACTCCAGCTGTTTAGGTCTGTGCGTGAGCTCCGCACTTTATACACCTATATAATATATCTATGTATTTATGCGGATATGTCGACACTAAGTTAGTTCTTGTTTTATTTAGTGCATTAATAAATTTTATATGCAAAAATACTGTGAGCCAGCCTATATTATTATGGAAAAAACTTTAGCCCCAACAATCTGGTTAAACAGGTCCGGGATCAGAGGAAGCAGATAAGGTTCACGAATTGTGATACTGTTCAGCTCCCTGAAATCCAGACATGGTCTTAAAGAACCATCTTTTTTCTTAACAAAGAAAAAACCAGCGGCAACAGGTGACTTCGAGGGTCGTATGTGTCCCTTTCTCAGGCTCTCAGAGATATAAGCACGCATAGCGACCCTTTCAGGTTGGGAGAAATTGTATAAACGAGATTTAGGAAGCTTGGCGCCTGGGATGAGATTAATAGGGCAATCGTACTCCCTGTGAGGGGGCAGCTCCTGGACACCACTCTCAGAAAACACATCCGAAAATTCTGAGAGAAAAGATGGTACAGTCTTAGTAGAAACCTCTGAAACAGATGTCGTGAGGCAATTCTCTCTGCAAAAGTCACTCCAACCATTTATTTGCCTCGCTTGCCAATCAATGGTGGGGTTATGTTTAGTGAGCCAGGGTAGCCCCAACACTAGAGGAGTAGGCAACCCGCTTAGGACGAAACATGACACATCCTCAACATGGGTATCACTCACAATCAAATGGATATTGTGAATTATGCCCTTTAACGATTTCTGAGAAAGTGGAGTGGAATCAATAGTAAAAACAGGTATATCCTTTCCCAAAGTGCATACCTGGAAACCATGTGTTATAGCAAATTCATTATCAATGAGATTGACAGCTGCTCCACTATCTACAAAAATCTCACAAAAAATGTTCTTGCTCTCTAGCGCCACCGTGGCAGGTAGGACAAAACGGGAACTACAAGCAAACGGAAAACCTTCAGTTTCCGCATCAACCTTGCCAATAGTAACAGATGGAACGTTTTTAGAGGATTTTTTTCTTTTTGTTTCTTTATTACTCTCAAAAAACTGCCTGAATCTCCTAGAGGGACAAACATTTGCCAAATGATTTATACCTCCACAACAGAAACAAACCCTCCTCTGAGAGCTGAATCTTCTATTGTCAGAGGCAAGCAAACCCAGCTGCATGGGCTCCTGCTCAGAGGGGATTGAGAGAGACTGAGACCCCTGCGCACTGAAAGAGACCGCCGCACTGTCCTTGGAGTGAGTATGACAGGAAGGAGTGATCTCTCCTCTCTCTCTAAGACGCCTGTCAATATGAACGGCCCGAGACATGGCAGAGTCCAAGGAGGTAGGTCTCTCATGAAAGGCAAATGCATCTTTCAATCCCTCTGAAAGACCATGGCAAAATTGACTTCGGAGTGCAGCATCATTCCAACCAGTATCAGCTGCCCTTCTCCGAAATTCTGAACAGTATATCTCTGCGGACTGTTTACCCTGGCATAAAAGACGTAGTCTAGACTCAGCCAGAGCAATACGATCCGGATCATCATATATCTGACCCAGGGCTAAAAAAAATTCATCCACTGAACGGAGGGGCCGTGCCCCCACCGGCACCGAAAAGGCCCAAGACTGAGCGTTATCCCTGAGCAGCGAGATGATGATCCCCACCCTCTGCTCCTCATCACCAGAGGAATGGGGAAGTAGGCGAAAATGGAGTTTGCAAGCCTCTCTAAACCGAACAAAATTCTCACTACCCCCCGGAGAACGTATCCGGCAGCGAGATCTTAGGCTCAGAACAAACTCCATGAACGCAAGCTGAACCGGTCACCTGAAACTGAGATACAGTTTTACAGAGATCTGCTACCTCCAATGAAAGACCCTGCATGTGTTCAGTCAAAAGTGAAACCGGATCCATGCTTGAGACGGTTTTGGGCGGTTTATAATGTCACGGAAGGTGTTACAGAAAACTAGAAGACACAAATGAAGATCCGACTGACTTGATCCAAAACTAAGGAACCAAAGGGTAAGCCCTGCAACAGCCCTAGCTCTCTCCCTTACTGCTCAGCCTATGCAAAAATCTCTATGGTAGATAATTGCATACCCTCATTCCTCGACTGTATGAAACCTGAACACCCTATAATAGTGAGGGGACACGACCACCGGCTCCCTGCACTTAATACGGAGGGAGTCAGGGTCACCTAGGATCAAGCAAACAGGAAAACACAGATAAATGAAAAAAAAAACTCTCAGGCTATGAGCTGAGCGCTGTGATTGGCCAGCGCTACAGCCTGGGAGAAGGAGAGGCCGACAGGCTCCTCCCAGTTGAGCCAAAAATCTGAAGATACCGGAGCCTATACCGGGAGAACGGAGCTGCGCCCAGGGATAACAGTAAGTGCAGGGAGATCCCTGGGCGCCGCTCTCCATGTCTGTATGCTTAGTTTAGATTTTTTATTCTAGTGAAAGGTCCTCTTTAAATAATGTCCTTGTATTAGTTAAGAAGTTTATTGCACATTTAGCAGTCAAATAAGCATTTAACTGGAAGATTTACAGTCAAGAGGGATTTGGCTACTCAAGAACCAAATAGCTTTTAGCCAATTATAACAGCTGATGCAATAGATAGGATAATCGAGAAATAAAAGAAGCAATGTGACTGGCTGCTATTTACATCTACTCCAGTTTTTCCTTGCACAAGTTTCCTACAATAGACAAAAGACAATTGGTAATTTAACATTTGCCAATTGCTATATATATATATATATATATATATATATATATTTATTTGATTTCATTTTAATATTGTGATCCAACTCCTGTGGAAATAAAGAGGTGCAACATACATTGATGATCTATCCTCTGGGTCAGACACCCGGCAGCCCAACTGATCAGCCGTTTCAGGCTGCCAGTTCATTGGAAACAGTGTTCAAAGCAGAAGCAGAAGGGTCCATACACTGGGTAGTTTCCAGCACTGGTGTACTTAAGCTCAACTCCCATTTACTTGAATGGGAGATGAGTTGTAGTACCCTGGCCTGGCCACTACATAGTGTATGGAGCTGTCTGCCTCCATCTTTGTACACAGTATATTGTCTGGCGCTGTGGCAGCCCAAAGCAGTTGATTGGTACGGGTGTTGGGTGTCAGACCCCCAACTACCCAGAGGTCATCTGGAGAATCCCTATAGCCGTCTCTTCTATTAACACTGTTTTACCCCTTGCTTTTTCTATCAGCTATTTTAAGTAAGCTTTTTTCTCCAGCCAGTGTATACAATATGCAGTACAATAGCTAATATCTATAGTTGAAGTAATAACAATTAAGAATAAAAATATCTTCATACAATAAAATTAGGATATAAATATAAAATGACCTTATGAAATTGCATACAAAGACTGCTATTCACAACTGCAGTGCTGTGAAAAATGTTTGTTTCCTTCTAGACACCCCCTATTATTGGATATTTGAGATACTGAATGGTTCCTTTGCTGCCTTATGACCTGGATGATTTGCCATTGTTGAAGAACCATGAATTCTGCATCTGTTCAAATGTGCAGAAGCTGGAGCTTATTTAGGTTGTGCTCCAAGTCAATCATACAAAACAGAACTCTACGGCTGAATGGCTGATGTAACAATATTATTGGCTTGGTCCAAAAGTCCTAACCTGACCCTGACTTGAACAGAGGTGCTAAGTTACCTAGAGATGTGAAAGACTGGTATCAAATTTGATCTTGTATAAAAAGCAGACTAGAATGAAGGATAACTTTTTACTTTAATAGGGCAGAGTTACAGTTCTCTGTACAATTCCTGGAGATGGGCATACAATTGTGCTAGTAAAATACCAGAGGCCTTGGTTTATCAATTTGCTATTACTAAATTGGGAAACCCATTTGAACTAGCCATAAACATTAGATAATGGAGTTCTAAGTAAAGATGCTCCAGAATTTTAAATCACATAGGGAATACAATAATTTCCTAAAACCGACATCAGGAATGGTGACAAGTCCATTTCCAGCCTCCAGGACATGTGATGAGAAACATACTTACTGCTCCTTCCTGCTTGGTTCATGTTCCCTGACTCTTGGCCTGTCTGCACTTCCCTTCTGATCTGTCAACATCCGCATGGACATGGTCACGTGTGCTTCTCCAGCCAATGACTAACCTCAATAGTGACGTGTCTCCAAGCAGCACATCACTGCTGGGTCACATGCCGAAAGCTAGAACCTAGTGGTGGGGAGCAGGTACGTACGTTTGTCTCCACATGTACTGCTGGCTGGAGGTTGTGGAAACAAAAACTTATTTTTGCAGCTACACTTGTCAAACTCCTGTTTCTTGCAGTTGTGGTTATCTTGGATAGGCTGAATACCCTTTTTTTCCTGTTTATATCTCACATCTCTCATGTATGTTTTGGGGATACAAATGACTCAAACTGTCATTTCTTTTGTTGGTTGATTTATATTTTGCTCACTTCCCCTGATGAAGCCATTTGGCGAAACGTGTAGGGTAAGTGAGGGACACTGGATGGGTGATGTGACCGTTAATATGTTTGTTTACAATTGAATGAGCTATTATATGTGGTTCCTGGTCAACTTGAGGCAATATTGCTATGTACTTTACTAGGCTCTTTGCCTGTGTGCGGAAACCTGCTGTAGTATCTATTTCCTTCATTTTCTGTTACTAACTTGGGGCAACGTTTACACTTGTGTATTTATGTATTTAATTACATTTGCTGCTTCCCCATATGTATTCACATTTATCGGTCCCCTTCCCCCTGTGTTCCTCTTTTATAACTACCCAATGATGTAAGACTCCATTATATGTGTTTTATTGTGTTGTTCTAATAAATTATATATTTTTTGCTTACATATGGTCGCTTTTTCTTTGGTGATCTGGGTATCAGTAGCAATTGTTCCCCCCACATTCAGTTTACATCGGCCTGTATAATTAGGGATGTGCTGACGATAATCAGTAGAACTGAATGGAGGAAGAATGACTGCAGTAGCAATCGTTCCCCCCACATTCAGTTTACATCGTCCTGTATAATCAGGGATGTGCTGACGATAATCAATAAAACTGAATGGAGGAAGAATGACTGCAGTAGCAATCGTTCCCCCCACATTCAGTTTACATCGGCCTGTATAATCAGGGATGTGCTGACGATAATCAGTAGAACTGAATGGAGGAAGAATGACTGACTGCAGTAGCAATCGTTCCCCCCACATTCAGTTTACATCGGCCTGTGTAATCAGGGAAGTGCTGACGATAATCAGTAGAACTGAATGGAGGAAGAATGACTGCAGTAGCAATCGTTCCCCCCACATTCACTTTACATCGGCCTGTGTAATCAGGGATGTGCTGACGATAATCAGTAGAACTGAATGGAGGAAGAATGACTGCAGTAGCAATCGCTCCCCCCACATTCAGTTTACATGGGCCTGTGTAATTAGGGATGTGCTGACGATAATCAATAGAACTGAATGGAGGAAGAATGACTGCAGTAGCAATCGTTCCCCCCACATTCAGTTTACATCGGCCTGTGTAATCAGGGAAGTGCTGACGATAATCAGTAGAACTGAATGGAGGAAGAATGACTGCAGTAGCAATCGTTCCCCCCCCATTCAGTTTACATCGGCCTGTGTAATCAGGGAAGTGCTGACGATAATCAGTAGAACTGAATGGAGGAAGAATGACTGCAGTAGCAATCGTTCCCCCCACATTCAGTTTACATCGGCCTGTGTAATCAGGGAAGTGCTGACGATAATCAATAGAACTGAATGGAGGAAGAATGACTGACTGCAGTAGCAATCGTTCCCCCCACATTCAGTTTACATCGGCCTGTATAATCAGGGATGTGCTGACGATAATCAGTAGAACTGAATGGAGGAAGAATGACTGACTGCAGTAGCAATCGTTCCCCCCACATTCGGTTTACATCGGCCTGTATAATCAGGGATGTGCTGACGATAATCAATAGAACTGAATGGAGGAAGAATGACTGCAGTAGCAATTGTTCCCCCCACATTCAGTTTACATCGGCCTGTGTAATCAGGGATGTGCTGATGATAATCAATAGAACTGAATGGAGGAAGAATGACTGCAGTAGCAATCGTTCCCCCCACATTCAGTTTACATCGGCCTGTGTAATCAGGGAAGTGCTGATGATAATCAGTAGAACTGAATGGAGGAAGAATGACTGCAGTAGCAATCGTTCCCCCCACATTCAGTTTACATCGGCCTGTGTAATCAGGGATGTGCTGACGATAATCAATAGAACTGAATGGAGGAAGAATGACTGCAGTAGCAATCGTTCCCCCCACGTTCAGTTTACATCGGCCTGTGTAATCAGGGAAGTGATGACGATAATCAATAGAACTGAATGGAGGAAGAATGACTGCAGTAGCAATCGTTCCCCCCACATTCAGTTTACATCGGCTTGTGTAATCAGGGATGTGCTGACGATAATCAATAGAACTGAATGGAGGAAGAATGACTGCAGTAGCAATCGTTCCCCCCACATTCAGTTTACATCGGCTTGTGTAATCAGGGATGTGCTGACGATAATCAGCAGAACTGAATGAGGGAGGAACAACTGTGATAGCACTAGTTCCCCTCACATTCAGTCTGCATCCCTCGGCCTGTGTAATAGGCCGGTGCAAATGAGCGCTAATGGATGTGTTTATCATCCATCGGTTCTTGTCCTGCCTGAAAACTGGGTGAGTGTGATAGGGCCTTTACATAGGGAGATGTACTGCAGATAATCATTCATCTTTCATCCCGATTAAAGATGCCAATAAATTGACAAATACGTTTTTGCTTGATTGGCTGCAGAATCATACAGGCCATTCATTGGGAACGGGTGTTCGTGGGAATGCTTGTTCCCGATAATTGCTAAGAATATAATTCTGTCTAATAAGGCCTTTACCCCCTGTCTGGAATTTGTAGCGAGCACTGTTGCCAGTATGCTGGCCCTAGGACAGTTGATAACACATAATACTGTTTTGCATTTCATTGTACACATAAAACCGGTAAATGTTTCAGCACCACGGGCACTTCCTCCAATCCCTGCACAGAATGAAATATATTGATGTATGTTTCATGTCACCAGAAAAATGTACATAAAAAGTGGCAGACATTATCCTAACAGCATTAATGAGGCACTAATTGATTCTCAGCAGTATAGAAAAGTAAGATATGTCAGCAGCTTGTGTTGGCATTTTCAATGCAACCTAGGTGGTAAGTACTTTACTGTACACAATGGTTTAACAGTAGGTTACCGTATGCTGTGTGTCATGTATTGTCAAGGTAAGCTGTGCCGCAGCATTATGCACTATATCATTAGCAGCCCTCGCATTTGTTCCCAAATCATTTTAATGTAATTACTTTTGAAACTATACAGAGACTACATTTTTATATTCCTGTGACCAGGCTATGCCTGCTTGTCTATGCATTGTGCAGAGAATTACAATGATGTATCTGGCTCTTGTATACATCTAATAGTTCACCCATTTTATGTGAATAATTGTCAGGCATTGTATATAATGAGACTTTACACCTAGTGAGCAGCTTGTCACCGCTTGTGACATTGTGTCCTTAGGAGGCATTAACACATACTAATTTTTGCTATAATCCAACTGTAAATGACCAATGATAATGAAAATTGGGAATCTATTTGACCTACTTAAAGTGTGAAAAAGAAAATCTCATTATAGGGAATAGAAGCATTTTATTCTGCTATAATGGTAATGAATTTTCCTCTAAAAATGTTACCCACTGTAGGAAAAGATTTGTGTGTTAAATGGCAGCTCAGACAACCATTGCGATAATAAATTATCGGGATTACAGTCTGACTGGGAGTAAAATCGTTATGTGTAAACCCAGCATTAGATGATTTGCTCATGTTATTAGACTTGACATATAATATGCCCTTATTATCAAACGAAGCATGAAATACTGCTATTAAGAGGCTGCGTGTGATGGAATGTATCGACTGCCTATGAGCATGATATACTGCTATTAGCAGCGTCTATATGATGTTCTGTTTGCAGTGCAATACTTTTAATAGCTTTTAAATCGCCATACCGCTACATGATGTGCAGCTTATGGTTGGCTACATATGTTTTGCTTCAGTGATATGTTTAATGTGCTCATTTGCTGTGCCAGTGAATGTGGTATCTGCCTCTGCCTTTTCTGTGCAGAGTAGAAGGAACAAAAACACATGCCCTGAAGTCTTATATATACATTGCACATGCAGAGCTATTGCAGTCCCTCAAAAGCGCTCTGCTAAGGTGTGAATAGGTATACAACCAACACAGCAAAGCATGCATTCTTTCTTCGACCTGATGCTGGGTTTTATATAGGTTAGAATATATATTACTCACCTATAGCTTACGTTAAATGCATAGTAAGAACATAACAGCTCATTTTTTTTCTCTATGGGAAAATGTGTGTTTGTACTACACACTATTCCATTGATAAACCTGGTAGCCTTCTCTGTATAAGCAGCAGTCCATACTACACTACATTACACTGCAAACCACTATTATTCCAGTATTGACTCCCCCCAATTCATCCCCTTTACTGCACCCCAGCCTGCACTGCAGCAGCTTCCTGTACTCATCGTGCCCTGACCCCAAATGCATGCAGCTGTCAGTGCGTCCGCAGTATACTCAACACTCACTGTGCTTGTGTCCTCCGTGTGTTCCTCTCCCTCCTCATCCTTGTGTGTACCAGTGTCTCTGCCGTGTGTCCCTCCTCCCAGTCACTCTGTGCTGTTGTCTTACTGCTCATACATATCACTGGGCTGCAGCATGCATCTCACTCAGTGACTCCCTCTCCAGCCCTTCCTCTTCTCATTCTAATTCTCCTCCTGTCTATTCTTGTCGCCCCTTTTCTGCTTTCCATTTTACCTATTTTCAACCAGTTGCCTCATTGCCTCACCCTTCTTTTTCAAGCTTCAAATATTCTTTAAAGTGTATGCCCTTAAAGGGGGTTAAAAAAACTTAGAAATTTGCTTCATCAATGTTTCAGCAAATTAGTTTCTCTAGTTTTATCCTGATAAGGGGCTATAAATCAAACTACAGTACAACATGTGAAGAATATTATTATTATTATTTTTTATTTTATTTGTCTGGTTTATTATTATTAGAGTTGAGCTATTGTAAGTTATGAAAAATTTGACTCGGCTGCTGCGCTGAATTTCCCAAAGAAATTTGATTTGTGATGAATTACTTCGTCATGGAGCATATTCCTTTGTATGTAGCTAGCCCAATGACGGGAAGCAGGGATCGCGCCACCCCCTGTCATTGAACCCCTCAGATGCAGTGACGTGATGACATCATTACAGCTGGTTATATGTGACCCCGCACAAGATTTTGCAATCAAGATGGCCATGATGGCCTGTTCGCACACAAATGGATGAGGTCATTAATGTATTTTTTTTTTACTGCCATTTCAGGAAAAATAGATTAGTTACCACGAAACATGAGGAAATTCTGCTTTGTGGTAAATCAAAATTTTCCTGAAATTCAGATCAAAGTCAATTCGTTCATCTAGCAGTTATCTGTACACAGTGCAAATTCCTCTCAGATGTAGAGATGTCCCGAACTATTTGACGGCAAACAGTTCCCGGGGAACATAGCTTGTTTGCCGCGGTGGGCGAACATATGCGATGTTCGGTCCGCCCCCTATTCGTCATCATTGTGTAAACTTTGACCCTGTACCTCAGTCAGCAGACACATTCCAGCCAATCAGCATCATACCCTCCCTCCCAGACCCTCCCTCCCAGACAGCATCCATTTTAGATTCATTCGGAAGCTGCATTCTTAGTGAGAGGAGGGACAGTGTAGCTGCTGCTGATTTAATAGGGAAATCGATAGCTAGGCTAGTGTATTCAGTGTCCACTACAGTCCTGAAAGACTCATCTGATCTCTGCTGTAAGGACAGCACCCCAAAAAGCCCTTTTTAGGGCTAGAACATCAGTCTCCTTTTTATTTTTTTCCTGTGTAATCTAATTGCAGTTTTCTGCCAGCGTGTTTCCTGCCAGCTCACAGCGTATACTGTGCCCACTTGCCCAGTGCCACCACTCATATCCGGTGTCACAGTAGCTTGCATTTAAAAAAAAAAACTAACTTTTTTGACTGTAATATAATAGCAGTCAGTTCCCTGCACGTGCGTGTGTTTCATGCCCTGCAAGTGCATAGTTTCACTAGCGCAACTCATATTTGGTGTCACAGTAGATTACATTTAAAGAAAAACAACAATTTTGACTGTGAATAAATAGCAGTCAGTTGCCTGCACGCGTTTGTGTTTAAGGCCCTGCTGCAAGTGCATAGTGTCACCAGGGCAACTCATATCTGGTGTCACAGTAGATTACATTTAAAGAAAAACAACAATTTTGACTGTGAATAAATAGCATTCAGTTGCCTGCACGTGTTTGTGTGTTTAAGGCCCTGCTGCAAGTGCATAGTGTCAGTGTCACCAGCGCAACTCATATCTGGTGTCACAGTAGCTTGCACGCATTGTACAACTAAACTAATCTAAAAAAAATGACAGGCAGAGGCAGGCCACCCCACAGGGGCCGTCGTGGTCATGGTGCTGTGATTCCCTTTGGCCCTAGAATAATGCCCAGTGTTCAGAGGCCACGTACCCTGAACTCGAAAAGTTCTGAGGACATAGTTGACTGGCTAACACAGGACACCCAATCTTCTACAGCTTCCGCTCGGAACCTTGACGCACCATCCTCCTCCAGCTCAGCTTCGGGCACCTCTCAAGTTACCACTCGCCCCGCCTGCCGCCACCACCAACACTAGCACCACAGCCGCTTCACTTGATCTGTCAGAGGAGTTATTTACACATCAGTTGGAAGAAATGAGTGATGCGCAACCATTATTGCCATAGGATGTAGATAACAGGGATATGTCTCAGTCAGGCAGCATTACACACATGGATGTACGGTGTGATGATGATGATGTTGTACCCACTGCTGCTTCCTTTGCTGAGTTGTCAGATACAAGTGAAGCGATTGATGATGACGATGTGTCTGTGGATGTCACGTGGGTCCCCGCTCGAAGAGAAGAAGAACAGGGGGAAAGTTCAGATGGGGAGACAGAGAGGAGGAGGAGACGAGTTGGAAGCAGGGGGAGGTCGTTGCAAGGGGCTAGTGGCACAGTCAGACAGCATGTATCGGCACACGGGGTCAGCCAGACAGCACGCCAATCACCGCATGCTGTTGCCACCACCAGAATGCCGTCATTGCAGAGCTCAGCAGTGTGGCATTTTTTTTGAGTGTCTGCCTCTGACAACAGCGATGCCATTTGCAACCTGTGCCAAAAGAAACTGAGTCGTGGGAAGTCCAACACCCACCTAGTTACAACTGCTTTGCGAAGGCACATGATCGCACATCACAAACGCCTATGGGATCAACACATGAGTACAAGCAGCGCACAAACTCAAAGCCGCCATCCTCCTCTTGGTCCAGCATCTTCAGCCATGTCAACCACTGCTGTCCTCCTTGCCCCCTCTCAACCATCCGCCACTCCGTCTCTCGCCTGAAGCAGTTTCTGCTCATCTGCCCAAAGTCAGGTGTCTGTCACGGACATGTTTGAGCATAAGAAGCCAATGTCACAAAGTCCCCCCCTTGCCCGGCATCTGACAGCTGGCTTGTCGGAACTCTTAGCCCGCCAGCTTTTACCATACAAGCTGGTGGAGTCTGAGGCCTTCAAAAAATGTGTAGCTATTGGGACACCGCAGTGGAAGGTACCCGGCCGAAATTTCTTTGCACAAAAGGCAATCCCCAACCTGTACTCGATTGTACAAAAGGAAGTAATGGCATGTCTGGCACACAGTGTTGCGGCAAGGGTCCATCTGACCACTGATACCTGGTCTGCAAAGCACGGTCAGGGCAGGTATATCACCTACACTGCGCATTGGGTAAACCTGCTGACGGCTGCCAAGCATGGAATGCGTGGCTCTGCAGAGGAGTTGGTGACACCGCCACGACTTGCAGGCAGGCCTGCTGCCACCTCCTCTACTCCTCCTACTCCATCCTCTTCCATAACCTCCTCGACTGTGTCCTCTTCTGCTGCTGTGTCTTGCTCCACATCAACGGCACCCCCCAGCTCCCCAGGGCCTATTCCACATCCCGGATAAGACAGTGTCACGCCGTCTTGGGGTTGACTTGCCTGAAAGCAGAGAGTCACACCGGACCAGCACTCCTGTCCGCCCTGAAGGCACAGGTGGATCAGTGGCTGACTCCGCACCAACTGGAGATCGGCAAAGTGGTGTGTGACAACGGAAGCAATTTGTTGGCGGCATTGAATTTGGGCAAGTTGACACATGTGCCGTGCATGGCACATGTGTGTAATCTGATCGTACAACGCTTTGTGCATAAGTATCCAGGCTTACAGGACGTCCTCAAGCAGACCAGGAAGGTGTGTGGCCATTTCAGGCGTTCCTACACGGCCATGGCGCACTTTCAGATATCCAGCGGCGAAACAACATGCCAGTGAGGCGCTTGATTTGCGACAGCCCGACACATTGGAATTCAACACTCCTAATGTTCGACCGCCTGCTCCAACAAGAAAAAGCCGTCAATGAGTATTTGTATGACCGGGGTGCTAGGACAGCCTCTGTGCAGCTGGGAATTTTTTTGCCACATTACTGGACGCTCATGTGCAATGCCTGTAGGCTCATGCGTCCTTTTGAGGAGGTGACAAACCTAGTCAGTCGCACCGAAGGCACCATCAGCGACATCATCCCATTTGTTTTCTTCCTGGAGTGTGCCCTGCGAAGAGTGCTGGATCAGGCCGTAGATGAGCGTGAAGAGGAAGAGTTGTGGTCACCATCACCACCAGAAACAGCCTTATCAGCATCGCTTGCTGGACCTGCGGCAACGCTGAAAGAGGAGTGTGAGGAGTCAGAGGAGGAATGTGGCTTTGAGGAGGAGGAGGAAGACCAACCACAGCAGGCATCCTAGGGTGCTCGTTGTCACCTATCTGGTACCCGTGGTGTTGTACGTGGCTGGGGGGAAGAACATACCTTCAGTGAGATCACTGAGGACGAGGAACGGGACATGAGTAGCTCGGCATCCAACCTTGTGCAAATGGGGTCTTTCATGCTGTCGTGCCTGTTGAGGGACCCTCGTATAAAAAGGCTGAAGGAGAACGACCTGTACTGGGTGGCCACGCTACTAGACCCCCGGTATAAGCAGAAAGTGCCTGAAATGTTACCGAATTACCGCAAGTCGGAAAGGATGCAGCAGTTCCAAAATAAATTAAAAAGTATGCTTTACACAGCGTATAAGGGTGATGTCACAGCACAACGGGAATCTAACAGGGGAAGAGGTGAAAGTAATCCTCCTCCTACCACGACCACGCTGGCAAGGACAGGACGCTTTACAGACGTATTGTTGATGGAGGACATGCAGAGCTTTTTAAGTCCTACGCATCGCCACAGCCCTTCGGGGTACACCCTCAGAGAACGACTCGACCGACAGGTAGATGAATGAGGCATGGATCCCAAAGGGACTGACAGTGGGCGATACATTCAACTAAAAAAGGCTGGATGAGATGAGCCATGGGCTAAAAATGGTCAACACGCTGCTGTATTTTATCTCTGAATGCCGGATGACTTGCGTGACTTATCCGCCACCAACTAGGGTTCAAGCCAAAAATGTTTTAGGGCACTTTCTGCCTCGGAAACATCAATTTTTCTGGCCGCTGCTACAGTAGCGGCTGCAACAATAACAAATTTTTCAGGCATGTGTACATGCCTAATTTTTCTGGCCTCTGGTGCTGCACTGTGGCTGCAAAAACAAAACAAAAAAAAAAAGGCACATACATGTGATAATTCCCTTTCGTAATCGTTACTTTGTTGTGGTGAAGGGGCTTGCGTATCACAATGAAGCGACCACCTCTATGAGTGTGTTGGCAATGGCAATGTTGGCACACCCCAGATGATAAGGTCGTTGCTTCATTGTGAACAGACCAAAAGCGATCGGCTGGATAATTTTGCATAGAAAAAACATATATTTTCTTTGTGATCATCTAAGGTGATCATTAAAGCCTACTAGGCCAACAATGGGCCAACACTGCAGAATCATTGTTTTCTGGGTCACTTAACTGTCACTGAACTACCTCAGCACCACCATAGGCTTTGAAAAACCCCCATCGCCTGCAATCTCCCAAACGTGCGCACGAGCACAGTCATCACTACACCAAGATTGACGCATAGAGGAATACAATTTATGTCATGAGTGTGTCAACTATTGACAACTCTTTGCGGTTGTCTAAAATCTATTCCATACACGTCCCCTGATAGGGGACGTAACAGGGATTAAACTGATAGGAGTGGTGTGTTAAGTAGTACTATTCCTATCTGGTGGCACAGTACATTGCACGGCGCACGCGCAGTGCCCCAAATTGGAACTAGAAGGACCAACCAAGCATCTTTTTCCATCTCCCAGTTCCTAAAATCTATTCCATACACGTCCCCTGATAGGGGACGTAACAGGGATTAAACTGATAGGAATAGTACTACTTAACACACCTTATAATAATAATAATAATAATAATACTAGTGGATGTAACAGGGATTAAACTGATAGGAATAGTACAACTTAACACACCACTCCTATCTGGTGGCACAGTACATTGCACGGCGCACGCGCAGTGCCCCAAATTGGAAATAGGAGGACCGACCAAGCATCTTTTTCCATCTCCCGGTTCCTAAAATCTATTCCATACACGTCCCCTGATAGGGGACGTAACAGGGATTAAACTGATAGGAATAGTACTACTTAACACACCTTATAATAACGCAGAGAAGAGGAGTCAGAGGAGGAAGGTGGCTTTGAGGAGGTGGAAGACCAACCACAGCAGGCGTCCCAGGGGGCTTGTTGTCACCTTTCGGGGACCCTTGGTGTTGTACGTGGCTGGGTGGAGGAAGAGACCTTCAATGACATCAGTGAGGACAAGGAACGGGACATGGCTAGCTTGGTATCCAACCTTGTGCAAATGGGGAGTTTGCGGTTGTGCAAATGGACTGTTTGCGGTTGTTTGCGGTGCGTTAAACGGGGAGTTTGGTCTGTCACTGTGAAGCGGGCGTAACCCTTACACTACCTGATCGATACAACATCATACCTGATGTTTTAAAGCACGTTATTCCAAACAATTTAGGAATGTTAGGTGATTTATGCCCTTTATGGATTAAAACCCGACTCTGCGTCAACTACGTAATTTTCCATGGGAATTTTGCCATGTATCCCCCTCCGGCATGCCACAGTCCAGGTGTTAATCCCCTTGAAACAACTTTTCCATCACTATTGTGGCCAGAAAGAGTCCCTGTGGGTTTTAAAATTCGCCTGCCTATTAAAGTCTATGGCGATTTGCCCGTTCGCGAACATTTGCGAAAATTCTCGTTCGCCGTTCACGAACGGAAAATTTTATGTTCGCAACATCTCTACTCAGATGTCCAAGCAATTTGTTGCAGCAATAGCCCTCTGGTTACTCTTACTCTTGTACCTGTTATTGGGATTTCTAGCTAGCAACTGCAAATCTGACACAATGTCTGTAATATGTCTTCCAATAATATTACTGGACAAAATTGTACCTGAAATGTGCAAGAAGTCTGAATTCATTATCCCTCTGCTGCATTAGGGTCAGAAATGCCATATGTTTATCACCTTTACTTGTTTCCCCTTTGCAGCATTCAAAGTCTGCAATGCTTTACTCTGGTTGCCTTGCTCACGCTCCCTCTTTAATTGTAGCCTTGCAAATTCTCCCTCTCTCTGTGGGATGGTAGCAGAGGACACACAGAAATCTGTTAGTATCCAGAAGCTTTGAAGCTGAATCTCTGAGAAAAGAAGCACATATTGTCTGCTCCCTATCTCCTCCAGGCCTGTCCTTGCACTCCCTACTACTAGCACAACTAGAATCTTCTGGAGCCTCCCAATACCCTAAGCTCCAGAGAGGGCTGGGCAAGAATTGTTAGTTCTGGTCATGCCTAGCTCATGCTAGAACATTCTGAGCATACAGCACAGTACATTACATTAGGGGAAAACATTACCTTACAGTACATTATCAAACTATTGCAGATACTTCTTTCCACTTGGGTACTGCAATAACAACAGTCTGCAGATGCACTGAAACTGAAAGCTGTAGAGGAAAAAAAATTGCTAAATTGGTTAATATATCAAGTTTAAAAAAACTATTTTTGTTCAAAATATGTATAATGTAGTGATAAAAAAGGTACCCCCAAATATGTCCATCGCCTTTAATTTTATTTTCTCCATTAGTAATAAATTCCATCCAATGGAACCAATGCCATAAGTGCCTTTGAGTTTCTTGACTTGACTTTCGCCTCGTTGGCGTCTTCCAGAGCCCACTAATTTATACACAATTATATTTTTCCTTTTCGTTTATTAATTAATTGATAAAACCACAAAATGAACATGGTTTAATTTTTGGAAATGCCACACAGATGAATGTGATTATTTGGAGGGGGTTTAAGGGACTCCTTGGATAAGATCATCAGTTAAGAGGAACTGTAACCTCTCCCTACATGTCTAAGTAGCTACTTGCATTCCCAATATAATAACAATTCTTGAATATTTATTATTATGACTCTATGTGATGCCATTCCTTTATTATTCCTTCTAGAAGTTATTAATTAATTACTAGCAGTTTGCACTGAAAGTCCAATTGGGAATTATCAGTTAGGGGCGTGTCTGTCACGACTGTGACTGATCCTGACAGGTCTGGGAGGAGAAGGTCGCAGCGACTTGCTACTCGCGATAGCTTGTGAGTTTGCTCCGTGGTTCAGGGTATGTCATCTGGGTTTTGCTTTGTGAACCTTTTTGTCCTGACTGGGAGTTTGTAGGCATCCTTCTCAGGTGAGTCCTGTCTGCCACTCCCAGCTACTATATTAGTTTCACTTTCACTTGCAGTCATTGCCAGATATAGTCCTTACTTCCAGTTCTATTCTGACCTTTGAAGGAGATCGTTTGATGGTGTTGCTGTGGAGCTCTTGTCCGGCGTGGACTGTCGTGTTTGGGATCGCCTTCTCTGCTCGTGACTGGATAAGTCTATCTCTGATATAGTTTGTTTGTTGCTGTCTTCCCCTGCTGTTCTCCTAGACATGAGTGATGGTGACTAGTGCTCCCATCTGCCTTTCCCCACTCTAGGCTTTAGGGTGACTGAGGGTTTAGGCATCCTGCTCGCCGCACGGGTTCACACCCCGTCTAGGGTATCAGGGCAGACAGGTGCCAGCTTAGGGTTAGTCAGGGGTGGCCATACTATTCCCATCCGTAGATAAGGGTCCCCCTTCCCCTCCGTCTGGTGCTACACGACTGCTGCTGGGGTAGCGGTCGTGACAGTGTCCCTGCACAGTTTGCCATTGGCAGTACTGATTGCATAATATCTAACTGTGCAGGGACACACTCCGAACTGGTAACACCCAGCTGGAGCTTCATTGAAGACTGCTAGCAATTAATTCATAACTTCTGGGTGGAATAATAAACTAATGGATGTATAGATGCATAATGAATGAATTTATTAATTTTTGTTACATGGTGAATGCAAGTAGGTACTAAAATAGACATGTCAGGAGAGGTTAAAAGTCCTCTTTAACAACAACAATTGTAATAAGGTGTTGAGTACTCATATTAATATGATAGGAGTTCATTTTTTGGAATTTTTATATTTTTGTAAATGAGCATGAAATTTTAATTAAAAAAAACATTTTAAAGCTACAGATATGGGATCTTAAACTGAGACTGATAGTTACCAATTTTTGTAATTGTAAACAAATTTCTCTAGACTAAGCATCTACGAATATCAAATGTCAGATACTGAAACAATTTATTGCCGAACTATGACAGCAAAGCAATAGATGGAGTAACTGCAGAGTAGATAAAGCAATTAAGCAGAAAGATATCAGACAAAATATTGGGTTAATTGTAATGACTTCAAGTAAGGCTAAATTGCACAACTAAATAGTCACAAAAGCAACACAAAAGCAAGCTCATATTAACACTGGTATAAAAGAGGACTCAGAATCAAACTCCCTGGTGAATGACAGGAATCAAATGCTGAGGGTCATGAAAGAAGGAGTTGATGCAGCAATGGAGTGGCCGGCAGGTGTATGGCATACAGGTAGATAGCAGATGAATGACAGTAAACAGAAATCGGGCAATAGTGACCTGACCCTATCTGAATTCAAATCCGCTAGGACAATACAACAGCACAGCAACTAATGTATCTCAAGCACAGCAAGAAAGTGTAACTACAGATTCTGAAATACACAGATAACACACTAGACTAGACCAAGACACAGTCATGGAACTCCAGATACCAGAATACCCAACAAAATATCTACAAGGGAATGCACCTAGCAGATGCTTAACGAAACAACCAGAATGAAGTAAGGCCTTGATATATAAATGAACAGCGATCATCAGTTCCACCCTAATCAATCAGGCAAAGCTAGGTGATAACTAAACACAGATTCAGTTGCATAGCAACTGCCCAAACAAAGTTAGTATCTAGTTGAACATGAGGTAAACTGCTTAAATATGTGATCAGTTCCTCTCTTCCGAACACAACACAGGTTTCATCTTTAAGAGGGAACAACAAAGGTTATTAGAAGCTTTTGTTAACCACTTCCCATCTGGGCCCTTTGCCCCCTTCCTGACCAGGCCAAATTTTGCAAAACTGACATATCTCACTTTATGTGGTAATAACTTTGGAACACCTTTATTTATCCAAGTCATTCAGAGATTGTTTTCTCGTGACACATTGTACTTCATGATAGTCATAAATTTGAGTCAAAATATTTCACCTTTATTTATGAAAAAATCACAAATTTACCCAAAAATTTGAAAAATTCGTAATTTTCTAAATTTCAATTTCTCTGCTTTTAAAACAGAAAGTGATACCTCATAAAATATTTATTATTTAACATTCCCCATATGTCTACTTTATGTTGGCATCATTTTGGAAATGTCATTTTATTTTTTTAGGACGTTAGAAGGCTTAGAAGTTTAGAAGCAATTCTTCAAATTTTTAAGAAAATTGCCAAAACCCACTTTATAAGGACCAGTTCAGGTCTGAAGTCACTTTGTGGGGCCTACATAGTGGATACCCCCATAAATGACCCCATTGTAGAAACTACACCCCTCAAGGTATTCAAAACCGATTTTACAAACTTTGTTAACCCTTTAGGCGTTCCACAAGAATTAAAGGAAAATGGAGATCAAATTTTTACATTTTAATTTTTTGGCAGATTTTCCATTTTAATCATTTTTTTTCTTTAACACATCGATGGTTAACAGCCAAACAAAACTCAATATTTATTACCCAGATTCTGCGGTTTACAGAAACACCCCACATGTGGTCGTAAATTGCTGTATGGGCACACGGCAGGGCACAGAAGAAAAGGAACTCCACATGGTTTTTAGATGCCATGTCCCATTTGAAGCCCCCTGATGCACCCTTACAGTAGAAACTCCCAAGAAGTGACCCCATTTTGGAAACTAGGGGATAAGGTGCCAGTTTTATTAGTACTATTTTTGGGTACATATGATTTTTTGATCATTCATTATAACACTTTATGGGGCAAGGTGACCAAAAAATTGGTTGTTTTAGCACAGTTTCTATTTATTTATTTTTACAGCGTTCACCTGAGGGGTTCAGTCAAGTGACATTTTTATAGAGCAGATTGTTACGGACGTGGCGATACCTAATATGTATACTTTTTCTCATTTATTAAAGTTTTACACAATAATAGCATTTTTGAAACAAAAAAATTATGTTTTAATGTGTCCATGTTCTGAGAGCTATAGTTTTTTTATTTTTTGAGAGATTTTCTTATGTAGGGGCTCATTTTTTGCGGGATGAGGTGACGGTTTTATTGGTACTATTTTGTGGGACATACGCATTTTTGATCACTTGGTGTTGCACCTTTTGTGATGCAAGGTGACAAAAATTGCTTGTTTTGACACAGTTTTTTTTTTTTTTTTTTTTACGGTGTTCACCCGAGGGGTTAGGTCATGTGATATTTTTATAGAGCTGGTTTTTACGGACGCGGCAATACTAAATATGTCTATTTTATTTTATTTTTTCTATTTTTAATTTTTTTTTTTATTCCTTACTTGGGATTTTTTTTTTTTTTACATGTGAAACTTTTTTTTATTTTATTTTTTCAACCCTTTATTTTATTTTTATTTTATTTTACACTTTTCGTCCCCCATAAGGTCATACAAGACCTCTGGGGGACATTTACTTCACTTTTTATTTTTTTTTACACTGTTGATTTCTCCTGTAACTGGGGCTGACATAGTAGCCCCAGTTACAGGACAAATGCACCCCTATAGAGGCTGTACAGCAGCAATCCTGCGCTGTACAGCCTCACAGCAGGGCTGATCGAGGTCTCTGAGAGACCTCACACAGCCCCTGCACTCTCCGGTCCCGGCGGTCACATGACCGCCGGGCCGGAACAGGAAGCTCACAGCGCTTCCTGCTCTGCAGACACAGCGCTCGGTGAGCGCTGTGTCTGCAGCGATCGTGAAGGCAGGGACACCTGGGCACTGTCCCTGCCTTGTCTTAGGGTTGCCCTGCTGTCACTGACAGCGGGCAACCCGATCAGCAGCTGCACGATTAGCGTGCAGCTGCTATTTCTGACAGGACGTTTTAAAACGTGCTGTCAGAAATAGACGTCCACCCATAGGACGTTTATATCCTATGGGCGGACGTGAGGCGGTTAAAAGACAAAAAAAAAATTAAAAAATCAACCAGTGTATAAAATGGCTACTCTTTGGGATGTGGCCTATTGTGACCAATATGTTGGAAAGACTTTGCGAAAATCTAAGAACGAGAATTAGGGAACATACCTAACATTTAAAGATCATCCTTGAAACACACAGCGGGAGATTTATTAAAATTGGTATAAAGGAAAATTGACCTAGTTGCCCATAGCAAGGTTGTTGTTTAAGTTAGGCTTTGGTATGGTTTATTATTCTCCACAACTGTACTATATTTTGCTCTGGGTATAATTTTTTTGCTTGATTTTTACACAAGAGTTCGGATTTGCTAGTAATATTTGTTGTTAGTAGACCCTATAATGTTTTTATAGATCTTTAATACTGTTGAGCAAACTTGTGTTTTAAGTTCGGCGTCTAAAGTTCTGGTTCGGGTTATGGATTTGCGTTATGGATTCCGCTACCACGGACCAAGTTATGGTCCGTGGTAGCGGAATGCATAACGAGATTCTTCGATAACCCGAACTTTAGACGCCGAACTTAACACAAGTTCGCTCAACACTAATCTTTAATGCCCATGAACGGGCAACAATCATTATAATTTTTCTTCTTGTAGTTATTTTTATATTGTTATTAGCTCAGTGGGTAGTCAAAGCTGTTTCCGTTGTGTTGATAAGAGCAGGAAGTAGAGAGGAGCAGGGTCCTGGGCAGCAACAGCTTGCTATCGGAAAATGAGTACTGGTTGTTTGGTATTCTACCCCACTCAAACTCAATTTTAATTAGAATTGTGTAATGTGCAAATTTGCTTTCTGATTGGCTAATGTTAGGGTACTTTCACACTTTCACACAGACTGATCCGTCAAACAGTTCCGCCGTCGGAATTGCCCGCCGGATCCGACAAAACGCACACCGCCGCACATTTTTAATGTAACGGATCCGTCGTTCCGTCGATGATCATAAAAGCCGGATCGGTCGTTCAGTTTCATTCAGTCGTCAATTTTCGCCGGATCCGTCCGCCGGATCCGTCGTAAAAGCGGATCCGTCTATTCCGTTTTCTTCCGTTTTTAGATGGAAAGACGGATCCGGCGTTTAAATTTAGAGATAAAAAGATGCTATCTTTTAAGCAAATACTACAACTGGCTATAAAAGACCACCGAAGGTCACTTACCACTCAGAAGTTCCTTCAGCAGAGTGCAAAGATGATGCCGGACCATATTCGTTTTGGATTTCAGGCTTTAATTCTGGTTTCACGCTGGAGAAGACGTCTTCAAGCCAGACGGCGTAGAACGCGTCGCTATTGGGTGCATCCAATAACCTCTGCAAGAGTAAGAAGGGGAGTTTTTGAAACTCTGTTTCCTGAATTGAGGGATTATCCTGAAAAATTCTTTAACTACTTACGGATGACGGTAGAAAGTTTTGATGATCTTTTACAACGTGTGTCACCTCACATTCAAAGACAAGACACCACTTTCCGTCGCTGTGTTTCCCCAGCAGAACGCCTATTGTTGACGATAAGGTAAAGTATATACTTTATTACATATTGTACCAATATTTGGTCTAAATTTTTAAAAGCTGCTGTTTGGTAGTGTGAAGCCCTAAATTTTTAAATCCAAATTTGCTTACTTTTTCTGGGATCACTGTACTTTCTGGGATCATTGTACAAAGTGTCTAATTTTGGCCCCAATTGATGCTCATCATTTTTTTTTTTTTATTGTACATCTTGTTTTGAAAAGTTTGAATCAATATACTCGTCATTGAAGATGTAGAATGAACTGTGATGAATATTGTTCGCCATGGAGAACAAACATTTATCGTTGAATTTTATTAAAAATTATATTGGCCACAGAAAAAATCTTGACCAAACTAATATATGTAGGGGTGCAATAAAATTGTGTCAGATTGATATTCCTTGTATATTATGTTGTTTTGCAAAAAATTGTATACACTTTTTTTTCTTTTAAAATTTAGGTTTTTGGCAAGTGGAGAAAGTTTCAGCTCACTCCATTTTCAATTTCGCCTTGGGATATCAACTGTCTGAATAATTGTCAAGGAGACATGCCGTGTTTTGTGGGAACAACTGCATGATGAATTCATCCCACATCCAACTCGACAGCATTGGACAGAAATATCTGAAAGATTTTGGGATGTTTGTCAGTTTCCCAACTGCATAGGTGCAGTAGACGGGAAACATATTCGTATTATCAAGCCCCACAGAACCTGATCCGAGTTTTTCAATTATAAGAAATATTTTTCAATAATACTAATGGCCATCGCAGATGCTCAATATCGTTTTGTTGCAGTGGACGTAGGGGCCTATGAACGCGCCAACGATTCCATGGTATTTAAAAATTCAAATATGGGCCGTAGTCTATATAACGGACAATTCGATTTTCCTCTCCCTCAAACACTGCCAGGTACTGATGGCCCACCCATGCCGTTTGTATTGGTTGGTGATGAGGCATTCCAAATGTGTGGAAATAGAATTAAACCATATTCCAGCCGCGGATTAGATAAAAAAAAACGCACATACAACTACCGCTTGACCAGGGCTCGAAGAATGGTTGAATGCACATTTGGAATTTTGGTCTCAAAATGGAGGATTTTCACTAAACCAATTCAGATGAAGGTTGAATTGGTAGACGAGGTTGTAAAGTGTGCTGTGGTGTTACACAACTACCTCCTTCTTAAAGAACCACTCAATTTGGAACAGGTACCGGAGGACAGCGAGATCGCAAGCATTCAAAGTTGTCGACATCGGTCAACTGTAGCGGTTGCACGGATGAGAGACTCGTTTGCAGATTATTTTTGCTCTGAAGCAGGAAGGGTGGACTGGCAGGACCGATTTTTATAAACAATTTGGGATTCATTTTCAAATAACCGTTAATTTATGTTTGTTGTCCTGTTGGTTGATGGTTACAGTGTGTTGTATTTGATTTCAATTGCATTTTGGGTTCAATAAATATTGTTTTTACGTCATTGAGATTTTATTTTAATATATTGATGTGCCCACGCTGGAGGAGCGACACATAATTGTGTCGCTCCACTGGCGCTGGTAGATTTAATCAGGCCTGTTATGGAGACTGAGGTTAAATCTGCCCACGCTGGAGGAGCGACAATCTGTTGTGTCGCTCCGCCAGTGCTGGGAGATTATGTCTGGCCTATTAGACACCTAGCTTTCTCACAATCTACCAACGCTGGAGGAGCGACAATTAGTTGTGTCGCTCCGCCAGTGCTGGGAGATTATGTCTGGCCTATTAGACACCTAGCTTTCTCACAATCTACCAACGCTGGAGGAGTGACAATCTGTTGTGTCGCTCCGCCAGTGCAGGGAGATTTTAATTTTATTAAAATTAAAAATATCTATCTTTATAGAGGGGGAGGGGGAGGGGGAGGGTGGGAATGCTGAGCCTGTTGCGGCTGTAAACTTGGATAGGTGTGGGATGGGGGATAGGTGAAGGATGGGGGCTAGGTGTAGGATGGGGGATAGGGCAGGGGTGGGGGAATAGTTGTGGGGCGGTGTGCCAGTTGCCACAAAACGCTGTCCATCTGTCTTCTGGCATCATACTGCTGGTCGGGTGATAAGCGTTCCAGCGCAGGTAACAACGACACAATATAGTGATGCATCGGACTCATTTGTGTCGTCAACACCGCCCCCTCCTAAAGACGACGCAAATGATCCTCCACAGATGCAACCCTATTTGAGATCCCCGCCAAGGACTCGTACATGAGCCTTGTGAGGTCTTCGTAGTTAGCCTGGCGGCTCCTACCTGACCTCTGGCGACGCATGAGGGCCTCAAAAAGTGGTGCCATCGTTGCCATAGTTACGTCGCCAGAGGGCACAAGTAGGGGAACATGGTGTTCCTGACCAGCAGTAGGAGCAGGGCGAGAGGGACCCGCGGCGGCTTGCTCTTCAGGGACCGTCTCCTGAGGAACTTCGGGCGCAAGAGTGCTGCTTGATGTTCTGTGAAGCAAAGAAAAAAATAAATTTAGCATTTTTTATGGATGGGAGAAACAGTGGGATAGAGGTGAGCAAAGAGACTTCAGAAGCGACATAGGAAGTTACATTCCAAAAAATAGAGAAACATACTGTACATAGAGGCCATGAATTAAATGAATTTTCAAGGAAGTGTCTATGTACAGTATAGCCTTTTTTTTGGAAAACAACTTCAAATGAAAAATCGGAAGCACACATCGCTCCTCTCTACTCCACTAAATACAATGTGGATGTCCAAGACAAAGTGCCAAATGACAGTCTGTCTGGGCCATACACCTAGTTTGAAATTTTTTTTTTTTAGAGACACCTTATACCTTACCTTCGCATCTCAAGGGTCCTTTGTAGGAACCCCAAGGCGGCAGAATAGCGGTATTCACGCCTTGAGGTTCCTCCCGACCCACTCGGGCGCCGAAGTTCCTCATTAAAGGCCTTCTTGTAGCGGTCCCTAATTGAGCGCCACCGAACTATGATCGTATCTCCTAGAAAGAAAGAAATCAAATTTGGATGTATATTTAAAATAAGTGGTTTAATCAAAGTTGGTTTACAATTTACTGCCTGTTTATATATATATAAAAAACAGGCATAAAAAACTTTGAAAAGTATAAAAAAAATATTAACCAACCGTTTCTCCTCCACCCCCAACTTCCTCCTCCCCTGTTCCTCTGGCTCTGGCTTGACCGGGAGAACTCTCCTCCATAGAGTCTGACTGATAAACAAAGAAAAAAAAATATTATTTGAATAATAACACAATATACAGTTTGGAATGCTAAGGAACTTTACATACCACATCCTGGAGGTGTCGTGATCGGGGAGGAGAGCTCCCGGCCTCGCTCGAAAATGAAGATGTGCCTTTAAAAAAAAATATAAAAAAGTTGAATATTTGAACTTTAAATAAAATAACAGACATACCGACGAAAAAAATACTTACTGGTCATAATAATTTGCTGCCTGGCTGCGTTTTTGGCTGGCTGGCTGGCTTGCTTGTTGGCTAGCTAGCTGGCTAGCTGGCTTGTTGGCTAGCTGGCTGGCTTGTTGGCTAGCTGGCTGGCTGGCTGGCTTGTTGGATAGCTGGCTGGCTGGCTTGTTGGATAGCTGGCTGGCTTGTTGGATAGCTGGCTGGCTTGTTGGCTAGCTGGCTGGCTTGCTTGTTGGCTAGCTGGCTGATTTTTTTTTAGATCAGTCAAAAAAAATAATAATTGACAGGTGGTCATATTGTTGAACGAAAACATACTACTCCTAACATGCAGTGTGTAGTTATAATCCCTGCAACCCCTATGCTACAGTACATAGGGGTATGCAGTTAATATAAGTACATAGTGGATGCTAGGAGTAGCAGCAGACAGGACTACTACTCCTAACATGCACTGTGTAGTTATAATCCCTGCAACCCCTATGCTACAGTACATAGGGGTATGCAGTTAATATAAGTACATAGTGGATGCTAGGAGTAGCAGCAGACAGGACTACTACTCCTAACATGCACTGTGTAGTTATAATCCCTGCAACCCCTATGCTACATGACATAGTGGTATGCAGTTAATATAAGTACATAGTGGATGCTAGGAGTAGCAGCAGACAGGACTACTACTCCTAACATACACTGGGTACTGACAGCTCCTATGTACTTATAGCTCCTATGTATAAGTACATAGGAGCTGTTTATATGAGTTATTTCTGTCATAAAATACCACATATACTCACCTTCTCTGGCTTGCACCCAACTCCGTCGCAGTCAGGATCCAGACAGGATGGCGCAGGCGCAGACAGGATATCCGGATCAGTCGTTGCGTCGTTCCCCGGAAGATTTAAAGTCGGATCCGTCCTTAATACAAATCAATGGGACTTAAGGACGAATCCGGCATTACGGCAAATGATACAGCTTTTGAGACGGAGAAGAAAATTATGCATGCTATGGTTTTTCATTTCGACGGAAACGTCGAAAAGACTGAAGCGGAGCAATCCTGATGCATCCTGAAGGACGGACTCTCCATTCAGAATGCATGGGGATAAAACTGATCAGTTCTTTTCCGGATTTGAGCCCCTAGGACGGAACTCAACACCGGAAAAGAAAAACGCAAGTGTGAAAGTACCCTTATACCTTCATGAAGTCTTGGCTCATGGTTGGGGGATGGAATAACTACACTCTTGGGGATTGCTATATCACAATACTCCCCTGAGTATAAGCTCTTGTAAGAGCTTGCTCCTGGTTCCTGTCTCTGGATTTAGGAGAGGTTCACCCACTGGAGCCTGGAGCCTTGTCGTAGGTCCAGGGTGGGTAGGAGACGGCGAGACCTCCACCAAGCTTCGGCGGTTCGTGGGGTCTGCAGTGCTGACGCTGTCAAGTGGAGTGCTTGGAGTCCTCTGGAAGCACTAGGAGCATCTATTGACGGAGGTACCCGGTCGGGGTGCTAGGCGTTCCGTTACAGCCGCCATGGTCACCACCCATCTTGAAAAGTTTCCCCCCTCACATATACTAATGTGTCACAAACAGGAAGTTAATATCACCAACCATTCCCCTTTTATTAAGGTGTATCCATATAAATGGCCCACCCTGTATTTATTGACAAAGTATATGTAGTCCGTGTTTTGTCCTGTCTCTGTATAAGCCACCTATATATGTATTTATTATATTTAGTAATTGTACAATAAACGTTTTTCTATGATCAATTGCTGTGTAGTGTATATTTAGGGGTTATCTGCTTTATAGCTACCTCACAGCTATTACTTTAGGGCCAGTGCTCTTATATTGGTGTTATATCATTACATGCAAAGCGGGATATTTCAAACCTTTATTTGTTATAATTTGGATGATTATGGCTTACAGTTTATGAAACCCCAAAGTCACAATTTTGAGGTACCCTTTGCTTAGGGGGTATGGATTACCATATTTTTCGCCCTATAGGACGCACTGGCCTATAAGACGCACCTAGGTTTTTGAGGAGGAAAATAAAAATATATATTTTTAACCAAAAGGTGTGCTTTTGGTGGGTTTTGAACTAATGGTGGTCTGTGCATGACACTATTATGGGGGATCTGTGGATAACGCACTGTCATGTGGGGGATCTGTGGATGGCACTGTTATGTGGGGGATCTGTGGATGGCACTGTTATGGGGGATCTGTGGATGGCACTGTTATGGGGGATCTGTGGATGGCACTGTTACGGGGGATCTGTGGATGGCACTGTTACGGGGGATCTGTGGATGGCACTGTTACGGGGGATCTGTGGATGGCACTGTTATGGGGGATCTGTGGATGGCACTGTTATGGGGATCTGTGGATGGCACTGTTATAGGGGATCTGTGGATGGCACTGTTATAGGGGATCTGTGGATGGCACTGTTATGGGGAGGGGCATCTGTGGATGGCATTGTTATGGTGTGTGGGATCTGTGTATGGCACTGTTATGGGGGGGATCTGTGGATGACACTTCTATATATGTGTCATCCTCAGATCCCCCTCATAACAGTGTCCCCTAATACACCGGCCCTCTGCTCACCGCAGTATTTATAAATATTAATCCTTAACCTGTTAATAAGTTTAACTAAAGCTGCGCTCTCCCCTGTTCCCCTGTATCAGTACTGTACTTACTAACAAGCTTCCATAGCAGGCAGAGCGGACGGCAGCAGTAACGTCACTCACAGTGATGTTGTGTGCCTGCTCCTCCTGCTTCATTCATAAAATGGGAGGAGCAGGGGCGCGACGGAATAGGGGAGAGCGCAGCTTTAGTTAAACTTATTAACAGGTTAAGGATTAATGTCTAGAAATACTGCGGTGAGTGGCGGGGCCCGGTGTAAGAGTACAGTGACTGCCCCGAGCCCCGCCCCTAGTTCCGGACTCCAGCCCCTCCTCTCTCCCCGCTGCAGCATTGCAGACTGCGATGTAAAATGGAAACATTTGCCCCATAAGACGCAGGGGCATTTTCCCCCCACTTTTTTTTTGGGGGGGGGGGGAGTGCATCTTATGGGGCGAAAAATACGGTAATTAGCTGACTAGAGTGTGACACTTTGAGCCTAAAATATTAAACCTTTTCACAAAATTCTAATTTTAAGCTGCATTAATGCGATTCCTTTTAATTAGCATTAATGAAATAAATGGACTTTATATGGACAATATTCTCATTTTCGAGTTTCACCTGTATCTAATCCATGATTGTTTAACCATGTATTCATTTATTACTTATTGTATCATTTAATACCGTATTGCATAGTTCTTTGTATGAAACCCCAGACCTTGGGGTATCTGCAATTGTAATGTTATGTATTGTTAATGTTTATTCCATGCTATGTATCCATACTAGCATGTAGAGGTATGGTTGGCAGGGACAGGGTTAATCACTCTATTTCTCCCTTTTTGAAAGGAGTGGGCTGGTCCTGCCAGGAGGGAGAGTTCTAGCCTAGTGTTCAGTGTAGAAGCACGTCCAATTGCTCCTACTCCTTGGGTCTTAAGGGTGCATTAGTCTACATTCGTATGAACCCTCATTGGTGATGATCTGGCAGTGTAATACTGCCGCTGATTACTCAGCGTTTTCAGCAAGATAGCATATATGAGGTTCATTCATTGTCACTCATCCTTTCACCATACCTTATCATCTGGGGATAGAGATTGCAATTTGTACCAAATACTGCTGGTAAAGAGAGACTTTTATACTTTTACTTCTGTCCTGATTCTTCAAGCCACCTTTCCATTCAGGGGTGGATTGGCCAAAGACCTTACATGGAAAATTCCCGGCGGGCCGATGCCCAGGGGGCCACCTGGGCCCTCCTCAAGGCCAGCCAGTGGAAGTTTTTGGGGGTGTCTTTTGTGTTGCTGGGAGTATTTTGTGATGGACTGTGATATTTGGCTCTATTGAGGTGGTATAATGTGCCGCATTATGGTATTGCTGGCCCTTCCTTCCATCAATTTGGACCCAACTACAAAATCGGGACACTTTTTGTATTTTTTCCAAGGACACTATTAAGTTCCCAGTCTGCCCCTGTTTCCACTGTACCAAACCCAGAAGCAACGGTCTGAGAGAGTGCACCGCGACACAACATGTCATCAGGGTCACTACCTCTCAATTCCTCTGCACGAGCTCCTCTGGGTGTCGCTATATTTGGTTATGATCTGGCATTATATGAACTTTGGTGTCCGCCTGGCCGTGCGGTGCCAAACGGATCTGTCCTGACTTACAATGCAAGTCAATGGGAACGGATCCGTTTTTCGTTGACACAATATGGTGCAATTGCAAACGGATCCGTACCCCATTGACTTTCAATGTGAAGTCAGGAGTCCCTATTAATATACCATCGGATCGGAGTTTTCTCCAATCCGATGGTATATTTTAACTTGAAGCGTCCCCATCACTTTGGGAACGTCTCTATGTTAGAATATACCATCGGATTTGAGTTAGATCGTGAAACTCAGATCCGACAGTATATTCTAACACAGAGGCGTTCCCATAGTGATGGGGACGCTTCAAGTTAGAATATACTAAGAACTGTGGACATAATGCGTATCATAGCCCCCTGTAAGAGATCAGGTGCTGCCAGGCAGCAGGGGCCAGACCCCCCTCCCTCCCCAGTTTTAAATTTATTGGTGGCCAGTGCGACCCCCCTCCCTCCCCAGTATTGTATTCATTGGTGGCCAGTGCGGCCCCCCTCCCTCCCCAGTATTATATTCATTGGTGGCCAGTGCGGCCCCCCTCCCTCCCTCCCCAGTGTTATATTCATTGGTGGCCAGTGCGGCCCCCCTCCCTCCCTCCCCAGTATTATATTCATTGGTGGCCAGTGCGGCCCCCCCTCCCTCCCCAGTATTATATTCATTGGTGGCCAGTGCGGCCCCCCTCCTTTCCTCCCCAGTATTATATTCATTGGTCGCCAGTGCGGCCCCCCTCTCTCCCTCCCCAGTATTATATTCATTGGTGGCCAGTGCGGCCCCCCTCCCTCCCCAGTATTATATTCATTGGTGGCCAGTGCAGCCCCCCTCCCTCCCTCCCCAATATTATATTTATTGGTGGCCAGTGCGGCCTCCCCTCTCTCCCCCCCTAATTAAACCCCCCCCCATCATTGGTGGCAGCGGAGAGTTCCGATCGGAGTCCCAGTTTAATCACTGGGGCTCCGATCGGTTACCATGGCAGCCAAGACGCTACTGCAGTCCTGGCTGCCATGGTTACTTAGCAATTTTAGAAGCTTTATACTTACCTGCGCTGTCTGTGTCCGGCCGGGCGCTCCTCCTACTGGTAAGTGAAAGGTCTGTGCGGTGCATTGCTTATAGCACAGACCTGTCACTTACCAATAGGAGGAGCGCCCGGCCAGTCACAGACATCGCAGGTAAGTATAATGCTTCTAAAATTGCTAATTAACCATGGCAGCCAGGACTGCAGTAGCGTCTTGGCTGCCATGGTAACTGATCGGAGCCCCAGCGATCAAACTGGGACTCCGATCGGAACTCTCCGCTGCCACCAATGATGGGGGGGGTGTGATTTTATAAGGGGGGGGGAGAGGGGAGGCCGTACTGGCCACCAATGAATATAATACTGGGGAGGGATGGGGGGGGGCCGCACTGGCCACCAATGAATATAATACTGGGGAGGGAGTGTCACGGAACCATGAACCAGACGTACAACAAGGGATAAGTGAAAATAAGAAGGCTTTATTAAAAATAAAGCTGTAAAGCAAAAGTCCAAACGGATGGCGAAACCGAAGCAGAGTCTTTGCGAAGCCAGGGGTCAGGAACCAGAAGGGTAGTCAGACGAAGCCAGGATCAGGAACCAGCAGGGTAGTCAGACGAAGCCAGGATCAGGAACCAGCAGGGTAGTCGGACGAAACCAGGATCAGGAACCAGCAGGGTAGTCGGACGAAACCAGGATCAGGAACCAGAAGCAGCAGCAGTCTAGAAGCATGTGAACACAGGAGGACCAAGCAAGGAACTGAAGCCACAGACCTCCTATATATATGAGCTAGGCATCCAGCTCCTCCCAGTGGGAAGGAGGAGCCGCAGGGTGGGAGGCTACAAGAAACCCAGAAACCAAGATGGCCGCCAGCACATGTCAAACGAAGGAGAACAGCAAGAAGGTAAGACCATGACAGTACCTCCCCCTCAAGGGCCCCTCCTCCGCGGAGTAAAGAACGGTTTCTGAGTGAAGCGTGCGTGGAAGGCTCGGAGCAAGGCAGGAGCATGGACATCTGCGGAGGGAACCCAGGAACGCTCCTCTGGACCATAACCACGCCAATGGACCAAAAACTGCACCCGACCGCGGACCAGGCGTGAGTCCAGGATATTGCTCACCTCATACTCCTCACGATTACCCACTTGGACCGGACGAGGCCGAGGAACCGAGGAAGTGAAACGATTACACACCAGTGGCTTCAACAGGGAGACATGAAACACGTTGGAGATCCGCATGCCAGGAGGAAGCGCAAGGGCATAGGCTACCGGGTTTACCCTGCGAAGCACTCGGAAGGGACCAACAAAGCGAGGCGCCAGCTTGGGAGTGGGCACTCGAAGGTTGAGGTTGCGGGTGGACAACCATACACGGTCTCCGACCTGGTAGGAAGGAGCAGGCGCTCGTCTGCGATCAGCCTGGAGTCTCTGGCGCTGAGCAGAGACCTCAAGGGACTTCTGGATCAGTACCCAAGAAGCACGTAGGACGGAAAGGTGATCCTCCACAGCCGGAATATCCTGGGGAGAGAATACCTCCGGTAACACGGCAGGTTGGAACCCATAATTGGCCATGAAGGGAGACGTCCCAGAGGAAGAGTTCACCGCCGTGTTCCTGGCAAACTCAGCCCAAGGCAGGCGGTCAACCCAATTGTCTTGGTGATCGGAGACATAGCAACGAAGGAATTGCTCCAAGGCCTGATTGGATCGTTCTGCGGCCCCATTGGACTGAGGGTGGTAGGCCGAGGAGAAGGAGAGATGAATCCCCAACTGGGAGCAAAAGGCGCGCCAGAACCTGGACACAAACTGACTCCCCTGATCCGACACAATCTCCTTGGGCAAACTGTGCAACCGGAAGACCTCCCTGGCAAAAATCGTGGCCAACTCTTGTGCAGAGGGTAACTTCTTGAGAGGAACACAGTGGCACATTTTGGAAAACCGATCCACAATCATGAGAATGACCGTATGGCCTCGGGATGCAGGGAGGTCCACAATGAAATCCATCCCCAGGTGTGACCATGGGCGCTCCCCGGTGGCTATGGGTTGCAGAAGGCCCAACGGAAGGTGCCGAGGGGACTTACTCTGGGCACAAACGGAGCATGCCGCTACATATGCGGCGATGTCGGAACGTAGGGAAGGCCACCAGAACAGACGTGAAACAGCCCAGGACAGCTGATTCTTTCCAGGATGCCCCGCGGTCTTGGAGTTATGGTAGGTTCGCAACAACCGAGTGCGCAACTCCTCAGGCACAAAACATCTGCCGTTGGGTCTCCCAGAGGGAGCACCAGATTGAGCCGCCAAAATCTGCTCACCCAGGGGAGAGGTCAGGCTGGTGCGAATGGCGGCCAAGATCTGATTCGGAGGTATGACCGAAGTCGGAATCGACTCCTCCCTGGACAGCTCGGAGTACTGCCGTGATAAGGCATCCGCCCTGATGTTCTTGGAACCAGGTAGGTAGGAGACCACGTAATTAAAACGTGACAAGAACAGAGCCCATCTGGCCTGACGTGGTGTCCATCTCTTGGCCTCAGAAAGGTAGGTCAGATTCTTGTGGTCCGTCAGGATGAGGACCGGAACCACCGAACCCTCGAGCAAGTGCCTCCATTCTTTAAGGGCCTGCACGATGGCCAATAACTCCCTGTCACCAATCTGATAGTTGCACTCCGCGGAAGACAGTTTCCGGGAGTAAAACCCACAAGGAAGCAGAGGACCCTCTGGTGTTCTACGCTGAGACAGAAGGGCGCCTACTCCCGTCTCAGACGCGTCCACCTCGAGGACAAAGGGCAACCCAGGGTTGGGATGCGAGAGAATCGGAGCCGACACAAAGGCGGACTTTAGAGCCTCAAAAGCTCGGATGGCCTCGAGCGGCCAGACCTGGGAATTACTGCCCTTCCTGGTCAGATCCGTGAGAGGCTTGGCTAGCATGGAAAAGTCCCTGATGAACTTCCGATAATAATTGGCGAAGCCCAAAAAGCGCTGCAGGGAACGAAGACCACTGGGCTGGGGCCACTGTAAGACAGCCGAAACCTTCTCAGGATCCATGGAGAACCCCTCAGCGGAAATGATGTAACCTAAGAAGGTTACCTGGGATCGGTGAAATTCGCATTTCTCAAGCTTACCGAACAGCTTGTTCTCTCGTAACCGTTGCAACACTCGTCTGACATCCAGAATGTGGGCCTCCATGGATTCAGAATATACCAAGATGTCATCCAAATAGACCACCACACACTGCTGCAACAGGTCACGGAAAACATCGTTGATGAATTCCTGAAAGACTGCGGGCGCATTGCACAACCCAAAGGGCATAACCAAGGATTCATAATGACCGGTCCTGGTGTTAAACGCGGTCTTCCACTCATCGCCCGCCTTGATCCTTACCAGGTTATATGCCGCCCTCAGGTCGAGTTTGGTAAAGACCGTGGCCCCTTTAAGGCGATCGAACAGCTCGGAAATCAAGGGTATCGGGTAAGCGTTCTTGATCGTGATGCGATTGAGACCCCTGTAATCGATGCAAGGCCTCAACTCACCACCCTTCTTTTTCACAAAGAAAAATCCAGCCCCTGCCGGGGACGAGGATTTGCGAATGTGTCCGCGTGAAAGCGCCTCCCTCACGTACTCCTCCATGGCCTCATTCTCCGCTACCGACAGTGGATAGACTTTGCCACGAGGAGGAACGGCACCAGATTGTAACTCTATGGCACAATCGTATGGGCGGTGCGGAGGTAGGGCAACAGCGCGCACCTTATCAAATACATCCCGGTACTCCTCGTATTCAGGAGGCAACAGAGAGTCCGAGGAAGTACACAGCAACTTGACAGACCCATGGATGCAACTAGCCCCACACTGCGGTGACCACGAGAGGATCTCGGCCGATCTCCAATCGAAAGTCGGATTATGCTTCCGGAGCCAGGGGTACCCCAAGACCACCGAGTAGTGTGGAGACGAAATAACCTGGAGGCAGACCGACTCTCTGTGAACGGCACCAATGGCTATCCCCACTGGAAGGGTCTCATGAGTCACGTGTGGCGGCAGAAGGGGTCTGCCGTCTATCGCCTCAAGAGCCAGTGGGGAACCTCGAGCCTGCAGAGGAATGGAATTGGCGGCAGCGAACACATTATCAATGAACAAACCACCAGCACCAGAGTCCACCAACGCCTGGGTCGTCACCGAGCCCCCGACCCAGGAGAGGACAACAGTGATCAGTGGTTTGTCAACACGGGAAACCGGGGACGAGGAGACTCCACCCAAGATCTGCCCCCGACAGGATCTCAGGTGCGAGCGTTTCCCGGACGGTTCGGACATGCCAACCGAAAATGCCCACCGAGACCACAGTACATGCATCATCCCTCGCGTCTCCGGAGTACCCTCTCCCCCTCGGACAGGCGAGCAAACCCCAGCTGCATGGGTTCACCCCCAGACAAGTCATCCCCAGGAGGCGTGGGAGGAGAGGGAGGCACGGGTGGGACAGCAAACGTAGGCGCCAATCTGTTAGAAAACCTCCGCAGGCTCTCCTTAAAGGAAGGTCTCTCCCTGAGTCTGGTGTCAATCAAAATCAGGAAAGAAATAAGAGACTCGAGCTCCACTGGTAGGTCCTTAGCTGCAACCTCATCCTTCAAGGCATCCGAGAGACCATGAGAGAAAGCAGCGACCAGAGCCTCATTATTCCAGCCCACCTCTGCTGCCAGGGTACGAAACTCAATGGCGTATTCAGCTACGGATCGTGAACCCTGTCTGATGGACATAAGGAGCTTCGCAGCAGAGGCAGCACGAGCCGGCACATCGAATACCTTCCGAAGAGAAGCAACAAAACCGGAAAACTCGGCAACCACCGGATTGTTGTTCTCCCATAAAGGGCTGGCCCAGGCCAAGGCCTTGTCCGAGAGCAGCGAGATCAAGAAGCCCACCTTTGATCTCTCAGTAGGAAAGGCATGTGGCAGCAACTCGAAATAAATGCCCACCTGGTTAAGGAAACCTCGGCACTGAGTTGGCTCTCCCCCAAAGCGCTGTGGAAGAGGGGCAGAACCGGTCATGCCCCGAAACACCGCAGGTGCAACAACAGGTGTCGGGGTAGACTCTGGCGCAACAACCGGAGCGGCAGTAGGAGCGGGCCCAGGAGCGACAACCGTCCCATCGGCAACGGGAGCGAAATGAGCCGTGCGTTCAAGCAGGGTTTGCAACGCCACAGCGAACCGACCCAACAGGTGATCCTGCTGATCAAGTCTGGCAACCAGCGTGGGTAGCGAGGATGGCCCTGTACCGTCAGAATTCATGGCTTGGTCCTAATGTCACGGAACCATGAACCAGACGTACAACAAGGGATAAGTGAAAATAAGAAGGCTTTATTGAAAATAAAGCTGTAAAGCAAAAGTCCAAACGGATGGCGAAACCGAAGCAGAGTCTTTGCGAAGCCAGGGGTCAGGAACCAGAAGGGTAGTCAGACGAAGCCAGGATCAGGAACCAGCAGGGTAGTCAGACGAAGCCAGGATCAGGAACCAGCAGGGTAGTCGGACGAAACCAGGATCAGGAACCAGCAGGGTAGTCGGACGAAACCAGGATCAGGAACCAGAAGCAGCAGCAGTCTAGAAGCATGTGAACACAGGAGGACCAAGCAAGGAACTGAAGCCACAGACCTCCTATATATATGAGCTAGGCATCCAGCTCCTCCCAGTGGGAAGGAGGAGCCGCAGGGTGGGAGGCTACAAGAAACCCAGAAACCAAGATGGCCGCCAGCACATGTCAAACGAAGGAGAACAGCAAGAAGGTAAGACCATGACAGGGAGGGAGGGGGGCCGCACTGGCCGCCAATGAATATAATACTGGGGAGGGATGGGGGGGCCGCACTGGCCACCAATGAATATAATACTGGGGAGGGAGGGAGGGGGAAGCCCGCACTGGCCACCAATGAATATAATACTGGGGTGGGAGGGAGGGGGGCCGCACTGGCCACCAATGAATTTAAAACTGGGGAGGGAGGGGGGTCTCGCCCCTGCTGCCTGGCAGCACCTGATCTCTTACAGGGGGCTATGATACGCACAATTAACCCCTCAGGTGCGGCACCTAAGGGGTTAATTGTGCGGATCACAGCCCCCTGTAAGAGATCGGGTGCTGCCAGGCAGCAGGGGCCAGTTATGTCCACAGTTCTTAGTATATTCTAACTTGAAGCGTCCCCATCACTATGGGAACGCCTCTGTGTTAGAATATACTGTCGGATCTGAGTTTTCTCGATGTGAAAACTCAGATCTGAAAAAGCTTTTATGCAGACGGATCTGCGGATCCGTCTGTGTGAAAGTAGCCTACGGACACGGATCAAGGACGCGGATGACAATCTTGTGTGCCTCCGTGTTTTTTCACAGACCCATTGACTTGAATGGGACCCATTCAAGTCAATGGGTCTGTGAAAAAACACGGAGGCACACAAGATTGACGGACAGCAAACACGGATCACGGATGCGGATGATAAACGGTGCATTTTCCGATTTATCAACGGACCCATTGAAAGTCAATGGGTCCGCAGAAAATCACGGAAAAACGGAACAACGGACACGGATGCACACAACGGTCATGTGCATGAGGCCTTACTGTAAGTACTCTGATCATACTTCTGAATATGTATATTTTAATGACTGAATGCAGTAGCTGATATTGATACATGCACATTTTCTATTAGGGCACTCAAGTGCTTATGATGTAATATCTTTTTCTAATGAAATGTTTAGTGCATCTTTAGTATGGGTCAGAAAAAGGCCCACGTTAATTTTAATATATTAATTATTGGTTTAAGACAGGCCAGATATGAGGGCCACCCGGTCACAAGTGACACATGGGTCAATTTCATGGAATGTATTGTTGCATACATGATGGGATCCTTAGTGCAGTTTGTAATATCATTATATTTATATTCATACTATTACAGAAATTGTAACTGATTACTGAGCAAAGTTATAGAAGACCAGGAACGCAGTGTTATTAATAAGGCCAATATATATATATATATATATATATATATATATATATATATAGAGGAATAAATACACCGCAGCACGTCCATAAGGTGAAAATGTGGGATCCTTTATTCACCCAAGCAGCGACGTTTCGGTCCGCTTGCTGGGACCATTTTCAAGCAGCAAGCGGACCGAAACGTCGCTGCTTGGGTGAATAAAGGATCCCACATTTTCACCTTATGGACGTGCTGCGGTGTATTTATTCCTCTATATATATATATATATATATATATATATATATATATATATATTGGCCTTATTAATAACACTGCGTTCCTGGTCTTCTATAACTTTGGACGTGCTGCGGACGTGCTGCGGTGTATTTATTCCTCTGGTTGTTTGACACTGTGGTCGAGTGTCGATACCGCTGGCACCCAACATTTGCTACAAGGAGTGCTGCCCTGAACTCTCATCTATATATATATATATATATAATATTTTTTTTTGCATATATTATCAACTATAGTTGCGTCTTTTAGTAAATGTTGCATCATGTATCCAAAAACAAGACAGATTTTCATTTTGATCTTTCAACTGTGTGGATGAGGTCTAATGCAAAAGAAAGAGATGGGGCTATAATGACAATCTATACTATAATCAGTAAGCATGGCATATTTCCAAAATAGTACTATAAAATTAAAAGATAATGTGATAAAAGACAATTTAACCAAGCACTAGAGAAAGTAAGTGGGGCTGCCCATCCACAAGCACTTGTGACGGTAAGTATATCTGGTCAAAATGGAAACCAGAAATGGAAATGAAACCATAATCAAATCGTAAAAAACCAAATAGTATATATAGTACAAAGTTGGAATAAGTGAGAATCCCAATGTACAGTAAATCAGTGCATGGGTCGTTAAAGTAAAATTAATTCTGGGACCTAAGTGTGCAATAAATAATGCTGGCAATGAATGGCAAATAATGACTAGGGTGCTTCCATGGTATTCCCTGATCATATGTAAAAGCTTACGAAAAGACAAGTAACAATAGTGATGAATGTCTAAATAAAACTAATAAGTAATGGGTTGAGTACAGTCTGGCCAAAGGTCTATGAAGCAAAATTAAAAATCAGTTTTATGCTGATTTATTTCCCTTGCAGTGTCTGTTGTCCTTGAAGCAAAAATAAGAGAATACACAGACTAGACTTTTCCTATCCCTTGATAATAATGAGATCTGCTAATTAGCTCCTTTATGATGAAGTTAGACAAGTAATGACGAGATAAATACAGGGACCTTGGCATAATTAGAGAACAGAAACAATTAGGAAGTTCACTTTACACCTGGGGTTATTAATGGCCTCATTAGGAACACTGTTTCTGTTCTTCTATAATTTTGCTCAGTTATCCAGTTATAATTTCTGTAATAGTATGAATAATAATAGAATATTACAAACTGCACTGAGGATCCAATCATCTATCCAAAAATACTTTCCATGGAACTGAATTATGTGTTACTTGTGACAGGGTGGCCCTCATGTCTGCCCTGTCTTAAACCATTGTCTCCCTTTAATACATTATCAAGGAAATTATTACTCAGGAAATAATTAATGTGCACCTTTTTTTTCTAACCCATACTAAAGATGTACTTACTAAACATTTCATTTGGAAAAGATTTTACATCACAAGTACCTGAGTGGCCTAATAGAATATGCGTGCGTATCAATAATATCAGCCACTGCGTCCAGTCACTAAAATATACAGATACAGAAGTATGATCAGAGTATTTAGAATAATATAGAAAATTCAGAAAAAGACAAACTAATGTATAAAGTGTACTAGTGAGCAAAAATGACAAAATACAACCAAAGTGCAAAATTATGAAATAAAATTTCACAAATTATAAATCTGCATCTAGGTCAAGCGGAAAAAACCTGAGAAGTCAATTGGATAATGGCATTATGCAGTACATGCAGAAAAGGGGCTCATATAGCAAAGAAAACAGAGATGTTTTGGAGAATTCCTTCCTAAGGCTGTGTTGGCATTGAGTAGAAAGTTTCCAGAGGGATCATGGAATCAGTAGAAACAGTGAAGTGGATGGGTGTAGATGCATTTATACATTTTCTTGATAATTCCATCCCGTAATAGAAACATTTTAATCCTTTTTGTCAAATCAATTTTTATTAGATTTTTAAACAAAACACATTTTAAATGCAGTTACAGAAATACATCAGCACAAAGATAAAATGGCAGGGCATTGGTGTAAGTCATAGTCTCTAGGACTGGGAGGAGTAAGTAAGTCAGGATCAACACACAGAGCTACCAGAGCTGGATAACTTAAAGGTGGTCCAAAGATCCCATGTTTGGGGAAATGTTATGTCTAGGTTTGTACTCCCGAATTCTTCAAAGCAATAAAGTTGACTAACTCTATCTCTCTATTTATGGATAGAAAAGGGCTCTGTGTGCTCCACCCTAATTGAATTGATAGTTTGACAACAATTTTCCCCTATTTCACTCTAAATATACATTACCACGTGGAAAGGCGAGTACTCTTTGGGGTAACTATGCCCCCACCGCAAAACACCCGCTCTGATGCCACACTACTGGTCCTGCAGAAAAGCTTGTCCATGGCAAACTTAGGACATGGAAATCAGATATGTAGTAAGTTCCTGTCAAGTTATCAGTAACCTTTTCAATAGATCCAGCGCTTTGGAATGTAAAATAAAACATAGGGGGCGGAGCTAAGCAGAGCATGTGAGTGGCAGCACGCCGGCCGAGCTCCTCTGCACCATACGGGGAAAACATCCTGAAACCCACATTACAACAGAAATGACTGCCTCCGTTCGACTCCCTAACCAACTGCCTAGCCCCTGGACTTCACTAGAGCGGACTCCCTGCAGCCATGGAGCTTCAAAAAAGATGGTAAAGCGGCGTAGAGGGAAATCCAAGATGGCGCCGGCGCGGCAACTCCAGGCCGCCAGTGCCGGGCAGCAGAGATTCAGCGTGCTGCGGCAGCCAGGCTAGAGAAGTTCGCCAGGACCTCTTCAGCGGCGGGGGGCAAAGGCTCCCAAAAGAGGCAAGTGGCTGCTAAGGGGGAAGGGCATATGGACTCTGATCCTGAAATGGAGTAGCCGTCTGGGGGATCTGTAGTCCAGTCCAATAGAATAGAACTATTGTGCCCTGATGATGGAGCAGATAATACTATGGGGGATATAGAGTCTGATTCAGACGAGCCTACTCTAAAAGACGTCATGCTGGCCATAAATAACTGTGGCAAGTCGCTTACTACTCTTACTGTACAAGTAGGAGCAATCAAAGATGATGTCACTATGGTACGCCAAGATTTGAGGAAACTGGCAGAGTGCACCATGGCCTTAGAAGATAGAATGGGTGCAGTTGAGGATACCTTACCCCCCTGAAAAGAGATATGAGAGAGTACGCCAGGCGGGTGGATGTCATTGCCGCCAAACAGGATGACCAGGAAAACCGGGCCCGCCGAAATAACATTAGAATGGTTGGCATACCTGAGAAGGCTTAAGGAAGCCACCCGGCTGAATATTTTGAAACTTGGCTTAAAAACAAATTTGGCACAGAGGTGTTGACGCAGTTTTTTGCTGTGGAACGGGCTCATAGAGTCCCTACCCGACCGCTACCACCGGGGGCGCCTCCGAGACCCGTACTGGTGAAATTACTGCACTACAGAGATCGAGACATTATTTTGATGAAAGCTAGGGAGTTGTCGGATCTCACTATTGATGGACATAAGGTGTCACTATACCCGGACTTCTCTCAGGAACTGCAAAAAAGGAGAGCGAAATTTCTGGATATAAATAAACGTCTACGGTCCCTGAATGTTGCATACTCCATGATATACCCTGCCAAGTTGCGGATAGTGGCCTTGGGGACTACGACTTTCCACGACAACCCAGAGGAGGCAAGGAAGTGGCTGGACTGTCATGAGCGACAGTTGGAGGCAGATCGAAACTGATGGCCGGAAGACGCGATGATAATCCAAACAATCGACATTGAGGGCATGTGGTGTGTCAGTTGGCATGTGTGACAGTATGGCTGGTGAGCTTATAAGTGGTTTAAAATGTGTAAAGCAGAGAGGCTCCTCCAACTTACCAATGGAAGGGTCATCTCGCATTGGGTTTAATACTTTTTGTTTTTGAGGTGCAAGAGGTGAGGGTGTATGTCGCATACATCGTTTATTCTCTAAGTGCGATAAAAATCGTTATCTGTTTTTCATATAGTTATATTTATTGCTAACATTGCCCTGCGTTTGGGGTAGATAGGTTAACCACTGGTGCTTGGCCTCGACGGTGGGTGCTATTGTGATCCCACAGGCCTGGTAACCCGGGTGTATTTGGTGTGGCCCCGCTGTTGAGACTATAGCGTCATCTTTTTTCTATTCGTTTAGGTAGTTTAAAGAAAGGGGAGATTTTCTTTTCCTTTTTGCTAATTAGTGTGTGTAAACTGTGACCATGTTTCGTCGATATTCCGTAGTCAGAGTCCCGGTACATGACATGGGGAATATATTGTGCCCTTTAGCAGTAGACACCCTGGGCTTCATCCGTTTCAATGTCCTGATGATAAAAATATTGTCATGGCAGGAATAGTTCACTTTCTCAGCTGGAACACTAGAGGAGTGAAGGGCTATTCTAGACAGTGTCAAACAGCACCACCCTGTGATATGTTGCATCCAAGAAACGCACTTATTGGAGGATCCAACAAAGCTGCTTAGTCCACATTGTGCTGGACAGTGCTACCAAGCTATGTATTCTACATATGCGAGGGGCGTAAGCATTTTAGTGCATAAATCCATAGCTTTTACCTGTATCTCGTACAAGATAGATAGAGAAGGGAGATATATCTGCCTGCACTGTACACTGAATACTACCCCGTGTGTGATAATAGGGGTTTACATCCCACCAACATACTCCCCACAGGTACTCAAGTCTATTCTGGCTTACTTAGGGCTGTTCACCCTGTCGGATCCGTCCTTCCGCTATTTCGCCGTGCCGGCGGACCGCCGCTCCGGCCCCATTGACTATAATGAGGACCGGGCGGAGCTCCGGCGCAGTACGGCAGTTCGCGGTGAGAGGCCGCCGGACTAAAAAGTCGGACATGCAGGACTTTTAGTCCGGTGGCCTTTAGCCGTGCACTGCCGTGCTGCTGGGCCGGAGTTCCGCCCCCGTTCCTATTATAGTCAATGGGGACGAAGCGACGGTCCGGCGGCACGGCAAAATAGCGGAAGGACGGATCCGACAGGGCAAACAGCCTGTCGGATCCGTCCTGCCGCAAGTGTTAAAGTACCCTTAGCGGACGTGCCAGATGTTCCAGTCATAGTTATTGGAGACTTTAACAGTATTGTTGACCCTACGTTGGACAAAATGGGAGGGGGCTCTCACTCTCCTAGGTGCGACCTCACCCCATTTGGAATGCTCCTACGGGAATCCTATCTGTTAGATTTCTGGCGGTTGAAAAATCCGTTGACGAAGCAATATTCGTGTGTCTCCTCTACCTATGACTCTTTATCGAGGATTGACCTAATATTAGGGAATGCTAATATGGGGCGCTTTCTCCGACATGTGCAATACTTACCACGTAGACTTTCAGACCACTCGCCGGTTCTGGCGATAGCTGACTTTCAGCTGACCAGAATACGGAGGAATATGGTCTGGGCGTTCAATCCGCACTGGTTACAGGTGTTGCCGGATCTTGGGGGCATAGGAGACAAACTGAAGGAATTTTTTGATCTTAATCTCCCGTCGGGGTCTAAACTGGTGGTATGGAACGCCATGAAGGCCTATTTAAGGGGGCTGTTAATAGGGGATATTAATGCAAAAAAACCTGAAACCAAATTAACGGTACAAAGATTGACTACTAAGGTGGAGCTCTTGGAGACAACACATGTAGCTGCTCCAACTGCGGATACTGAGACAAGGTGGAAGGATACACAGCAAAAATTTTATGACAAATTATTGCAAAATGCAAAGAATAAACACTTCTTCCAAAAGCAGGCCTATTATGAGGACGGGTAAAAAGCGGGGAGATTGTTGGCTTTGATTTCCAGAGCTCAGCAACAAACATCGTATATAGCGGCGCTTAGGGATTCGGAGGGAGTAATAAGAAATGATCCTGATGAGATAGTTCACATTATGCAGTCCTTCTACTCTTCGTTATATGAGTCCAAGACGACAGCTTCGGAGGGGGAGATACAGGATTTTTTACAGCGGCTGCCGCTGCGTACCCTTTCAGCGGAGCAAAAGAATATGTTAGATGCCCTGGTAACTCTTAAAGAGCTAGAGGAAGCTCTAGGATCCATGTCTAATAATAAGGCACCAGGGCGAGATGGCCTATCTACTGAACTGTATAAACGATATGCATCCATACTTTTGCCGCAATTGCTGGAGGTTTGCAGAGAGGCGAAAGAAGTGGGACGACTTCCTACCTGTCACGGCTGAGGATGGGGGAAATCCTCAGCCGTGCGATGCCAGTTGATGTTTTGGCTACTTGGCCAGGACAACAGGATTAGGGAGCAGGTCACCTCCTACAGCATCCCTAACCTGACCCTGTCTCCTACCTGCATGGGCCGACCTTAAAGGTAGGAGGACCCATGCGCAGGAACCTAGGAGCCCTGACTTACCCTCCGTCCGGTCCCTGGGCTAAGGAGCAGGGTAAGACAACCCACTCCTCCTAGGCACGGAGGAGCAGGAGTCTCAATGGCCAAGCTGCTGGAAAAAGGGGAACATAAACAGCTCTATGGATATGGCAGGTGAACAAGGAGTTCACCCTACCTGCCACAGCTTTGCTGACTGGATCCCTGTGCTGGCAGGGTGCAGATCACAACGCATCCCTACACAGGGACCCAGATCCATAGCTGCACAAAATCACAAGGAAACATCAAATAGACATCACACATAACTAGACATAAACTTAAATGTGACATTATGGTTATGACCACAGGGGTGGCTCTCACTGGCAGGTATAAAACACAGGAGGCTGCTACAGCTAAGCATGGCTGAAGAAACCTGCAGCCCTGGGAAAACAGTGAGGCTATATAGGCCAAGAAGCCACACCCCACAGTCGGACACACCCAGTGAAACACAAACACACTGGGAAGGGAGTTAACCCTTCCAGCACCAAAGAAGGGAAACACACACTTAAAAGGAGAAGTGTCCAAACAACACACACACTGTGGCTGTTGCCGCAGGCAACGACATGGGTGGCACTCATGTCCGGTCCGGGGAGTCAGCCCGAAGGCCGGGACACTGCCACCACATGTACACACAACGACCAAACGTTGCCACGGGCAACCACAGTGAGGGGAAGATGAAAGTGCACACCACACAAAACACAGAGTGTACACAGACATACATACACACACACCTAACAGAAAGATTGCTAGGTGCAACCGCATGCACAACATAGCAAGCTGCCACAATACAGCTCAGAGTGCTATGCTGCCACATACATACCGTTGCCAGCGGCAACCACAGGTGAGGCAAATACCACAGCCCTCACCTGTGATTGACAATCAAACTAAACCGCTGACAACTGCATGCGGTTGAGGAGTCACGGTCATAGCCATGGCCGTGACACTACCTCGATGAATGAGGCTATAATTGTGCTCATTCCGAAGCCTGGTAAGGATGATAAAGAGGCGGATTCTTATAGACCAATTTCGCTTCTTCAGACGGACGTGAAATTGCTGGCAAAAGTGATGGCAAACAGACTGAATCGGGTTATTACGCTGCTTATCCACACAGACCAGGCTGGCTTCATGCCGAATGCCTCCACTGCTGTGAATGTCAGAAGACTATTTCTGAATATTCAGGCGAGCCAGGTCCACACCTCGAGTGTGGCGGTCACGTCTCTTGAAGGCATTTGACAGTGTGGAATGGTGATACTTATGGCTAGTGCTTGAAAGGATGGGCTTTGGACGTCATTACATAGGGTGGGTACAACTTCTGTATGCTTCCCCGAGAGCAGTATTGTGGATTAACGGTCATTTGTCCAACTCCTTTGAGCTGCATAGGGGGACACGACAAGGGTGTCCCCTGTCGCCGCTTTTGTTTGCGGTGGAGCCCTTGGCGGAAGTAGTAACCGCCTTTAAATATTTAGGCATTCAAATAACTCCTGATACAAGGGATTACGAAAGCCTGAACTTAACTCCACTGCTACATACTGTAGATTCAAAAATAAGGTGAATACATGGGTCAAACTGCCACTCTCAATGGTCGGGAGGACCAATCTCATAAAAATGATACTGATGCCCCAGTTACTGTACCTTCTCCATAATACACCTTGCTGGATCCCGCTTCTTTTTTTTAAATAAAGTAAATGCCCTGTTTAGGGACTTAATTTGGAAGAAGGGTATCCCTCGTATTAAACTTACTACTTTGCAAAGACCTAAAACGAATGGGAGCCTGGCCTTACCAGACCCGTGGTTATATTATTTAGCAAGTCAGCTACAAATTATTAGGGGATGGGGGAATGTAGAGAAGATGAATACGGCAGGGAAGATAGTGGGCTATCTTCTGGGACGGCCCTGCTTGTTGTCTACGCTGGAAGATGGTACCTTTCACACCAAGGGGGGTCAATATGGTGTCCTGCGTACCATTTATAAGGTGTGGTGGAAGGCCAGAAGCATAACAAAAATCTCTGGTTATATGATGTATACCCCGATATGGCCTAACTTCATGTACAAGGAGTTGGACAAACTTACAGAACTACAGGTGTGGAACTCATATAACCTTGATAGGGTGGCTCAGTTATACTCGGAGGGTACATTGAAAGAATTCATGCAGTTACACAAGAATTCAATATCCCTAAAAAATTATTTTATTTGTATTTGCAGCTTAGACACGCTATAAAGGCACAGGAAAAATCTGAAAAGATTGCCCCAGCACCAAAACATAGTATTGTAGATCTTACAGCAACAAGTGGTACTACTAATGGGGTAATATCACTTCATTATAGTGTACTTATTGATATGCAACTCAAGAAAACATCTCTACAATTGTATGCCAAGTGGAAAACTGATATATCAGCCCTAACTGAGGAACAGTGGGAAGGAGTGTTGGGAGATTGCCCGCTGTTAGCTGTAAGTGAAGGGCATAGGGTCTCCCAATTATACCTATTGCATAGGATCTACAGAACGCCAGTAGTCCTTAAAATGAGGACCTAATTCATCTCATGTGGAACTGTCCGAGACTGAGACGGTACTGGACAGAGGTCATAAAACTAATAAACACTGTTTTTGATGTTAGCCTAGATGTCACACCCTTACCATGTGTACTAGGATATTTTGAGATTTTGCCGGGCATGGCAAAAAAGAAGCTGGCTATTATGCGGATTCTCTATCAAGCTAGGAAGAGTATTGCATTCCACTGGATAGACAGAGCACCAGCGCATACATGAACTGGTGGCTAGAGTACATAATTTAGTCCAAATGGAGAAGTATGTTTACCACAAGAGAGGCTCCATAAAAAAATTTGAGACAATCTGGTTTTCTTGGATGCAACATTACAGGGATATATATAGCCCCTAGGTTAGTCACAATGTGATACTCTATTGTTATAGCTACCGCACTAGGGAGGTATGAATGCAGAGTGACTGGATGTCATGTTCTACCTGAATGTGCGTTTTGCGAGACAGATATACGCGATGTGCCTCGGGATATGGGGCACACTGTGTGTATGATTGTGCATGGAGATCTACTGCCGGTCTCGTTGTTGGATTTATGGACTTTGGACTCTGGTCACAGGACTATGGGAAGGGAAGGGGGGGAGATGGGAAGCGGGGGGAGGGGGGCGGTAGTTTTTTTTTTTTCTTTTGTTGGGTGGGGTTTACTGTTGTCCTAATATTTTATTGAAAAAAATAACAAAATATCTGATTCAATTTTTTTAAAAATAAAACGTAACTTTTATTTACATGAATAAAAAACTCCAAGGTGTCCTCGGGGCGACGCATTTCGTGCAGATCGCGCTTCATCGAGCCCTTTTTTTAAAATTTGTTACTGAAGTCTCCCATGACCCCAGATCCGGGGGATTCATCTGTGCTGCATTTTTCTTTATATTACGGGAGTATCTGGATTAGGGTGAGCTGTGCAAAAAAAACAAAAAACATTTTTATGTTCTCTAGAACTGGAGTTGCAGCTTTCAACACTCCAGCTGCTGTGACACTACAACTCCTTGCATGCTCTGCTGTCTGTTCTACCTCCCTTTAGAAGTGAATACAGCATTCTGGGAGTTTCTGAACAGCTGCAGTGCCAAAGGTTGCTAATCCCTGCCCTAGGATTAGAGATATTTGCTCTATTGAAAAAATACAGTACAGATGTCCTGTACCACCAATTACACTATGGTTTAGTTTTGGAAGACTATAAAAAAAAAGACAAGAGTTTATATGGGACACTCATCTGGCTCTAGAAGCCATTGAGATGGTGAGCCTCTCTAACCAATCTAATTCTCTAAGGGGGGAATTGACAGTTTAAAAAAAAAAAAAAAAAGCTCTGGTGGTAGCACAAAAGGTTTGACTGAAGAAGGGATACTGTACCCCTCAAAGCTGAAGGGAGCAGAAAAGTAACTGCAACCACTGCAGAGGTGGTAGATGCTATATCTGTCAAATCAGGACATTGAGCAACTGCATCCAAGCAAAAGCTATCTCTCTCAGAGAGTTCGTGGTGGTCCAACCGGAGAATTAATTCTGTGGCAGGCGCAGCACTATGAAGTGCTTTTTGTGCCATGGGTGGCATTAGAAGAATTTTGATATCTCTGACTTTTTAGTCTAACCAGACTGTCTACTACTCTGTAATTCCTCTAGCGCCGTTCTATGGAAGCAGTAGGTTTAAAGAGCACACCAAATGCTTGAAATAACTTCTTTATTAACTTCAGCTTTTCTTCATATATAACACTGCCGCCTCCGCTGCAGCAGATAATCCATGTACAAAACACGTGTTGAAAAGGTATCACAAAATGGTGGTATGCATAAGATGGTGGTTCAACTGTTCAATCTTGTCATTCAACATAAAATGGTGGATATATTTCTCTCTTGAGTATCTGTACTCTCACTTTAAGTTATTTAGGCACTTTATGATCTCTCTGAGAGGAATATCTGAGGTCTAACTAATAGTTCACTTTTTTCGCAATTTGCAGTATGCAGTTAGCAGTAACTATTTGCAGATTGGTTGAGTATGATCTGGTATGGTTGTATGCAATTTGGATTGCAATATGGAATTTGAATTTGGATTGTGAACTTTGTAGTTTGCAATTGGTGGAACTGTAAGCAAACATACATGTGCAAGGCCGATTCATTGGCCTGTATTTGTGGGAGGGGCTCGGCTGCCTACTTCAACGCCTAGCGCCCCTCCCACCTTGTACGTCGTCGCAGCGTTTCAGCAGCGATACCTGGCAGTGAGAGGAGTACGGCGTACCTGGAGATCCTGGTGTCGGCGAGGGTAAAAAGCTGCTTCTCTGCAGCGTGCAGTTTTAGAGTCCGGCCGGCGGGGGGTCGGCCCCCTAGGTGAGGGGGGGCACACCCCCGCACCGGAGCACAATGCCAGGGAGTTGCGCGGCTCCCCGCGCGGTATGGGTGCCCAGCCGGCGGGGGGTCGGCTCCCCACGCAGCACACGATTCAAACAGGCGGGGGGCGGGGCCCATGGTGAAGGAAGGGCTTCCCCTGGCTGAAGGAGGGCCCCCCGCACTGGTCCACTCTGCCAGGGAGCTGTGCGGCTCCCCACGCGGCACACGATCCAAACAGGCGGGGGGGCGGGGCCTATGTTGAAGGAAGGGCTCCACCTGCCCTGGTGCACAATGCCAGGGAGCTGCGCTGCTCCCCACGCGGTACGAGTGTCCAGCCGGTGGTGGGTCGACCCCTGGCTGATGGGGGGCTCCTGCGCACTGGTGCACTCTGCCAGGGAGCAGCGTGAGCTCCCCACGCGGCTATTGTGTAAAGGTGCAGGGGACACCGTGTCCCCACTCCTCATCTTCAATAAAGGTAAAGAAGAGGACCGCCACTCGCAAATAGAATTTTCGCTGCTGTGGTTTATTCAGTCACTTATAAACACATAGTGACGCTTTTCAGCACATAGAAAGTGCTTTCATCAGACCATTTGCACCGCAACCATCACAAGGCAGTGCCGACCCTTATCTTCAATACTCATCTTCAATAAAGTCTGGCACGGACCGCCGTGCCGTTAGTTAGGCAGGGGTCAGGGGTGGGAGAACTAGGCTCAGTCAGGGGGAGCAGATCATAGGCGGTGGCTGGCTTCCTTCTGCCGGCCGTACATAAGGTTTCCAAGGGGGTTATTTAGGCACAGGGTGTTAATTACTCCATGCAGGTGATTGCAAGGTCTCCGGGGAGGGGCGGGTTACAGAGTACCGCACGGTCTACAGGCCTGGTCCGCCGTGATCAATCCTAGTGGAGGCTGCTGGTCAGGAGCCTAGGTTCGCTCGTGTCAGTGTTAAGCCAGTACGGTGTGGCTTGCTGCGGTATTTTCCCCTCTCTAGGTTACCAGGTTAAGCAATTTTTTGTTTGCAAAGGGTTAATTGTAAAAGAAATAAATAAAATACACAGTGCTGCTCTTGTTACATCATTCACGTTTACACATTTGCATGGTTTCCTCACGACGTGTGCACAATCCAGGGTTGATGCCTTAATTGTTTTGTTTCTAGGTCCAAACCTTGTCTCGGTTACATCCTGAATTGTGGCTTATCGGCAAGGTAGTGGGAGTGCACGTCAGGGAGGGGGGAGGAGAGAAGTCACTAGCTTGGTTTGTGTCTCATGCACGTCCAGGTCGTGCTGTATTACAAGCGTTTCTGCGGTTGTCAGTCCGTAGGTATTCTGAGCGGGTAAGTGCATGGTCTCACCCTCTGTGTGTTACCTTCTGGGTGTCGGTTCCTGGCCACTCCTCCACGGTCCTCCTGTTGTCTTCTTTCGCGTGCGGAGTAGCACGGTGGGTGGGGCACTCTTCCGCACACTGTTGGGCAGGTTCATTGGTGCTTGTGGTCATGCAGTTTCAGCCGATCGATTTACGTTACTGTCTCCACAGTTGTGATGTCACACGCATCTGATATCATCGAGGCGTCTGTGGATGAGAATGTGGCAGGAATGTCCGAAGGGGGCAGTATACTGTCCCTGCGAGCATGGACTATCCCTAGGCTTACTTCGGAACTGACGAATAGGGGTATCCCTTTCCCGGCTTCCGCCAGGAAGGCGGAATTATATCGGATGTTGAAAGACTCTGTGGCACCACGTCAAGATGATCTCTCCATGACCACGGTGCAAACGTCCCTCACCCAGTTGCATGTCATGCTGAACAGCTTAACGTCAGCTGTTACTACTATTCAAGTGAGGTTGGAGTTCGTCGAGTCTCGCGGCTCGGTCATTCCTGTTTCTCCCCCTGATGTACCCGTTGCCGCCACCTCTGCAGCGGGGGGAACACGTACTACCCTGGCTGTTCCCAACGTTTCTCCTTCTCATTTTGTTCCGGCCAACATCAGGAAGGATATCTTAGAGGGTAGGGATGTTAACCTTGCTTCTTTGTTGATAGCCTCTAGGGACTTGTCCGACAGTTAAGTTATTGCTTGCGGGGAAGTCTCGGTCATGCTGAGAGGCCTTGACCACAGGCTCAACTGCAAGTTGACGATTCCAGAGTTTGTCATGGCGTTCAGCCTTTTCAGAGATGTAATATGTTCTGTTAGGCCTGACAGGAGGGAAGAACTCTATCTGTACCTTTTCCGAGTCACAGAGTTGGGATATAAGTATGGAGGGTGCTCGTTTTACGATTACCATTGCTCTTTTGCAGCCAAAGCAGCGGCAGCGCTAACGCCATAGGCGTGCGTAGCCTATTGCATTAGGGTGTGCACCCTAAAGCACAAACACAGACGCAGCGCACGCACCTGTGTATGTATGTATGTATGTATATATATATATATATATATATATATATATATATACACAAATACACTCTGTATACATACAGACCTGCACTATCAATATAATGAAGGGAGAAGAAATCATTTTTAAACCTACCGTATTTTTCGCCCTATAAGACGCTCTATTCGCCCTATAAGGTTTTAGAGAGGGACAATAAGAAAAAAAAAATTCATTACACCTCAGGTCAGACCACCAATCAGACCCCCAATGTCAATAAGACCCCAATAAGACCTCAGATCAGACCCCAATGTGAATGACCCCCAATCAGACCTCAGATAAGAGCCCCAGTGCCTCATATCAGCCCCCAGTGCCTCATATCAATCCCCCGTGCCCCATATAAAATAAAATAAAAAAACACTTTCCCGCTCCGGACGCTGCCGCTCCTCACCGCTCGCGCTCGGTAATCCTCTTGTACAGTATGTTGTGTGGGCACGCACAGTGTGAGGTCACAGCGCAGCCTCACACTGTGCGCAGCCTTCACAGTGGAGCGCATGAGGACCAGGAAGAGGTGAGTATAGTGCTTCCTGGCCCTCTGGTACTAATAATTTGATTAGTATTCGCCCCATAAGACGCAGGGGCATTTCCCCCCCACTTTTGGGGGAAAAAATGCATCTTATGGGGCGAAAAAGTGCAGCACGGGGGTGACAGAACCAGTGTTCCCTCTAAGCCTTGGCAGCTGCTGAGCGGGATCGGCTCAGAGCTGGGCACAGCGCCATCAAAGGTGGGCGATAGGAAAACCTAAGATAATTGTCACATCAAAGAGCATAAAAACCACTGCGCCATCCCATACAATACAGTATAAGCCCTGCACCATCTCGTACAATATACAGTATAGTCCTCTCTGTGATCACTGGACATTGCTCTCCATATATAAACCATACAGGGGGAAAAATCTCATTGATCCAGAGAACTTACATAGAAAAACTAATAACCAAGAGGCTAAACAAAACCCTGTTTCTGACCCTTATGTTAAAACATAACTTTCATTTGATTGCTCTAATACCTAAAGGAAAAATTATATTTTTTTAAAAAGCTGCTGTTTCTCTAGATTACATTATGTTGATAGTAGTGTTAATAGAGTCTCAAGGGTCTATAAAAGCAGCTACACTATTTTTGAAAACCTTTGAGACTCTATTAACACTACTATCAACATAAGGTCATCTAAAGAAACAGTAGGTTTTAAAAAAAAAAAAATTCCTTTAGGTGTTAAAACATAACTTTCATTAGATTGCTCTAACACCTAAATGGAAAAAAAAAAGAATTTAACCTGCTTTTTCTCTAGATGACCTTATGTTAATAGTAGTGTTAATAGAGTCTCAAAGGTCTGTAAAAATAGTGTAGCTGCTTTTATAGACCCCTGAGACTCTATTACCACTACCAGGGCCGATCCTACACGGGGTGCAGTGGGTGCCCCGCACCCCAGCGCTGCGGCCCTGGTGACAAGTGGGGGCGGCCGCGGCCGGCGGCAGGGCAGAGCAGGAGATGAGCGCCTCCATTGCGGAAGCGCTCATCTCCATAGTCATCTGTATTGCCGTCCTCAGGACGGCAATACAGATGCCTGTCTGTGCTGCGGCAGAGGAGGGAAAGGTGTGTCCCCTCCTGTTCCTCTGATAGGCTGCCGGCTTAGTGCTGGCAGCCTATCAGAGGCCGGTGATGGCGCGATGACGTCATCGCGTCGCCTGAGCCGTATAGCGAGGGACACAGACGGAAGAGGTGGCCTGCATCGCATCGCATTGCTGGAGGTAAGTATAAGTGTATTATTTCTTTTAATTTTTTTATATAGGTACAATACTGGGCTGGCACATGATAAGGGGGGCTACTGGGCTGGCACATAAGGGGGGCTACTGGGCTGGCACATAAGGGGGGACTACTGGGCTGGGCTGGCACATGATAAGGGGGGCTACTGGGCTGGCACATGATAAGGGGGGACTACTGGGCTGGCACATGATAAGGGGGGACTACTGGGCTGGCACATGATAAGGGGGGACTACTGGGCTGGCACATGATAAGGGGGGCTACTGGCACATGATATGGGGGGCTACTGGCACATGATATGGGGGCACTCTGGCTACTGGCACATGATATGGGGGCACTCTGGCTACTGGCACATGATAATGGGGGGGATCTGGCTACTGGCACATGATATGGGGGGGGGGGGCTCTGGCTACTGGCACATGATAAGGGGGGGGGGCTCTGGCTACTGGCACATGATATGGGGGGCTACTGGCACATGATAAGGGGGGCTACTGGCACATGATAAGGGGGCTACTGGCACATGATAAGGGGGGCTACTGGCACATGATAAGGGGGCTACTGGCACATGATAAGGGGGTCTACTGGCACATGATAAGGAGGGCTACTGGCACATAGGGGGGCTACTGGCACATGATATGGGGGGGCTCTGGCTACTGGCATATGATATGGGGGGCTCTGGCTACTGGCACATGATGGTGGGGGGGCTCTTATTTCTGGCACATGATTGGGGGCACTCTGGCTACTGGCACATGATATGGGGGGCTCTGGCTACTGACACATGATATGGGGGGGCTCTGGCTACTGACATGATATGGGGGGGCTCTGGCTACTGGCACATGATTGGGGGCATCTATGGGGGCACATCTTACTGCAGATTATTGGGGGGCACTATAGGGGCATCTACTGAGGCTAAAAAAGAAGATATTTTATATGGGGGCTCTGTATAGGGGCATTTTATACTGGGACACATTATGGTGGGTACTATGGGGAAGGGGGGGCACTATGGGGGTCATCTACGGGGGCACTGAGAAGGGGTATTTTATATTGGCACATTATGGGAACATTAGCTCAACTGGGGGCATTACAAATGTTTTGCATATTATAAGGAGAATTATTACTACTGGGGGGGCATTATGGTGGGCTTTATTACTCCCCCATGGTATGACCCCCTAGTAGCAGCACCAGCCTCTCCCTGCTCTGCTATCCCTCTGCCCTTTCTCCAAATCCTTATTATGAAATCTTTCTCATTAGGTTAAAGCACAACATCAGCTCCGCCGAGCCCCCGGCCAAAGTGTTGAAGTGGCGTCCGAGATCCCCAAGGGCCAAGTCAAGTAACTGTAAGTTTTTATGGGGGTTCTACAAAAGAGCTATCGTGGGGCAAAGTTCATATTCGTGTTTACACACGTGTTTTAAAATGAATGCTTTCTCCTATTATAAACAAGTAAATAATGACGCAATGCTGTGGGGCTGGTGTGCAACTTTTTCCAGGGCTGGTTTTTATCCCCAGTCCGGCCCTGGCCGAGCGAGCAGCCGGGACTTTTTTTTTTACTTTTTTTTTTTTTTTTAAGCCGAGCAGCCGAGCCGCCGATTCGTGGGGCTGAAGTTGTTGCCATAGAAACATTGTAAAGGGGAGGAGTTAGTAAGATAACCACGCCCATGTGGGGGCGCCAGAAATATTTCTGCACCCAGGCGCCTGTGACCATAGGATCGGCCCTGACCACTACTATAATGTCATCTAGAGAAACAGCTTTTTAAAATGATTTTTTTCCATTAGGTGTTAAAGCAATCAAATGAAAGTTATGTTTTAACATAAGGGTCAGAAGCAGGTTTTTTTAGCCTCTGTCTTGGCTATTAGTTTTTCAATTCATAAAGCTCCACATGGAGCTCCCACCGAGCAGTAGTTAGAAGCCTGCAGGACACTTCACATGGGCACTTCACCTGGGCACATGGTGATGGCTCCATTCCTATGCTGTCCCTGGCACTTCATCAGCAGCAGGGGTGGCGTGCTTCCTGTATTCATAATAACTGAAAAGGAAGCTACTGCTGCTGTGTTCAGCTCCCGAGAGGAGGGGGTGTGAGAGGATCAGCCAATAGCAGGGCAGCCAGCTGATACTGGCCAATCAGCAGCCTCCTCCCTTATAACAGAGCTCTGTAATGTACAGAGCTCTGTTATTGGAGATTTCAGGCATCAGCTGTATTGCTCTGCTGCCTGCAGTGCCGCACATTGTAAACCTCAAGTCGGCTTGATTAGGGTGTGCCGAGGCACACCCGGCACACCCCGTGCGCACGCCTATGGCTAACGCAGTTTCAGTTTGTTACAGATTGGTCCAACTTAGACACCGAGTTATTTTGCAGGCATTTTGCTGGTCTAAAAGCTCCTTCCTGTTCTTCATGTCAGTCTATCTTTCACTCAGCCGAGTGGTGCCACAAATCAGCCGCCAGTATGCCGTCCTACCCTTCCGGTTCGTCGGCCGAGCCACTCGATGTCTTCAGGGCTCCCAGCTCAGTTGACAAGTTAGGCCGGCCCATTGTTCAGTTGTGTAGGGCCCAGATTTGTAATAATTACAATTACGCATCTTGTAATTTTGGTTATTGCCGTTTGCTGCACATCTGTTCCAATTGCTTCAGGGCCCATCCCAGAGTCGCATGCACATTAAAGTCATTTAAAGCCTACATGAGTGTGGTCAATACCGATTGTTTACAGGGATATTTGCAGGGTCATCATAATCCGGGGTTCGTGCAGTTTCTGATTTCAGGGTTTTGCGAGGGTTTTCATACTGGGCTAATCACGACACCAGAGTTCACGTATGAGTGCAGGAACCTTCAGTCTGCCGAGAGGAATCCTAGTGCGGTAGACAAACTAATTGAGACCGAATTGGATAAGAGTTTTTTGATCGGTCCTTTTAAAATACCCCCCTTTTAGCGGTGGAGTGTTAGTCCCATTGGGGTGGTCACGGGTAAGTTTAGCAAGAAGGAGAGACTTATCATCGACCTGTCAGCCCCACATGGTTCCCACGCCCCTAGTCTTAACTCCCTCATTCCTTCAGAGGAAGTGGGCCTGAGGTATTCTTCTATTGACCAGGCCATCACCATTATCACGCAGTTAGGACTCAGAGCGATGTTGTCTAAGGCTGATATCTCTGATGCCTTTAAATTACTTCCCATTATGCCAACGCTCTGGCAATGGCACGGCATCAAGTGGAAGGACCGATACTACTTTTCCACCAAACTCACTTTCGGTTCTAAGAGCAGCTCGTGGCTCTTTGATCAGTTGGCTCAGGCCCTCCAATGGGTTTTAGAATATAAGGTACGCTGTGAATTTGTTATTCACTATTTAGATGATTTCCTACTGATCGAGAGGCCAGGGTCAGTCCCCTTAGGGCTGGGGAGATTGTTGAGATGTTTTTCCCAGTTAGGTGTCCCGGTCTCCCCCAAGAAAGTCGAAGGCCCGTCCACAGTCATCACTTTCCTGGGCATTGAGCTAGATTCGCAGTCCATGTTAGCCAGGTTACCGTTGGACAAACTAGTTAGGATCAGGGAAGTCATTCACAGGTTTTCTGTCACAACCGTGGTCACTAAGGCTGATTTACAGTCGTTACTGGGTATGTTAAATTTCGCCATGCGTTTCATCCCGCAAGGCAGGTCGTTCATCTCTCGCTTGCTGGCGCTCCTGGCCACAGCTCCGGAACAGGACAGCCCAGGCCTTAGCTGACCTACACATGTGGGATCACTTCCTTTGCCAGTAGAACGGGGTGTCCTTGTTTATCCCTGAGTTGTCTAGCCAATCCCCTGTAGTCTTTTCGGATGCGGCTGCTAGCTCAGGTTTCGCTGCTATTTTTGGCACCCACTGGGTCACAGTCGAGTGGCCTGCTGAGGTGAGGCAAATCCCAGGGTTCTTGAAAACCTCAGCACTTTTCGAACTGTACCCCATTGTGGTGGCCGCCTGTGTTTGAGGCAGCAGCTGGGTAAATCGCACAGTTTTGTTCGTAACCGACAACGCTGCGGTGGTAGATATCTTAACTAGTGGGTCGTCTAAGGCGTCTTATGTCATGTGTCTCTTGAGACGTCTAGTTCAACTCTCCTTGCAACATCATTTTTGTGTTAGTAGTACGCATGTGCCAGGTTCTGAAAATGTGGCAGCTGACACTTTATCGAGGGCTAATTTCTCCCTTTTTTTGCAGGTCATGCCAGAGGCAGATGTTGTGGGCGCTACTGTCCCCCCTCACGAGTCACTAATACTGGGTTAACTGGTCACCTAGAGACGGCCCACGCTTTACTAGCCAAGTCCCTTTTCGCCAAATACGGCTAGGGCGTATCGCACTGGGTGGAGGGCATTTGGAGGTTTCAAGGAATATGCCCTCAAAGGGAGTCCAGTTTTGTGGAGTACATCCTTGCCTTCATTGGCTTCTGCCACTCGGAGCTCAAGCTGTCCCACAACACGGTGAAGACATACTTGTCGGGGGTGCAGCATTTCCTCTCTGTCAGCCATCCTGAACGGGCATCAGTGTTTTCTGTGCATGCTGTCAAAGCTACGTTGAGGGGTTTGAGCAGATGTGGACCAGGAGGCCAAGTACGCAGACAAGCTGTTACTGGACTGCTTTTCTGTAACCTGTCTGACATCCTGGATAGGAACCCTTTCGGGGATGTTGCCCAGCCTGGTGCTTAAATCTGCTGTTTATTTAGCCTTCTATGGCTTCTTGAGGCCTGGGGAGTTTACTTGTTCCCCTGATAGTAGAAAGTTTCTCACAGTCAGCCAGTTGGTCCAGAGTCCAGAGGGTTACGTGCTACTGCTGAGGACGTCCAAGACCTCGCAGATGGGTCCCCCAGTCCCAGTGTTCTATTTCCCCACGTCTCATCGATGGTGACCTGTCAGAGTTCTTTGTCAGTTGCAGACAGCCTTAGCTGGGTTCAGGCCAGATAGTCCACTATTGCCTTTCGGGGTGGTACCACTCACTACTCATCAGTTCGTGTCTCACGTACGCTCCTTAGTTGCCAGTTTAGGCAGCGACCCAGCTGCGATCTCAGGACATTCATTCCGTATAGGTGCAGCATCCGCAGCCTCCAAGAATCAGGTACCGGCGCATGTCATCCAGAAGTTAGGTCGTTGGCGCTCCTCGTGCTTTAGCCGCTATATACCTCACCCCAAAACTGAGATGTCAATGGCTTTCCAAAGTCTGGTTTTGTGATTTATGCTGTAATAAATTACTCCTGCTACTCAGCATGTCTTTTGCCCTCTTTCAGGCGTCCCTACTACGGCACGGTTGTGGCATAACTCTAACCGCTTAGGGGCAGGGTAGTCTAGGTAGGATGGGGTGCATTCTGTTGGTTGCCACGACCACAAGTGTAAGGTCGATTTATTGGCCTGTATTTGTGGGAGGGGCTCGGCTGCCTACTTCAATGGCTAGCACCCCTCCCACCTTGTACGTCGTCGCAGCGTTTCCCCACCCACCCTTACTATCCACTACTCTCAAAGGGGATGCCCTCTTTCAGGCGTCCCTACTACGGCGCGGTTGCAGCATAACTCTAACCGCTTAGGGGCAGGGTAGTCTAGGTAGGATGGTGTGCATTCTGTTGGTTGCCACAACCACAAATAACCAGTATCACTATATTAACAGTAGGAACATTATATAACTGTTTTAAATACCTATTTTGGCCTCTTGCTTCTATAAAACACAGTTACATAGAAACATAGAAACATAGAATGTGTCGGCAGATAAGAACCATTTGGCCCATCCAGTCTGCCCAATATACTAAATACTATGGATAGCCCCTGGTCCTATCTTATATGAAGGATGGCCTTATGCCTATCCCATGCATGCTTAAACTCCTCCACTGTATTTGCAGCTACCACTTCTGCAGGAAGGCTATTCCATGCATCCACTACTCTCTCAGTAAAGTAATACTTCCTGATATTACTTTTAAACCTTTGCCCCTCTAATTTAAAACTATGTCCTCTTGTAGCAGTTTTTCTTCTTTTAAATATTCTCTCCTCTTTTACCTTGTTGATTCCCTTTATGTATTTAAAAGTTTCTATCATATCCCCTCTGTCTCGTCTTTCTTCCAAGCTATACATGTTAAGGTCCTTTAATCTTTCCTGGTAAGTTTTATCCTGCAATCCATGTACCAGTTTAGTAGCTCTTCTCTGAACTCTCTCCAAAGTATCAATATCCTTCTGGAGATATGGTCTCCAGTACTGAGCACAATACTCAAAATGAGGTCTCACTAGTGCTCTGTAGAGCGGCATGAGCACCTCCCTCTTTCTACTGGTAATTCCTCTCCCTATACACCCAAGCATTCTGCTTGCATTTCCTGCTGCTCTATGACATTGTCTGCCTACCTTTAAGTCTTCTGAAATAATGACCCCTAAATCCCTTTCCTCAGATACTGAGGTTAGGACTGTATCACTGATTTTATATTCTGCTCTTGGGTTTTTACGTCCCAGGTGCATTATCTTGCACTTATCAACATTAAATTTTAGTTGCCATATTTTTGACCATTCCTCTAGTTTTCCTAAGTCCTTTTCCATTTGGTGTATCCGTCCAGGAACATCAACCCTGTTACAAATCTTTGTGTCATCAGCAAAAAGACACACCTTACCATCGAGGCCTTCTGCAATTTCGCTGATAAAGATATTAAACAATATGGGTCCCAGAACAGATCCCTGAGGTACCCCACTGGTAACAAGACCTTTGTCTGAATATACTCTATTGACTACAACCCTCTGTTGCCTGTCCCTCAGCCACTGCCTAATCCATTCAACAATATGGGAGTCCAAGCCCAAAGACTGCACTTTATTGATAAGCTTTCTATGTGGGACAGTATCAAAAGCCTTACTAAAGTCTAGATAAGCGATGTCTACTGCACCTCCTCCATCTATTATTTTAGTCACCCAATCGAAAAAATCAATAAGATTAGTTTGACATGATCTCCCTGAAGTAAACCCATGCTGTTTTTCATCCTTCAATCCATGGGATTTTAGATGTTCCACAATCCTCTCCTTAAGTATGGTTTCCATTAATTTCCCCACTATTGATGTCAGGCTTACTGGCCTATAGTTGCCCGATTCCTCCCTACTACCTTTCTTGTGAATGGGCACAACATTTGCTAATTTCCAATCTTCTGGGACGACTCCTGTTGCCAGCGATTGGTTAAATAAATCTGTTAATGGTTTTGCTAGTTCAACGCTGAGCTCTTTTAATAGCTTTGGGTGTATCCCATCAGGCCCCTGTGACTTATTTGTATTAATTTTAGACAGCTGGCTTAGAACCTCTTCCTCTGTAAAGACACATGCATCAAAATATTCATTAGTCTTCTTTCCTAACTGAGGTCCTTCTCCTTCATTTTCCTTTGTAAAAACTGAACAGAAATATTCATTGAGGCAGTCAGCTAGTTCTTTATCTTCTTCTATATACCTTCCTTCTTTTGTTTTTAATTTGGTAATTCCTTGTTTTAGTTTCCTTTTTTCATTTATGTATCTGAAGAATGCCTTCTGGCCTTTTTTCCCTGACTGAGCTAATTTCTCTTCTGCCTGTGCTTTGGAAGCTCTTATAACTTGTTTGGCCTCTCTCTGCCTAATCCTATAAATTTGTCTGTCATCCTCGTTTTGTTTTTTTTTTTATAATTCCTAAATGCTATCTTTTTGTTTTTAATGATTTTGGCCACTTCTGCTGAGTACCACAGTGGTCTCTTCCTTTTTTTGCTTTTACTGACAAGCCTAATGCAATTTTCTGTTGCCTTCAATAGTGCCACTTTTAAGTAGTCCCATTTCTCCTGGACTCCAATGAAACTGTTCCAGTCTGATAGGGACTTGTATACCACTAATCTAATTTTAGAAAAGTCTGTTTTTCTAAAATCTAAAACTTTTTTTTTCGTGTGGTGTGACTCAGTCACTGTACTTATAGTAAACCACACTGACTGGTGATCACTAGATCCCAAGCTTTCCCCTACAGTAATATCAGATACCAAATTCCCATTTGTGAATACTAAATCTAAAATGGCCTCCTTCCGGGTTGGCTCCTCCACTACTTGCTGTAGAGATAATCCCAGTAGGGAATTTAGAATATCTGTACTCCTGGCAGAACTAGCTATTTTGGTTTTCCAGTTTACATCTGGAAGATTGAAGTCTCCCATAATGATACCTTCCCCCTTCAATGTCATTTTAGCTATTTCCTCAACTAGTAGATCATCTAATTCTTTGACTTGGCTAGGTGGTCTATATATCACACCTACACGAGTTACCTTATGATTATCAAGCTGCACGGTAACCCAAACTGACTCTAAATTGTTCTTGCTAACTTGTATCAAATTAGATTTTTTGTTATCTTTCACATACAGGGCCACCCCTCCCCCCTTCTTGCCTTCTCTGTCTTTCCTGTATAGAGAGAACCCTGGTATTGATATATCCCAGTCATTACTCCCCTTGAACCACGTCTCAGTAACAGCCACTACATCTATATTCTCAGATGCCATTATAGCCTCAAGTTTATTGATCTTATTCCCTAGACTGCGAGCATTTGTAGACAAGACTCTGAGCTTGTCATTTCTTAACCTTTGTGCTACTGGCCTCTTCTGGCATTGTTCCGGGGGGCAGTTGGACTGCTGGATTATCACTCTTTTGCCCCCCTTTCCTAGTTTAAATGCTTCTTAGCAAATACCTGAAACTGTTCACCGAGGACATTCGTTCCTTTGAGAGAAAGATGCAAACCATCTTTCTTGTACAGTTCTTTTCCATACCAACAAGAGCTAACATGAGACACAAAGCCAAACCCTTGGTTCAGACACCATTCACCAAGCCATACATTGAATTCCTTAATGCGCATCTTCCTGTCATGCTGAAGGTTATGCACAGGCAAAACTGCAGAGAATGAAACAGTTGATGCAACCTCCCGTATATCCTTTCCAAGTGTGTGAAAAGCTTCTTTCACCTTTGAAACCTCATTGCAAGCCAGATCATTTGTCCCAAGATGGAGAATAACATCCACTTCCCTTTCCTGCTTTGCTTGCCTAACAATATTAAGTATCCGTCGTATATCCCTGCTAGCGGTAGCACCAGGGAGACATCTCACAACACCATTCTCCTCAAACTTCACACCTCTTATGATGGAATCGCCCACCAACAGCTGCTTACTATCAATCCTCACCTTCTCCTTTTTGTCTTTGGCTGCAGTCTTACATACTTTAGGCATGGGAGATGATTGTTTCTCACCCACTGTGCTTGAGCCATCCTCCATGTTGCTCTTGTGGCGTGTGTGTCTGTTCAGCTCCTCTCTCTGGTGAATAATGATTCCAACAACTCCTGCAAGGGGAATTTCCCACACAAGCTGTGTGTGAGGCTGGCTGTAATTGGTCAAAACTCCTGGGCTGTGTGAGACTGTCTGTGATTGGTCAAGACTCCTTCCCAGCAAAAACAGTTTAACTCTATGCTTTCTGTTGTTTCTGCTGTGTCATTGAGCTTATCTTACATTATATAATGAATCTTAAAGGCATATTATCTTTTCTGCTTCTGTGAACACAATATATAAAAAAAAATTGATATCCAAGCATGAAGTCACTATAAATAACTCTGCTTTTGTCTTTAACACACATAGGAACTGTATTAAGCTTATTGGCAGGTCTAGCTGTATACGCATATAAGCTATATTAGCAACCTAGGACAGGTCTTAGCTGGCCAGCTGCAAATTCCCCTAGTGATATCAATAAGAACCAAATATTTATGTTGGGGTGTGGAGTAAACAGAAGAAAAAAAAACTTTTTTCCCCAAAGCTATATGAATAGGAGGTGGTGATATGTAAATAATGTCTGTCCAAAAGCTAACTGAATACCCACACAGCATCTGTATAGACCAGGGAGCACAAACATGCCCTGCCTGTTTTCTGTGCCAAAAGAGAGAATGAAATGACCTAATTCTTTAATGTAATTTTACCGTATGTTGGAATTGGTGTCGAAGCCAGATGAACATACATTTATGGCCTATCCTAATCATAGGACCTCAAAGTTTTTCCCAGAATAAATAAAAATATAAATGTTAACAATTCCTATTAATTGTTTAGAACTATGCTGCATATGAATTCCAGTACTGTATTTAAATAGTTATTGCATTAAATTGGTTGTCCGGTGTGAAGAACTTCCCAGTATTCGTTCAGTTATTTTACCTCCCTGCTACTTAATCCCCGTGGATACCTACTCCTAACAATGGACATAGACATCTATTTGTATCAAGGACATGTGTACACACACTTCTGAGACATTCAGTCTGCTTCTAACCAAAAGACTGATCTACTTAATGAAAATACACGAGATAACACTTTGGCCATTGTCTTGGAAAAGACAGTGATTGCCTGTAGGCCAATGTGACCAAGCCCCTGTTTTGTAAATTGAGTTTCCAAAACTCTATTGTCTCGCTGGCTCAGAGGAGGAGTTTGATGCTGTAAATTGAATCCCCTTGTTTTCCATTAAAGTGTGTCTTGCTTCATGATGAAGCTTTGGCTCCTGTGTGGATTATTATGCGACACTAGCGATATTTTACTCTGTGGATTCTTGGTGATATTATTTCATGGGAATAGGGGATTGACAGACGGTAACTCATATTCAGACCGTCACAACTGGTGGCAAGCAGTGGGATCATCCCTTTTCCCTGCACTGAGAATCCAAGGAAGGCACTGTTGTACAGTGAATGGAAGGCTGGTACACACAGCTTAAGCGCAGCACACTAAAGGAACTGTTCGTGGAGGGATTGCCAGCAACAAAGCCAAGCGGGTCATAATTGCTGTATTAATGGAGCTAGACCGGGAGACAGAACTACCGCGGCAACACCGAGCTGTTGGGAGACAGAACTACCGATCAACAGATAAATCAGGGAACGACTGGCACTGTTCGGGCCAAACCCAACTACTGAAATCATCCTACAGGTGATCAATATTGTGACAGAGCATGCGAACCAAAAGGGAACAGCGAGAGCTACAACTGAGGCTGGCTGAAAACCAGCGAACGGCAGCAATTCTACCGAACGGAGAGAACAGCACAGTTGATTCGCGGAAGATTCCCTTTAGCGCATTTAAAAGCTTTAACGAAAATGAAAGCGAGATTGATGGCTATCTGGCAGATTTTGAGCGCCAGTGTGCCCTACACAGAGTGGCTGCCGACGAATGGGTCTTGATATTATCAGGAAAACTGTCGGGCAAAGCAGCTGATGCCTTCAGGGCTGTACCAGAGCAGGAGATCCACAGCTATGCACGAGTGAAGGAGGTGCTCCTAGCTCGGTACGCAGTAACCCCAGAGGCGTACCGCAGAAAATTCAGAGACTCCCGCAAAGTGGACAGCGACTCCTATGCAGAGTGGGCCTGCCGCTTGCAGCTCTCTGCTTCCAATTGGGTCACAAGCTACCAGGCCACCACAGTGGATGACGTCCTGCAGCTCATTTTACTGAAAATTTTTACGACCACATCCAGACCGACGTTAGGGATTGGGTAAAGGACCGCAGACCCCTCTCCTTACCTGAAGCAGCCAAACTCGCGGACAATTATGCCGATACCCGCAAGGCGGCACGTACAACACCTTGGATACAACCCCTTAGGACCGAGACACCACCACCACCGGCAGCAACCAGGTACCAACCCCCCAGCAGACCGATACTTTCCAACCCACGACGCCCAGCTGGCAACGAGCCCCGCTGTTTTTCGCTGCAATCAACTGGGGCACCTGAGCAACAACTGTCCACTGGAAGCCCCCAGGTCCAACTGGACCCACCCTGGGTTCTCCAACTCCCGGGCTGCAGCCCATTGCGTGGACTATCCTATACCCCCTGCTTGGGATGCCAAAGAGTTAAGCCGTGAGGAACCCCTAGGCACATTATACGAAGCTCACCTAGTCCAGTCTACCATCACAGACAACCGGAAACACCATTGTCAGTTAGTGATGGTCAATGGGAAAACTGCCCGAGTTCTCACGGACAGCGGCGCTACCATCACCCTTGTTCAAAGGCACTTGATTGAAAATTCAGAATGACCGGGCAATCTATTGCTGTTTGAGTGGCAGAGGGGGCTATTTATCGTATTCCCACGGCCCAGGTCCACCTAGACTGGGGTGCTGGAGCTGGCAATGTCCATGTGGGCATCATGAAGGAGTTGCCCGCAGAGGTCATATTGGGCAATGACATTGGGCCACTAACCTCCGCTTTTGTACCCGCAACTACACACGAGGCTCAAGTCGTGACCACCAGAGCCCAAAGCCGTGCTGCTGAGAGCCATCTGCCTCCTACCGAGATCCAGGTAAGCCAACCTACCGCACCCCTGACTGTAGATCCCCATCCCTGGGACACCCCAGAGGACTTTGGGAGGGAAGTAGTGGGGGACCACTCACTCAGGAAGTACAGGGAAAAGGCTAGGGTAGGCTAAGGGGGACTAGGGGGGGAGCAGTTAGTCTGGGAGGGTGGCCAGCTGTACCGACTTATGGAGACCCGGGTCAACGCACCCGGACCCCGGCAAAAATGCCAGCTGGTAATTCCGAGGAAGTACCGGCGGGAGTTATTGCGTATTGGGCATGACGTATTTATGATTAGGACCTAACCTGGGTAAGGTTATTTAGCTAATTTATTTACAGATGCCTAAGCAGGCAATAGAACCTATCTTGACCCAGGTGAAAATTTATACTTCACTTTTATTATTATATAGGCTAAAAACTAAACACTAATTTTGTGCGTGGTGCATATTTTAATTATTCTTTAACAAACCAAAAATAAAGGGGTTTTAAACAAACTGTCGCCACTCCACTGATGAAGGTATATGTTGGTCGATGACAGAGGGCAAGGAGATGTGCACTATCTCTCACCCTTGTCACTTTAGAGGCAAAAAACTGCCGTAACACTGTTTGCAGTGTTATTGCCAACTGAGTTAGGTTGTCGACCCAACCATGTGATGCAGCGGGAGAATTGATATATCAACCCACTGTAGAAATAGCACATTACATGTGCTCTCAGACTGACAGATGTCTTAATGGCAGTTAGCTCTGCAAACGGAAGTAGCACACAGTTATTGATACCATGTCTAACTGATTATTGAACCAGGCATAGGAATGTAGGCCAGCCGGACTACTATTTGCTGGTTAGCAGTGGAGTGGAGCGCAGCATTTAAAAACTAAAACTGCCCCCCGACATGTTTCACCAGGATTCTGGCTTCTTCAGGGGTAAATGAGCAGCAATGAGTGACCCCATCCGACTGGAGGATTAAATACAGTGTGTTAGAAATTAACAGGCTTGCCGTCCTATCACCTACAGGGCAAAATGCTCAGCCAACCATTAATATCCAAGACCACACCCCCACAAGAAGAGTGGAGCGCCAGACACAGTCGCCTACTATGTTCGTCATCAGTGACGCGCTGTGCTCAACATACCTGCGCGAACACTTGGAGCACCACGGCTCATGCTGTGAAACTGCGCTACATATGGCTGCGCACAGACTCAAAACCTAAAGGAGGGAGTCCTGCGCAGAAGACGGCTGCGCTAGCACTTAGAGGTAAAGACTGATGTTATTAGAGATGCGCACATGCTGCGCAGCACAGTGATGCGCATGAACTCTGCCTAATAAAAGTACTGCGCAGAGCGACACTGCGCGTGGACTTAAAGATAAACGAGCATTGAATAGGCACATAGTTGCTCGTCTGTTGCGCTAAAAACTGCAGCGTACAGACTTTGGAACGACACAACCCTGCAGAGTGAGCCAGGGTATATGTCTATGGTACGAATGCAATAGAGTGTCTCCCTACTGCATAAAACATGATGTGGAGGAGCTAAATTGTATTGTGATGGTGCATCATCTACAATACCACAGCTGCATAGTTAAGGGGGTGGCATTGATATTTGGAATGGCGGTGCGTATTGATTTTTGCCCAGAGAAACGTGTCAATATTTTTGTTACTAATGAGTTGACACTACAGTCGTGGCCAAAAGTTTTGAGAATGACACAAATATTCGTTTTCACAAAGTTTGCTGCTAAACTGCTTTTAGATCTTTGTTTCAGTTGTTTCTGTGATGTAGTGAAATATGATTACACGCACTTCATACGTTTCAAAGGCTTTTATCGACAATTACATGACATTTATGCAAAGAGTCCGTATTTGCAGTGTTGGCCCTTCTTTTTCAGGACCTCTGCAATTCGACTAGGCATGCTCTCAATCAACTTCTGGGCCAATTCCTGACTGCCAGTGGCCCACAGTGTGAAGTGTGGGGAAATATCCTTTTAAAATATAGCTTTTATAAGATATGCGATAAAATATACACCATAGGATGCATCAACAATACAAAACATATATAAGGGGTTTCTGTGATAGATGCCCCACTGCTGGTAAAGCTAAGGTAAGCAATAAAACTGCTGCGCCTGAGTGGACGCACGCAGTCTTACCTAAAGCAAAGGTAAGTATTAAACCGGCCGCGCCCTGTGGACGCAATCAGTCTCACCTGACCAACAACAATACAAGACATAAAATAAAGGGGTTCCAGGATAGATACCCCACAACTGATTGATACAATGGTAAGTATAGAACACTGCTGCGCCTGTGTGGACGCGAGCAGTCTTACCTGACCAACCAGGTGACCAGGATCGGCATGACGGGGAATGATGCTGTGATGAAACAGGGTGTAGAACAGAGATGCAGTCACGGGAGTGTGAATACTGTGCCCTAATTAGCCCTATACACTTGGTAGGAAGGGGGCTGCTCCCATACTGCCTGTCTACACAGAGCACCCGTCCTGAAAAGGACGACCCCGTCAGGATACCTGTCCCTAGTTATGGACCTGATCACTAGTCTAACAACAAAAATTATAACTACAGACCTCCCGACGTGGCACGTTTCTGTCGTGTCGACTCCTCAGGGGGATTCAGTACATGTAGAAAAAAGAAACAGTGTGTACCACCTTAAACTGCAGATAGCAGGTAAGCATATCCTGCAGTAACGTGGTTACACTACAAAGGTAAGCTCAAGCACTCAATATAGGAGCCTGAGGGCAGACATCCAAGGTGCAGGATTGTCATGCTGCAGAGGGATAGATACTCCTCCGCTTGTTGGTGTGTAAGGATATAGTAATCCTCGCCAAAGGTAATATCCCTATGGTTTAGGGGGTTCCTCAACCAATACCAGCCACACTGACACATACCTTGTTGGAGTTTAAATAGAGCCCAAACACGCCTCTTCTTGGGAGACCGCCCTGTCAGCATCTGCGTCGGCGTCTGACGTCACGCGCATGCGCCGCGACGCACCAGACGCCGCCGCCCATACCACATGATTATGGCGACCAATCCGATCCAGGGGCGGAGGGTGTGAGCGGTTACCTAGGAGACTGTGTCAACAGGAAGTAACCACACAGCACAACTCGTGATAGAGGCGTCTGTGATAACGCTATGACACAGAATCATAGCAAGATTAGACTGACATTTTTTGCAGGAAATACAAGAACACGGACAGGTTACAGAGAATTATAAACATGAGGCAAAGTGGGTTTGAATTAATAATGACATAGATGTTTCAGATGTGTTCATCCCATCACTTAGAACGGGATGTCACTGTTAACCTGGGATATATCCTTTTTAAAGGGGCCATCACCGCAATCTATATGAAGCACCCATAATCAAGCCTTTCATTAAGGCCACGAGGTGCAGATGTTTTGAGATGGAATATCCATCTGGATTCTTGTTGAAGCAACCGCCTATCCCAGTCACCCCCTCTCAAGGGGGGTTTGACAAGGTCGATACCTAGGAACTTCAAGGAGGCTTTACCATTATGCACAGTATGTACATGTTTTGAAATTGGGGTATCTCGTTTGTGTGAGATATCCCCTATATGCTCCCCTATCCGTCTCCTGAATTCCCGTATCGTCTTGCCTACATATTCAATCCCACATTCACATTGGATCCGATAAATGACCCCTCTAGATTTACAATTAATGAAATGTGGGATTGAATATGTTTTGCCTGTAACACTGCTCACAAAAGATTTGGTAACTTGTATGCGCTTGCACGCTATACAATCACCACATCTATAACAACCCTGGATCCTACATCGCAACCATGTGGTCTTAGTGCGATCAGGTGCATAGTGACTGTGCACGAGTTTGTCACGGATATTCGGTCCCCTACGGTAGGTGATTTGTGGTTGATCACCCAAGACATCTTTCAAGTCAGGGTCCATTTTGAGGACTTCCCAGTGACGTTTAATAATCTGTCTGACTTGTTGGGACCCCCTATCAAAGTTGGTGATTATTCTCATGATCTTGGTTTGCGAGGTGGATGGTGGGTTAGGGGTGAGCAACGAGCTTCTTGGACGAGACAGGGCTGACTGGAACGCTGCTCTCAACACATAGTCGGGGTAGCCCCTGGACAAAAATCTCAACCTTAAATCAGCTGCCTGGTGAATAAAATCATGTTTGTCTGAGCAGTTGCGTCGTAGTCGCAAGTATTGGCCCCTAGGAATTCCTCTCCTGAGTGGGAGGGGATGGTTACTCTCCCATCTCAGGAGTGAATTCGTGGAGCTCTCCTTCCTAAAAATTGACGTGTCAAGTTCCCCCCTTGCATTCTTGGAGATTTTAATGTCCAGGAATGGCAGTGATGTAGGGTGCGACTCACACGTAAAACGCATGCCTATGTTATTCTGGTTGATATGTTGGACAAAGTTTTCAAAAGTCCCTTGTTCACCATTCCACAGTATAAAGATGTCATCAATGTATCGCGCCCACAAGCCAATTTCATAGGTATCCAACGCCTCCTCTTCCCTAAAAACCATCGTTTTTATTCACCAGGCAGCTGATTTAAGGTTGAGATTTTTGTCCAGGGGCTACCCCGACTATGTGTTGAGAGCAGCGTTCCAGTCAGCCCTGTCTCGTCCAAGAAGCTCGTTGCTCACCCCTAACCCACCATCCACCTCGCAAACCAAGATCATGAGAATAATCACCAACTTTGATAGGGGGTCCCAACAAGTCAGACAGATTATTAAACGTCACTGGGAAGTCCTCAAAATGGACCCTGACTTGAAAGATGTCTTGGGTGATCAACCACAAATCACCTACCGTAGGGGACCGAATATCCGTGACAAACTCGTGCACAGTCACTATGCACCTGATCGCACTAAGACCACATGGTTGCGATGTAGGATCCAGGGTTGTTATAGATGTGGTGATTGTATAGCGTGCAAGCGCATACAAGTTACCAAATCTTTTGTGAGCAGTGTTACAGGCAAAACATATTCAATCCCACATTTCATTAATTGTAAATCTAGAGGTGTCATTTATCGGATCCAATGTGAATGTGGAATTGAATATGTAGGCAAGACGATACGGGAATTCAGGAGACGGATAGGGGAGCATATAGGGGATATCTCACACAAACGAGATACCCCAATTTCAAAACATGTACATACTGTGCATAATGGTAAAGCCTCCTTGAAGTTCCTAGGTATCGACCTTGTCAAACCCCCCTTGAGAGGGGGTGACTGGGATAGGCGGTTGCTTCAACAAGAATCCAGATGGATATTCCATCTCAAAACATCTGCACCTCGTGGCCTTAATGAAAGGCTTGATTATGGGTGCTTCATATAGATTGCGGTGATGGCCCCTTTAAAAAGGATATATCCCAGGTTAACAGTGACATCCCGTTCTAAGTGATGGGATGAACACATCTGAAACATCTATGTCATTATTAATTCAAACCCACTTTGCCTCATGTTTATAATTCTCTGTAACCTGTCCGTGTTCTTGTATTTCCTGCAAAAAATGTCAGTCTAATCTTGCTATGATTCTGTGTCATAGCGTTATCACAGACGCCTCTATCACGAGTCGTGCTGTGTGGTTACTTCCTGTTGACACAGTCTCCTAGGTAACCGCTCACACCCTCCGCCCCTGGATCGGATTGGTCGCCATAATCATGTGGTATGGGCGGCGGCGTCTGGTGCGTCGCGGCGCATGCGCGTGACGTCAGACGCCGACGCAGATGCTGACAGGGCGGTCTCCCAAGAAGAGGCGCGTTTGGGCTCTATTTAAACTCCAACAAGGTATGTGTCAGTGTGGCTGGTATTGGTTGAGGAACCCCCTAAACCATAGGGATATTACCCTTGGCGAGGATTACTATATCTTTACACACCAACAAGCGGAGGAGTATCTATCCCTCTGCAGCATGACAATCCTGCACCTTGGATGTCTGCCCTCAGGCTCCTATATTGAGTGCTTGAGCTTACCTTTGTAGTGTAACCACGTTACTGCAGGATATGCTTACCTGCTATCTGCAGTTTAAGGTGGTACACACTGTTTCTTTTTTCTACATGTACTGAATCCCCCTGAGGAGTCGACACGACAGAAACGTGCCACGTCGGGAGGTCTGTAGTTATAATTTTTGTTGTTAGACTAGTGATCAGGTCCATAACTAGGGACAGGTATCCTGACGGGGTCGTCCTTTTCAGGACGGGTGCTCTGTGTAGACAGGCAGTATGGGAGCAGCCCCCTTCCTACCAAGTGTATAGGGCTAATTAGGGCACAGTATTCACACTCCCGTGACTGCATCTCTGTTCTACACCCTGTTTCATCACAGCATCATTCCCCGTCATGCCGATCCTGGTCACCTGGTTGGTCAGGTAAGACTGCTCGCGTCCACACAGGCGCAGCAGTGTTCTATACTTACCATTGTATCAATCAGTTGTGGGGTATCTATCCTGGAACCCCTTTATTTTATGTCTTGTATTGTTGTTGGTCAGGTGAGACTGATTGCGTCCACAGGGCGCGGCCGGTTTAATACTTACCTTTGCTTTAGGTAAGACTGCGTGCGTCCACTCAGGCGCAGCAGTTTTATTGCTTACCTTAGCTTTACCAGCAGTGGGGCATCTATCACAGAAACCCCTTATATATGTTTTGTATTGTTGATGCATCCTATGGTGTATATTTTATCGCATATCTTATAAAAGCTATATTTTAAAAGGATATTTCCCCACACTTCACACTGTGGGCCACTGGCAGTCAGGAATTGGCCCAGAAGTTGATTGAGAGCATGCCTAGTCGAATTGCAGAGGTCCTGAAAAAGAAGGGCCAACACTGCAAATACGGACTCTTTGCATAAATGTCATGTAATTGTCGATAAAAGCCTTTGAAACGTATGAAGTGCGTGTAATCATATTTCACTACATCACAGAAACAACTGAAACAAAGATCTAAAAGCAGTTTAGCAGCAAACTTTGTGAAAACGAATATTTGTGTCATTCTCAAAACTTTTGGCCACGACTGTAGTGTCAACTCATTAGTAACAAAAATATTGACACGTTTCTCTGGGCAAAAATCAATACGCACCGCCATTCCAAATATCAATGCCACCCCCTTAACTATGCAGCTGTGGTATTGTAGATGATGCACCATCACAATACAATTTAGCTCCTCCACATCATGTTTTATGCAGTAGGGAGACACTCTATTGCATTCGTACCATAGACATATACCCTGGCTCACTCTGCAGGGTTGTGTCGTTCCAAAGTCTGTACGCTGCAGTTTTTAGCGCAACAGACGAGCAACTATGTGCCTATTCAATGCTCGTTTATCTTTAAGTCCACGCACAGTGTCGCTCTGCGCAGTACTTTTATTAGGCAGAGTTCATGCGCATCACTGTGCTGCGCAGCATGTGCGCATCTCTAATAACATCAGTCTTTACCTCTAAGTGCTAGCGCAGCCGTCTTCTGCGCAGGACTCCCTCCTTTAGGTTTTGAGTCTGTGCGCAGCCATATGTAGCGCAGCGCAGTTTCACAGCATGAGCTGTGGTGCTCCAAGTGTTCGCTCAGGTATGTTGAGCACAGCGCGTCACTGATGACGAACATAGTAGGCGACTGTGTCTGGCGCTCCACTCTTCTTGTGGGGGTGTGGTCTTGGATATTAATGGTTGGCTGAGCATTTTGCCCTGTAGGTGATAGGACGGCAAGCCTGTCAATTTTAACACACTGTATTTAATCCTCCAGTCGGATGGGGTCACTCATTGCTGCCCATTTACCCCTGAAGAAGCCAGAATCCTGGTGAAACATGTCGGGGGGCAGTTTTAGTTTTTAAATGCTGCGCTCCACTCCACTGCTAACCAGCAAATAGTAGTCCGGCTGGCCTACATTCCTATGCCTGGTTCAATAATCAGTTAGACACGGTATCAATAACTGTGTGCTACTTCCGTTTGCAGAGCTAACTGCCATTAAGACATCTGTCAGTCTGAGAGCACATGTAATGTGCTATTTCTACAGTGGGTTGATATATCAATTCTCCCGCTGCATCACATGGTTGGTTCGACAACCTAACTCAGTTGGCAATAACACTGCAAACGGTGTTACGGCAGTTTTTTGCCTCTAAAGTGACAAGGGTGAGAGATAGTGCACATCTCCTTGCCCTCTGTCATCGACCAACATATACCTCCATCAGTGGAGTGGTGACTGTTTTTTTAAAACCCCTTTATTTTTGGTTTGTTAAAGAATAATTAAAATATGCACCACACACAAATTTAGTGTTTAGTTTTTAGCCTATATAATAATAAAAGTGAAGTATTAATTTTCACCTGGGTCAAGATAGGTTCTATTGCCTGTTTAGGCATCTGTAAATTTATTGGGCATGACGTCCCGTTAGCAGGGCATTTGGGAATATGCCGGACGTTGCACCAGCTAACCCAAAACTTCTTCTGGCCTGGGGTATCCGATGACGTCCGGAATTATTGCCAGACCTGTGAGTTATGCCAAAGGGGGGGAAAAAGGGATACAACCCTAAGGCTAAAATGGTCCCGATTCCCATCATAGAGGAACCCTTCACGAGGGTGGCGGTAGATCTCATAGGACCCCTGGCCCAGCCTAGCCGCTCCGGCAAGCGCTATATACTTACCGTAGTGGACTATGCTACCCGCTACCCGGAGACAGTAACTGTCTCCAACATTCATGCTGAGACTGTGGCTGATGCCCTGGTCAAGATTTTCTCTCGAGTGGGATTTCCCAAAGAGATCTTATCAGACCGGGGTACGCAGTTCACTGCCGAGCTGACTCAGCAGCTAGGAAGGTCTGTGGGATTAAACCCCTGACAAGCTCCCCGTACCATCCCCAGACTAACGGTCTCTGTGAGCGCTTCAACGGGACTCTGAAGCAAATGCTGAAGACGTTCACGGGGGCCTACAGGGACTAGGAGCGATTCCTGCCGCACCTCCTCTTTGCGTACCGGGAGGTGCCCGAGGAATCCACAGGATTCTCACCCTTTGAGCTGTTGTACGGGAGGAGCATGAGGGGGCCCCTAGACCTTATCAAAGATCATTGGGAGGGCCAGACAGAGATCGAGGGGACTCTGATTGTGCCCTATGGGCTGGAGCTGAGGGACTGTATGGAGGAGTTGGCTCAGACAGTAAGGGAAAACCTCCGTGCGGCCCAGCAGCGCCAGAGGGTATGGTACGATAGGTGAGCCAGGCATCGGAGCTTTCAAATTGGGCAAAAGGTCATGGTCCTCCAGACGGCCTGGCAGGGCCCGTATAAAGTTATAGGGCAGGTGTGCGATACCACCTACACTATAGCCAGCTGCGAGAATGAGGATGTAAAATGGACGTTTCACATCAATATGCTCAAGGCTTATAAAGAAAGAGGAAGTGACGGCCATATGTGCCCCAGCAGGGGAGGACACAGAAGCCTTACCCTTACCAGACCTGTTAGGGGGTGATGGGGAGACGAGGAACATAGAGTTGGTCCAGCTGGGGGAACAGTTAGGACCCCATGAGCGGGTTCAAGCCAACCTCCTGCTGGAAGCCAAACAGGCCACGTTTTCCCAGGAACCCGGGTATACCCAGTTAGCAATCCACAAGGTGGACACCCCAGGGCAGGCGCCCTTGAGACAACCTCCCTACCGCATTCCCAAATCTGTTAGGGACGAGATGCGGAGGGAAATAGAAGAGATGCTTCGGCTAGGAGTAATAGAACACTCCGAAAGTCCTTGGGCCTCACCTGTAGTCTTGGTACCAAAGCGGGACGGCACGACCCGCTTTTGTGTTGATTACAGGCGGCTCAATGACAAAACGGTAACCGACGGCTATCCGATGCCCCGGATGGACGAGCTGCTTGACCGCATATCTAAGGGGAAGTATCTGACCACTATTGACCTCTGTAAGGGATACTGGCAGATCCCCTTAGCGGAAGATGCTGTCCCCAAGTCCGCCTTCATCACCCTGTTCGGCCTATACCAATTTTGGGTTATGCCATTCGGGATGAAGAACACGCCCGCCACCTTCCAAAGGATGGTAGACCGCCTCCTAGATGGACTCCAGGATTATGCGTGTGCATACCTGGACGACATCGCCATCTATAGCGATACTTGGGAGGCTCATCTCGAACACATAGGGTCAGTGTTAGATAGGATTAGGGGGGCCGGTCTGACCTTGAAGCCTGACAAGTGTCACATTGGTATGGCGGAGGTACAATATCTGGGTCACCGGGTTGGATGTGGTAAGCAACGGCCAGAGCCAGCTAAGATCGAGGCTAATTGGCCCACTCCCCGTACCAAGACACAAGTCATGGCCTTCTTAGGGACAGCCGGTTATTACAGGCGTTTTGTACCCGAATATAGCGCCCTCGCCAAACCCCTGACCGACTTGACCAAAAAGAAGTTACCCCGACAGGTCCTGTGGTCTCCGGAGTGTGAGGTGGCTTTCCAAGGTCTAAAACAAGCTCTTGTCTTGACTCCTTATATGTATGGCCGCGCCTTCACTCTTATCACAGACCACAACCCCCTGGCCTGGCTCAACCGGGTCTCTGGTGATAATGCCCATCTGCTGCAGTGGAGTCTGGCCCTACAGCCCTACGACTTCACTATTCACTATCGCCCAGGCAAGTTAAATGGGAATGCAGATGGACTGTCCCGACAAACAGACTTGTTATCCGAATAGTAGCTGGACATCCCGCAAGCCCCACTGGACCCGGAAAGGTCCAACTGTGTCTGCCGGAGCAGGGAGAAAAAGGGGGGCCATTGTGAAGAACTTCCCAGTATCCGTTCAGTTATTTTACCTCCCTTCTACTTAATCCCCGTGGATACCTACTCCTAACAATGGACATAGACATATATTTGTATCAAGGACATGTGTGCACACACTTCTGAGACATTCAATCTGCTTCTAACCAAAAGACTGATCTACTTAATGAAAATACACAAGATAACACTTTGGCCATTGTCTTGGAAAAGACAGTGATTGCCTGTAGGCCACGTGATCAAGCCTCTGTTTTGTAAATTGAGTTTCCAAAACTCTAATGTCTCGCTGGCTCAGAGGAGGAGTTTGATGCTGTTTAAATTGACTGCCCTTGTTTTCCATTAAAGTGTGTCTTGTTTCAGCATGAAGCTTTGGCTCCTGTGTGGATTATTATGCGACACCAGCGATATTTTACTCTGTGGATTCTTGGCGATATTATTTCATGGGAATAGGGGAATGACAGACAGTAACTCATATTCAGACCGTCACATCCGGGCTTTTACTATTGTTGACCTATTCTCAGGATAGCTCATCAATATCAGATCGGCGGGGGTACAACACCTGGCACCTCCACCGATCAGCTGTATGAATTGATGGCGCACCCAGTGCGCACGTGCCGTCTCCCTTCTCTCTTCCTGTCCTGTTGGTCTTTGCTATAGACAGCAGAAGCGGACAGAAAGAGAGAAGGGAGACGGCCCTCTACTTGTATCATCAATAGGTGATCAATAGTAAAAGCCCGGACAACCCCTTTAAATCATCAAAAGTCTATGAACTTATTTCTTATCATATGTGTGGTGCTCTTTTTCACAAGAATTGACTGTCTTCTGCAGGGACAGATTAGTGTTTTAGGAGTACGGAGATTTCTATTCATTAAGGGCTCAACTAATGCAAAACCCTCCTCCACCACATACCGGAGGACATTTAGCAAGACTTGTACAGTGCTTTGGAGGAAACCAGGAGAAATTTTCAGTGCATTCACTGGCAGTCTCTGCTAAAATGCCAGTGTGCATGCTCCAATCTGTAGGAAGCAGTGAGGACAGAACACTAGAGGAATGAAAATTTGCTACTGTGCAGACGAGGCACTCAGGAAGTGGAGTCTGCACAGTAGAACACATAACACAGCCGGCAGGACAGAGTTTGCCACTGGGACCATTTTGAATGACATTATTTAGATGGGCCAGTGCTGCGAAAGCAATACACTGTATATAGGAGCTGCAGCCCCATCCAACAACAGCAGGGCAGAAACACTATGGTGGAAACAACCAATTTTTTATGTGCATCCATTTTTATAACTGGATAGCAATAGAACCAATGTGCAGTGTACTCAAGTTGTGCGTAGTAGGTGTTTCTGAGTGTAGTAGTGCAATATACACTAACCTGGTACAGCTGACTCTCTGCAAGGGCAGGTATAGGTAGGGAATAGTTCGTGACGCCAGTGCCAAGTAAACGGTGGCACGCCGTTTGCGGATGCAGGAATAAATTGAGGAAACGTAGTCTTAAACAGAACTTCAACTTTAGTAGTTTGCAGGCAGAGACAATATTGGAAACGCAGTTCCTCAGCATACAGTCGATTTTGCAATTCGGTCGATGCAGGCAATACAGTACAGCAGGGTTATTACAGAGTGTTGAACACAGGATTTGCAGCAAAGGAGCTTGCACTCTAACTCTGTCTGATCCTGGAATGTAGCAATTCTTCACCAAGGCCCATTAACCTAAGTCTGGCTTTATATCCTTGATTTGGGCTTAGATAAGTACCTCCTCTGTCTTTCTTAGTACCTCTGGCTCCTCTGATCTTTGCCTCAGTCTCTCCTAGCTTCTGAATGGTTCCTCAGGCCCTTAGGCTAAGATGTTCCTGCTTCTGCATATGGGTATTCAGGAGGGAATCTTCTCCTGGACAGCAGGCTTCAGGCCTGGACTTGTCTCAGACATTGTCTAATCTCCAACTGTAGCTTACTGAAACTAGACTCCGTCACCCCTGCACTTCCTGGTCTGGCCTTATATAAACTAGGGCTCCCTAGCTCCCTCTATGAACTCGAAGTAGGAATGACACCCCTAGCAGGCCTGTAAGTGCAAGTTTCAGTGACAGGAAAATACACACATTACATTACATTTTATAAAACTGACATAAAGCAACTTCCCATGATTAGGAGGGACGACAGCACACCAAGTGACCTTTGGTAGTAACGGGTATTACAACTCCCGTATACTACATACCCCACTGCTTTAAGCTGAGTACGACCTCGTACTCCATCATGGGTCTCCCAACTGGAATCTCTACCTGAAATAGAAAATAGAGACATGCAGGCATACATACATGTAATTCATCTGCATTTACATTTACATCAGGTCCAATTGGCAAAAGTGAAGTGTGGTGACAAGGGGCGTCGTTCTCTTCTCTCAGGATAGTGAATGGAACGGGGGCGCTGACCTGGCACAGCGTAACATTAGAACCAGGATAGTCCATGACAATGAATAAGTCCATGATAAAACAGTAGAAAACGGTGTAAAAGTTCTTGGAGGCTCAAATAACAAACATGAGTCCGTACCCAGGCTATTTCTTATTAAATCACAGAGGCTCTCATGCGGTGGAGTCCATCTCTGGGCACAATACTTTTAAAAGAGTAAGAATCTCAGAGGCTCAGGTACTTTTGAGTCTGTCTCCGGGCACGGTTCCTTGGTAACAGGTTGCACAATAAAATGGACAGCAAAGACAAGTGCTGTAATACCCCTGATCAACCTGAAAAGGGGGTGAAGGGTAAAAGGTGCAACAAAGGAACAGGCACAACTTGGCGTGGGTAACAAAAGCAGGCAGGAGGTCCTGGAAACAAACGTGGCCTTGCTGACTTTGTGATTTCAGTGGTCAACACCTACCACTGAGCCGTGGACAAACTGGCAGCTGCAACAAAGGACCAGCAACATAGGACTCCTGTCCTGGAAGGGTTAACATCACCTTCTGAAGAAATAAATCACAGGCCTAGCAGGCTGATCACAGTGGCATATTGTAGCTACTTGGCTCTGCTGGGAGGTATCTTCTGTAGTATTCCTCTACAGGAGGATGGGCCCACATGACTGTATCAGGGGGCAGCTGCAGGGTAAAGGGGCCCCTAATAGGTATTGGCCCCATAGGCCTAGGGGTAAACCCTCTGGTGGGCCGTGCCGGCCCTGGCATGATCACTGCAGGGGGTGACATGTTTGGCACCGCCGCAGCAAGCGGTCCGGTGCTCTGGGTGCAGCAATTCACGGCAATCGCGGGTCCGGTCTGGGGCACTGACGGAGCGGTGACAACAGAAGGCGGTCGGCGGGTGGTGACAGGCACCCTTACCTCATCCTTCCTCGGCGGTGTCTGGATCCTGGCGGTGTAGGTCTTACGCAACTCCCGCAACTTCTCCTCCAGCCGGACGATCTGCTCACCGATGCTCTCTGTGTCGGAGTCGCTGTTCTCTGCTGGCGCCGCCGGCGCAGGTACAGTCACCGATGACGCAGACTCGGCCTCTTCAGGTTCTGGACTTGCATCTGGTCTCCGTCCCATCCGGATGTTCTCAAAGGTAGCACTAAGTCCTTTTAACTGTTCCAGCTCTGATATTGTCTTCTCCCGACGAGGCAGCTCGGGGGAAGGGTAAGGGCTCACCCATTTTTCCAACACGGTTGGCTGCCAGAAGACGTTCGGCCCAATGAAGGAGCTCCGCTCCTGAAAGGCGTGATGGGCCGGCTCTGGAGAGCGTTCCGGTTCTCGCTCGCAGCCAGAGTAGTCTTCTCCTTCTTCTGCCTCCCAATCCTCAGGTCCTCGCTTCGGACGGGTCACAGCAGTCGCATAGGGGCCGCGCAGGCCCTCGGCAGGGGTGTACTCCACTTCCTCTCCCTCGCGGAGGCTGTGCTGGTACGAAGGGAGGTAGTCTCTCTTGACAGACCTTCGATTCACATAGAGGTCTCTGCCAGTCAGATAGTCTTGAATAAACCCGTAGCCACGGGATTTGTCAAACGACAGCACCACTCCCTTTCTCCTTTCCAGGCGGGGTTGGGTGTGCGTATGCTTCTCGTGGATGGTCTTGGTCAATTCCTCATACACGATCTTAGTCTTTATGTTCCGCTTGATAGCGGCCTCTCGGATCTCCGCCATCAGGGAAGACCATTTGAACGATGGCTGAAAAAAGTCCCTCCATGAGCCATAGTAGGGCTTGGGTTCTTTCTCCCTGGTGCGGCAGGCGGGTTGCTCCGGTCCCGGAGCGTAGGCCGGTGGAGCCTCCTCTGGCTCTACACCGGTGTCAGTCATCTTTTCAATCCTTGGTGCGGACGCTGCAGCAACACTCTGCTCACAATCCAACATGCTCGATCCTTCTGAGGAGAGCGATAGGGTCGCGTCAATTAGAGTAGCCAGCTCCTCCCACTGCACTGGGGAGCCGCCCCCCAGGTATTCCAGTATATGGAAGGCGGTGTCCATGCTGGCAGACATGCAAATGTCCAGATAAGCCGTGGCGCCTGCCCTTGACCTTCTTCCCGCTTTTTCCTCAGAAAGGCGCCAATTTTTCCCGCCTTTTCGGGATGAAGGTGACGCAGCAGTAACTTCAGCAAGCCCAGCAGCCATCTTTAGGTACAAACGCTGTCTATTCACTGACGGCAAGCAGGAATGTTTAAAGTCCACAAAACCACACTCCAATGTGGCGATTTTCTTCCTCTTGATAGCGCAATACGGCACAGCGCTTTTTAGAAGTTTTTGACACACTTTGGGTATGATTTTTAGTCCACAAAGTCCATTTGAATAAAACAGGAAAATTGTCACTTTGGTCACAGGGCAACGGTATAAGGCACAAAGTTCACGCTTCTTGCACTAGAAAGCGTGCGTATCCTGTTCGTGACGCCAAAAGAGAAGTGCAGTGTACTCAAGTTGTGCGTAGTAGGTGTTTCTGAGTGTAGTAGTGCAATATACACTAACCTGGTACAGCTGACTCTCTGCAAGGGCAGGTATAGGTAGGGAATAGTTCGTGACGCCAGTGCCAAGTAAACGGTGGCACGCCGTTTGCGGATGCAGGAATAAATTGAGGAAACGTAGTCTTAAACAGAACTTCAACTTTAGTAGTTTGCAGGCAGAGACAATATTGGAAACGCAGTTCCTCAGCATACAGTCGATTTTGCAATTCGGTCGATGCAGGCAATACAGTACAGCAGGGTTATTACAGAGTGTTGAACACAGGATTTGCAGCAAAGGAGCTTGCACTCTAACTCTGTCTGATCCTGGAATGTAGCAATTCTTCACCAAGGCCCATTAACCTAAGTCTGGCTTTATATCCTTGATTTGGGCTTAGATAAGTACCTCCTCTGTCTTTCTTAGTACCTCTGGCTCCTCTGATCTTTGCCTCAGTCTCTCCTAGCTTCTGAATGGTTCCTCAGGCCCTTAGGCTAAGATGTTCCTGCTTCTGCATATGGGTATTCAGGAGGGAATCTTCTCCTGGACAGCAGGCTTCAGGCCTGGACTTGTCTCAGACATTGTCTAATCTCCAACTGTAGCTTACTGAAACTAGACTCCGTCACCCCTGCACTTCCTGGTCTGGCCTTATATAAACTAGGGCTCCCTAGCTCCCTCTATGAACTAGAAGTAGGAATGACACCCCTAGCAGGCCTGTAAGTGCAAGTTTCAGTGACAGGAAAATACACACATTACATTACATTTTATAAAACTGACATAAAGCAACTTCCCATGATTAGGAGGGACGACAGCACACCAAGTGACCTTTGGTAGTAACGGGTATTACAACTCCCGTATACTACAAATGCATTTCAGAGGCATAATGTACTCAGCAGAGCACTATAAGCACTTTTGCTCTCTGCCAAAATTCTGGCTCTGCGTGTGTCTGCCTCAGATGATCTGCAGCCACCACTTCCAGATCCTGGATAAAGGGAGAGGGGCGGGCCAGGCATCAGAAGCCACTGGAGCTAGGAAACAGCAAGTACCTGCTTGGAGCGAGGAGGAGGAGGTTGTCGGGTGACGCGATCTCTCTCCTTAGCTCCCAGATTGTAGGGCAAACTACTAGTGCTGTGTCCCGCCATAGCGCAGCTGTTGTGGGTGGTGGGAGCAGTGACTGCCCAAAATATTCACTGATGATATAGTCAGTGAGCTGTATATTGTCTGTGCTGCTGGGCGCCCCTTGCAGCTTGGCACCAGGGGCAACGGCCCCCATGTTCCCCCCCCCACGCTATGCCACTGTGTATACTTCAGTTATTTTACTGAATCTGTCTATCCATTCTGACATTTTTAGAACATGTCTTATTCATGTCCATTTTCACTGATCCAAGTCAACCATTAAAGGCAGGGCCGGATTAAGAGCATCATGGGCCTGGTGCTGAGGATTTTGCTGGGCCTTTTTATGGAACTGCACTCAGTGTCTTAATTACATATATATTTTATCGATACCATTAAAGTATTTTGTTCTTGCAACTACCCCTTCATTTGGCGTCTATCTTGGCAACATGGAGGGGGACCACGGGAGGGGGACCCTGAGGGTGGGGGCAGGGCCGGCGTCATAACCCGGCATCCCCGGGCAAGTGCCGGGGCCCAATGCTCCTGGGGGGGGCCACTGAGCTGCTATGAGCACTTCCATCAATACAGATGGGAGCTCTCACTGCTGTCATTTCACATACGCAGTACCCCTCTGGTGGGCCCTCTGAGCTGCAGAGACTCAGAACACGCCCCCTCTATACAGGACACGCCCCCTCTACACAGGACACACGCTGCCTGAGGAGACTGGAGAGAGACCGCACGGCTGGAGCTGGAGCAGAGAAGTGTGGAGACAGTCTGTGAGTGAGTCTGCACTGTGACTGTCTCTTCTCTGTGGGACAGAAGGAAAGGGGGGGACACTGCTGCTTCATTCTATTTAGTTGTGTTACTGTTTTATTAAGCTGATTGCCTCCATGACACCTGCCCCCCCCCCCCCTTATCCTGTCCTCTCTCATCCTCATGGAGCCCCTGCTGTCTCCTTTTCTCCCTCATGTATCCAGGGCTCCTGTCCCACCCTCCTATCTCCTATTGCTGCCCTGCACAGACCTCCTGCCACTACTTGTATGAATCCCCCTCAGAGCCCCTTCCACCTACTTGCTGTGTCCACCCCTCCTGTCCATCCAGGGCCCCGGGCCCCTGTCTCACTCCTCTGCCTCTCATTATGGTGGCATCTGAACCGCATTCACCATAAGGACCTTCTAACATCACAGGGTCATGTGACTGTGCCCCCCACCCCGTACTGTGCCCCTTTATACCCTGCATTGTGCCCTCTTACCACACTCTGTGCAGTGCCCATAGTCATTCCCTGTACTATGCCCTCCTATACCCTTTTATCCGGTCACTGTATGGCGGTGTTATCACTATATGGCGGTGTTATCACTATATGGCGGTGTTATCACTATATGGCGGTGGTATCCAATAACTGGATGGCCATAACTGTATCCCTTTCTGCCCACACCACTTTTTTTAGACCTGGCATGAGCGGGAAAAGATACAGATTGCGGTGTTAAGGACCTTTGCGCCACATCTGTGTCAGAAATACGCCTAATATAGACGTATTTCTATATAATAAATGACCCCCTAATCGTATGATTATTCGGGGGTGGGGCTAATATCTTTATATTATATAGATTCTAGTGTATTATACTGTGGCCTGTATTCCCCAGTAGAAAATGATCCTTGGGAAGCACAGTCCTCATCCCTGACCACCAGGTAGCGCTCTGTCAGTACATGGCGGCCTCCCCTCTCCGCCACGCTGCTCCGCTGTGTACTGGGGCTTATTCTGACACTAGCGCTGGGTTCACATCCTATTTTTGCCATCCATTTAATGCATACTGAAAATGTATGCATTGACAGATGCCTCAGACTGATGCCGTACAGTGGCGTCCGTTCACCATACAGTTCCATGGTAGAAAAAAACATATACGTTAACGTCTGCATTTTTTACTTGACTCTGCAGGATACAAAAACGTGGAGCGCTGCACATGTGTATACATCAAACCGATAGGAAAAACGTAATGTGAACACACATTGGGGGGGAGGGGGGCGTACTAAATTTCGCTGTGGGGCCCAGTCAGTTCTAGCTCCATCACTGCACATCTCCTTCTCTCCTCCAGGCCTGGCTCACTGCTGCAGCGGGCCGGAGGAGAGAAGGAGCGCAGGGAGCTGCGGTTAGTGAATGACAGGACCACCAGCTCCCCTGCAATGATAGGTATGTGAGGGGGCCACTGGGGGGTCATTCATCACACTGTGAGGGTCCCTTACACAGTATAATGACTCCCAGTGCCCCCCATTTAGTATAATGATCCCCATTGACCCTCCATTTAGCATAATGACCACCAGATCCCCCATTAAATATAATAACCCCTCGTGCCCCCTCCATACAGTATAACCCCCAGTGTGGGGGCGACTGGGGGTCATTATTCTGTGAGGGCCCTTTACATAGTATAATGACCCCCAGTGTCCCCCATTTAGTATAATGATCACCAATGACCCTCCATTCAGTATAATGACCCCCAGAGCCCCCTCCATACAGTATTCCCCCCGTGTGGGGGCTACTGGGGGTCATTCAGGGCCGGCTCCAGGTTCATGTGGGGAGCTGGGAGCTGCGGTTAGTGAATGACAGGACCACCAGCTCCCCTGCAATGATAGGTATGTGAGGGGGCCACTGGGAGGTCATTCATCACACTGTGAGGGTCCCTTACACAGTATAATGACTCCCAGTGCCCCCCATTTAGCATAATGACCACCAGAGCCCCCATTAAATATAATAACCCCTCGTGCCCCCTCCATACAGTATAACCCCCAGTGTGGGGGCGACTGGGGGTCATTATTCTGAATGGAGGGCCACTGTGGGGTCATTATACTGTGAGGGCCCTTTACATAGTATAATGACCCCCAGTGTCCCCCATTTAGTAATGATCACCAATGACCCTCCATTCAGTATAAATACCCCCAGTGCCCCCTCCATACAGTATTCCCCCAGTGTGGGGGCTACTGGGGGTCATTATTCTAAATGGGGGCGACTGGGGGTTATTATTGTGAATGCAGGGCCACAGGTGGTCATTATACAGTGGGGGGGAATTGGGGGTTCATTATACTGTGTGAAGGGCCACTAGTAGTCATTATACTGTATAGGGGCCACTGGGGGTCATTATACCGTGTAGGAGCCACAGGGGGACATGTCAATGTAAAAAAATGCCTCATGGGGGCCCACTGGGATTTATCGCCCAAGGGCCCACATGAACCTGGAGCCGGCCCTGGGTGGGGGCACCCTCAGGGCACTATAGTGTCAGGAAAACCGCTTTGTTTTCCTGACACTATAGTGATCATTTAACATGACTATGAAGATTACTGTTTTCTAGCTGCTGTGGAATGTGGACAACAGCAGCTAGAAACAGTAATTTTCATAGAGCTGTGTTATGATTTATGGACACAGCACTCAGCATGCTTAGCCAGTCAGATAGAAGGCTGGCTAAGCATGCTGAGAGCTGTGTCTAAATAACATAACACATTAAAGGGATTCTGTCACCAGGTTTCACCCCTGTCAGCTAAACATATGCTGATGTTCAGGGCGTCTTCACGATTCCTAATGTGGGCTTCTAAATGTCATCTGTGGGCTTATTTAGCTAAAAAACAGCTTTTACTAACCTGTCAGTCAAACAAATAAGGTGCCCAAGGGGATGTTAATGGATGCAAGGTGTCGGTCGCACCCGCCGCCGTTCGTGCCCAGCGCCGCCTTTCCGGACTTCTGCGGCGCCTCCTAATCCTCTGTGCTGCCTCTCGCTCTCCCTCCCTCCCCCTCCTCCTGCTGTAAGATCTCGCGCATACAGGGGTTGAGCGAAGTGCCGGCGCATGCGCACTTCGCTGTAAGAAGCCAAATGGAGAGGTCTGCACGGGCGCATCAGGCAGAGCCCTGTGCGCAAGCGCGAGATCTTACAGCAGAAGGAGGGGGAGGGAGGGAGGGAGAGCGAAAGGCGGCACAGAGGATTAGGAGGCGGTGCAGAAGTCCGGAAAGGCGGCGCTGGGCACGAACGGCGGTGGGTGCGGCGGGCATCTTGCACCCATTAACATCCCCTTAGGCACCTTATTTGTTTGACTGACAGGTTAGTAAAAGCTGTTTTTTTAGCTAAATAAGCCCACAGATGACATTTATAAGCCCACATTAGGAATCGTGAAGACGCCCTGAACATCAGCATATTTTTAGCTGACAGGGGTCAAACCTGGTGACAGAATCCCTTTAAAGAAATTACTGTTTCTAGCTGCTGTGGACTCGCAGCTAGAAACAGTAATTTCTTTAATGTGTTATGTTATAGAGACTGAGCTCTCAGCATGCTTAGCCAGTCAGTAATTTTCATAGTGCTGTTATGATTTATGGACACAGTTCTCAGCATGCTTAGCCAGCCTTCTATCTGGCTGTGCTTCTTGAGAGTCACAGTCCACAGGCTCAGAAACAGCCAGATAGAAGGCTGGCTAAGCATGCTGAGAGCTGTGTCCATAAATCATAACAGCACTATGATTGCCCTCCCTTCCAACTGGATGAGTTTATTTGATACCTGCCCTGCTCCAGAAGCTCCTGCTGTCTCACGGGCTGGTGTGGCTGAGCGCTGTGGGCCGTGTGCTGGTCGAAACTGCTGAGTAGGTTGTACACAGCACAGCGTGCAGGAGGGATAACCGCGGGCGCACTGAGGTCATATCCGGCGGGCCGGCATTACAGGAACCGCACCAGATGCTCTGACGTCCTGCCGCCGGATATCCTGTGACGTATATCCGGCGGCAGGACGTCAGAGCAGCTGGTGCTGTTCCTGTAATGCCGCGGCCAGCCGGATATGACCTCAGTAGTGATGGGAAGTTCGGATCTTTCAGATGAATCGGTTCATGAATCGGATCTTCGGTTCACTTGCTGAGTCACTGACTGCTGAGCTGACTCGCAAGTGAACCGAAAACTCTAGGTGCCGGTGCGCATGCGCAGATGCTATCCATCCGATTCACTTGCTGCTGCTGACTCAGTCGGCTCTTCAGCTCGCTAATGAGTGAGTCAGGATCAGGAAGAGTGATTGATTATAGTGATAGTGAAGGGAAGCTGAGGCTGACGCCGGACAGGAGGACTCAGGAGCCTTCACTGTGGTGTGCATTGTTGTCTGTTGTGCATTGTTACCCACAGTGACAACAGTCTGACACTGACAGTAGTACAACGAACCAAGTGAAGTGAAATGTGAATGCACGCACAGGGAAAACTATGTGCTGAATTGATAACAGTATTACAGTAACACAGTCACTGGCTGATAATAAAACAGTCCCCACAGTCCTCACTTAACGGAATCCATAAAGGAGATGTGAACCCACCCTTAGTTATATAGCTACTGAATGAGATGCCTTTAACATATATATCTCCTGAGAAGCCAATTTGATCCTAAAGGGTTAATTCAACCTGTAATCTAAACTCTGTGTCATCTGTCACTTCTCTTATCTCTCTGGGCCCCATAGCAAGAATCTAAATTGGGCCCCCATTCCCCCTTTATAGCCCCTCCCACTACCCATTCCAGGCCTCTTTCTTTGTTCCATGAACTATGTTTGCTGCTGTTTTATAATTTATGCCATCAGGGCCGGATTGGGATTACAAAACAGGCCTGGCACACAAAAGAGGCATAATAGATACAGTGTGTACAGATGTATAGTGTATACAGTAGTGTACTGATATGTGAGGAACGTGGTATAATATATGCAGTGTGTACAGGTATATAGTATATACAGCAGTGTACTGATATATGAGGTATAATAGATGCAGTGTGTTCAGGTATATAGTATATACAGCAGTGTACTGATATATGAGGTATAAATTACAGCTCGTACCTCACATATCAATCCAATACTGTATATACAATATACCTGTACACACTTCATCTATTATACCTCGTACCTAACATATCAGTACACTGCTGTATATACAATATATCTATACACACTGCATATATTATACCTTGTACCTCACATATCAGTACACTGCAATATATATTATATATCTGTACATATTGCATCTATAATACTGTTTAATATATGCAGTGTGTGTGTGTGTGTATATATATATATATATATATATATATATAGATATATATAGATGTGAGGCATACAAGGTATAATACTGTAGATGCAGTGTTTATAGAAATATGTGGTCAGTTATGCATTATAGTCACTGTGTGTGTGAAGTACATCAGGTAGTGGTCACTGTACCTGTCTGAAGTATTATACATGAGTGAGCATTGAGTAAAAACAGGGCATGGAGGGGGGGTAAATGATGAAAAGTGGAGGACCTCCTCTTACCACTCCATTCCAGTCTGTATGGATCAATGCAGAGCTGCTTGTGAACTTCTAATACTTGCTGTTAGGGGTTGAAGGACCTGTGATGATGTCATCACAGGTCCTGGCAGATGTACCTTTCAAACCTAGGAACTACACCATTTTTGGTGCAGTTCCTTTGCTAGATTCTGCAGGACCTGTGATGCTGAAGATGATGTCATCACAGGTCCTGGCAGATGCACTGTTCTAACCTGGGAACTACACTTTACACTGTGCACTTCCCTTACAGGACCTGAGACGACTCAGAGCTGCTAGTGCCTGCCTTGCCTCAGCTCTGATTGGTTGGTGGGCGGGGAGGGGAGGGGCTGGCAGAAGCAGCTTCCACTCTAGGATCATATTACGCTCCTCCCGAGTCCCTCCCTCAGGCTCCTGCTGCCAGCGTGAGGTGAGCGTCTCTGCATTGTCTGTGTGCTGTGTGACGCTGTGTACAACAGAGGACTTTTAACCCTCCCGACGGCCTTTTGGCTGGGGATGGGCCTATTTTATGGTAGGGGCCTGGAGCTGCAGCTCCATCAGCCCCTACGTTAATCCGGCCCTGATTAAAGGATATGTAAACCTTTGGGGACAATTTTTTTTAATTATTGCATTCTACTTATTTTTTGGTCTTTATTAAGAATATGGAATACTTTTTTTGTGTACAGAGCTGAGATGCTGTAGTAGCAGCCTGTGCATTTTCTGTCTTTTCTATTCATTTGGGGAGCTGACTGGCTCCTTATATCTGCTCTCTGATTTGGGGTTTGAAATGTGTGTCCACCCCTTTTCAGTTGTTCCTGAGGAAGCACCTCAAGAATTTCACCTGCAGATCATTGATCTTCAGTCATGTCACAGTCTGCAAAACTTAAAGGCTATTTGGGGGCAAACACTATATATATAGTGTATATATTTGGGGGCAAATTTTTTTATTATTGTACTCATTTTCAGCTAAAAAATGTTTTTTTAATTGATCATTATTAAAGATATGGCATCCTTTTTTCTGTACAGTGCTGACATGCTCTAGTAGCACCCTGTGGATTTTCTATATTTTCCTTTAGACCAGGAGCAGACGGACTCCTTATCTCTGCTCTCTGACCTTATAAACACTCATTATAGTTCAGTTCTTATCTTAGTGATAAGAATGTGGCTTAAATCCGATTCGAATGCTTCGCTGAATTCTCCAAAAACATTTGTTTCGATCTGAATTAATTTGTGACAAAGTGCGTTAAAAATCAGCTATTTCCTGGCTGCAGAGCCTGTCTATCGGTGTACATCTGTCACGGATGAAGTTAGCAGATAGCTGGAACATATAAATAAACGAGCGACTGGCTGGATCCCAAACTAAGGAGCTTATAGGCGAGCCCTATAAAACCCTAAGCGCTCCCCCTGACTGCTATGCACATGCAAGGGTCTGTATGGTAGACGATTGCATGCCCGTGTACCTAATACTGTGTGACACCTGAAAACCCTATAATAGTGAGGGGACACGACCACCGGCTCCCTGCACTTAATATGGACTGAGTCAGGGTCACCTAGAATCAAGCCATCAAGGAAACACAATAAAGTAAATGACTTATCTGAACAAACAGCAGAAGCAGCCTCCAGCAGTGAAAACCTCATCTAGGAAGTAGTATAAACCGCAAAGTGAGGCAGTATGGGAGGGATTATAAAGGAAGACAATTAGTCGAAATAAGTGACACCTGGCAGAAGGAAAGGAGATGAGAAAGTGAAACCAAAACAAAGAACATCATACAAGAGGTAAAGAAGAACGTCTGCCAGATCTTCTCACAGAACTGGCGGTGACAAGATCACTGTGCATTGCAGAAACATGCAGAGTTTGTGGCAGTGAAACAGTTATTGTGTGTCAGTATGACAGGCAGGTGACAGGCGTCACTCTTAGAATCACTTCACACTTCACTTATTTGGTCAGTTACGGGGGACAAAACTGGCCAAATAACTGAAGTGTGAACTCAGCCTTACAAGTCAATATTAGCGTCAGGTATAAAGAACTGTGCAGTGGCCCAAGATTCTACTATAGAGTGAAAGAGCGCACTCCTTTTACAAGTCTGCTGATTCCACATAGACTTCTGTGTGGAACCTGTTCTGTTACACGCTGATACAAGTAGAGGGCCCATAACAGAGTGAAGAGGGTGTCAGCTGTAAGTTTGTGTTGACATCACAGTTTTTTTCCCCTTCTTCTGATCCATCACAAGAACAACCCCCCAAAAAATTGATCCTCTTTTGAGCATCCACCTTCACATGGTCAGCAGTCAGTCAGTAATCGATCAATATTGCTTAGCCCAAAAAAACAGGAGTGGATCCAAAATACAGATGACACTTGATTGGGTGGCAAACACATGAGGAGTCAACATAGTGGCCCAGTCACAGAGTGGGCTGTTGGGGGCCAACAGCAGTGTCAGAAACAGCACAAGATGGTGGGTGGCAGTAGGAGAAGATAGTAGCAGAGGCAGCAGGTGTGTGGCATCAGGCGGGTAGCAGCATCAGAATAGTGGCTGAAGCAGGTCGATAGAAGAAATCTGAAATCTTTTTTCACAATGTTTTGGTGTTGCACCCAGAATGATCTAGTCTGATGCATCAGGCACTGGCATGTTGAAATCCTGATTGATCCACGTCTGATTCATCTTTACAAAGGTTAGTCTATCAACATTTTTGGTGGAAAGTCGAGTACTCTTTGGAGTAACTATGCCCCCACCGCAGAACACCTGCTCTGATGCCACACTACTGGCCCTGCAGAAAAGCTTGTCCATGGGAAACTTGGCCAGTTGTGGCCACAAATCAAATTTGTCTGCCCAGTAGTCCAAGGGATCTGGGATGGCAGGGTGCAGTCCTAGTATGCCACCACCTGCTGGTTAAGGTTCTGCCCCATGTCATGCTGCTGCTGGTTTATTCAGTAGGCGGATGAAGAAAAGTGCTCATTACAGACTCCAGACTTAAGTTGTTGCTGCTGATGGTGCTATGTGAGCCACCACTTCAGAGATGTTCTGGGGTGGTGGCATTACATAGATGACATCTTTTTGCTCTGGACAGGTACCACACAAGAGCTTCAGGAATTTGGGGATTTCCTTAATAGGATAGACCCTGAGGTGAAATTCACATTAGTTTCATCAGAGTCAGAATATCAGTTCTTAGACGTGACAGTTAAGAGAACCAGTAGGCAACTTAGTACCGATCTTCATATAAAGACTACAGACAAGAACACACTACTCAGATATGACAGTTGTCATCCACAGAACATGTTAAACTCGTTACCCTATAGTCAGTTACTTAGGGTTAAAAGTATAGTGAAGAACGATAAGGACCTCAAAATGAGATTAAATGAGATGGGAGCCAAATTTGTTCAGAAAGGGTACCCTAAAAAGTTGATACAATGACACACAACTAAAGTCCCCTCTTTATCTAGGGAAGCTCTTCTACAAGGAGAAGGAATGTGTAAGCCCAAATCGAATCTCATACCTTTTGTCTCGCAATTTGCTTAGGAAATCAGTAATGTGCTTAGGAAACACTGGCCGTAAAAGTAACATCAAAGATCAGCTGGTACGAGCGGACGTAGGTACTAAAAAATGCACGTTTCGCTTTTACTTTGGCTCATCAAAAACAGGATGCTACCTATGCCATAACTGTGTGAATTGTTCTCTCATGCTGAAAGGTGCATCTTTTTTCACACACCCCAACATGGGAATTGAATTAAAAATTAAACATCATTTGACATGTAGTGTATCTGTTGGAATGTCTATGTTGCCTCCTCTATGTAGGGGAGACAACATGGGACGTTAAAACAAGGCTTAATCAACAAAGGGAAAATCATTCGGAAAAAGAAACTTGATTTATCGGTGTCAAAACATTTCACTGAAGCTGCACATATGGAAAGGGATTTGCGTTTTAGAATAATTGATCATGTCGCAATGCCCAGACGGGGTGGTGTATTTTCCACTTACAAACTTTGAAGCCTATGGGTCTAAATGTAGACTTTAGGGTGGTCTAACCCCGACGTTCTCGCTAGAGGTACCATCTTATTTGTGTTTAGAGAAAAGACCATTACTCTATGTAATATTTTTTCCTCTCTCTTTTTATTTTAGGAAATACTAAGAATACTCTATGATGAACTTGAAGCTTGAAGACATCACTCAGCATGAAGCCCCCATGTGACACTTTTATGTATTATATAATCCATGGTGTATGCATTTTTTTATCTTGTCGCATGGATATAGCGGATCAGGATTCATATTATTTTATTTGTAACGTTAACATTGGTCCCCGGACAACCTATATCCATATTGGTAAGCGGGTGGTGCTTAACCGCACCTCATTGGATGAATAGGGGTGGATTCCTGGTTATGCTGGGTTTTTCTCCCCTTGTTTTTTTTTTTGTGTCTCAAGGAGCTTAAAACTTAGTTGGTTCATCCCTCTGATATTTAGTTTATGCAGTATACCAGATCTGGGATGCAGTGGCAGGGGGCTGGGGACACTGATAATGCCCCTGACCAAATGGCCACATTGAAGGAGACACGGTCTGCAGCTAACGCTGGGGATCTGATGTCTCCCAATATAGGCATAACAGATCGGGTCATACTATATAGACATTTAGTAAATACAGTCAGGTCCATAAATATTGGGACATCAACACAATTGTAACATTTTTGGCTCTATACACCACTACAATGGATTTGAAATGAAACAAACAAAATGTGCTTTAACGGCAGACTTTCAGCTTTAATTTGAGGGTATTTACATCCAAATCAGGTGAACGGTGTAGTAATTACAACAGTTTGCATATGTGCCTTCCACTTGTTAAGGGACCCAAAGTAATGGGACATAATAATAATCATAAATCAAACTTTCACTTTTTAATACTTGGTTGTAAATCCTTTGCAGTCAATTACAGCCTGAAGTCTGGAACGCATAGACATCATCAGACGCTGGGTTTCATCCCTGGTGATGCTTTGCCAGGCCTCTACTGCAACTGTCTTCAGTTCCTGCTTGTTCTTGGGGCATTTTCCCTTCAGTTTTGTCTTCAGCAAGTGAAATGCATGCTCAATCGGATTCAGGTCAGATGATTGACTTGGCCATTGCATAACATTCCACTTTTTTCCCTTAAAAAACTCTTTGGTTGCTTTTGCAGTATGCTTTAGGTCATTGTCCATCTGCACTGTGAAGCGCCGTCCAATGAGTTCTGAAGCATTTGGCTGGATATGAGCAGATAATATTGCCCGAAACACTTCAGAATTCATCCTGCTGCTTTTGTCAGCAGTCACATCATCAATAAATACAAGAGAACCAGTTCCATTGGCAGCCATACATGCCCACGCCATGACACTACCACCACCATGCTTCACTGATGAGGTGGTATGCTCTAAGCAAATTGCCAAAACTTCAGATTCATTTGGCAGATACATTTTGTGAACTCTGTAATCAATCCGATTCACTCATCTCCAGACTATCTAAATCAATAGATTGTAAGTTATATAGTTATTCATATCATAGAGCATGCACGTCACGGCTGCAAGGTAGACAATGTGCAGTTTCCTCTTCAAACAACTGATCGGAGAGGGTGCCAGGTGTCAGACCCCCATCAATCAGATATTGATGGGGATGGGTCATTAATATATATACATGCTTTTTCTGCCAATGCAACATTGTTAGCAGAGGTTCAGTGACTGTCCATCTACTTTGGATCCCCATATGCAGTAGGGTTAGGCTCCACCCACTATTTCCATTAGATTCAGGTCTGAGGAGCAGTCTCCATTACACCTCCAAGAGCTCCAGGAAATGCAATGAAGCGAGAACTAAAGGAGGAGGATTTTCAAGGCAAGAGAGAGAGAGAGACAGCAAGGTAACCCCTAATAAGGTGATCCATACCCTGCAGCTGCAGAGGGATAACAAGTTAAGACACCCAATGCAACCTATAATAGTACACTACAACCATGGTTGCCAGAGCACAGCTATTAGCCAGAGATCCCTATAGCAGATATTTTAGCCCGAGTAATCTAAGGACAAATACCATATCTATCTGCTTAGCTTATGCTGGGACAATTGGGATGACTTTTCATTGTATACAAACTACTGCTGGATTGACTACAACTTCAATCCTGCATACAGTAAAGAAATACTCTTGTTAATATATATCACGGATCAAAAAGGTTTAGGTGGGTATATACGTCTCAGTGATTAATTAGTCGCAGAAGAAAGGGACGCTAAAAAGTACAAACTTTATAGCAATTAAAAGGTAAGAAGGGTAAGCAAAGGGTGATGGAGGTTGAACATTCAAATACCCCAATGGACTTTCAGATTGGGAACTGTTCGTCTTCAGGGACTCAATGATCTCATTTCCTATGTCTGTTTTATTGAATAAATAGGATACAGAGACATGGGATACCGTTCCAATTGGTGGCGTTTCATGGGGGTTACTTGTTTCTTTCATTCCGACACCGGTCTATTGACGCAGTCAGGCTGGTGGGTACCTTTAGCTCCCAGTTTACAGGCTTCCATTTTTGGGATGTCCCGTGGATACCCAGGCAATACCTGATTTAGCATCCAGTTCCCTGGCTTGGGGTATTTGAGTATTCTTACTTTAAAGGATAATAGTTAGTACGGGGGACTTTATCCACCTAATATTGCGTACCACCTTATTTTTGGTCGCAATGGGCCCCTGGTTACTACAGCATTACCAAATCACTTTAAGGTAAACAAATTTATGCTGTTCGCGTATCAATCTTATCATCTTGTCAGGTTGTGTCCCTGGCTTTTTGCCTTGCTTTTTCTGCTGTTCCCAGTAATGATTATTACTACAGTATTTTGGGGTTATCATTACCTGCCATAGAAAATCCCTTTTTTTCTATTCACCACTTGTCATGGGCAGGTGACGCATCGCATGCAGCCGTTTGGTACTGGGGAGTGAATGAGCTGCAATCCCGCCTCCCCATCACCTGATTGGCCGCGCGTCGCTTTGGCTCCTCCTAGGGGGCTGTCCTTTCTCTTTATAAACCACTTCACGGCCACACTAGCGCCGGACACGCTGCCATACACCTTGAGTGTGGCAGCGTCTTCTCAGCTGTACTACCACATTGTTATGACTAGCTCTTGATGACTCACATTGAAGAAACCCGTCAGGGCCAGACGCATATGTGGGAATGATAGCTAGATGAGGAATCTGAGTAAGGCAGGGTGTTGTCTATCCTTATCACTAGGGTAACTTGTTTGTAGGCGCCATGACAAGAGTGATCCAGATACCTGGATAGGGCTTACAGTTTTGGGGTTTACATCGGAGGCCTGCTAATCAAACTAGCTTTTGGGACCGCTAACGTACTAAATGTTCAACCTCCATCACCCTTTGCTTACCCTTCTGATCTACATTATATACTGTCATAATGAGTATGTGTGACCGTTCACATGTGACTTTGGAGGGAATACATATGACCGTATAGTCTCTCCTGGTACATTTGGTGGATACGAGTTCAACAGTAGCTCTGCCATATACACAGGATTTCACTAGTGCTTTATATACATATGACCTATAAGTTGGAAGTCCTCTGTGTGTTTTAGCAATAATAAAAAACATTTTAATTGCTATAAATAAAGTTTGTATGGTACTTTTTAGTGTCTATTTCTTCCACGACTAAAGACTCTTGTTAGCTTGAATCTGGCTTGGTAACATCTGTGGCATGTCTTTGTGTCCCCCTGAACTAAGTGATTGGTTTAAAACCTTTAACCCCTTAAGGACACATGACGTATGGGTACGGCATGTTTCCCGAGTCCTTAAGGACACATGACGTACCGGTACGTCATGTGTTGTTCCGATCACTGCCGCCCGGCCGGCTGTGATCGGAACAAGGTGCCTGCTCAAATCATTGAGCAGGCACCTCGGCTAAATGCGCGGGGGGGTCCCGTGACCCCCCCATGTCCGCGATCGCAACAAACCGCAGGTCAATTCAGACCTGCGGTTTGTTGCGCTTTCTGCTGTTTCTGATCGCTGCGGTCCCTGACCGCGGCGATCAGAAACTTTAGTGTGCCGAAAATATATTTTTATCACCCCCCCCTGCACCTCTGAATGATTTTAGCCCGGTGGGAGGTGCAGGGGGGGGTGTTGCGGGCGGTGGGGGCGGTGCGGGAGGCGGGCGGTGCGGCAGGCGGGATCGCGATCCCCCGCCCGCCTCCCATTGAATAATCGTTGGTGTAGAGTGGGTATACCAGGGTGCCAGCACATTGCTGGCACCCTGGTATAAACGGCTGACATCGGTGATGCGATGTCAGCCGTTTAACCCTTTCCATACAGCGGTCCGTACGGACCGCTGTATGGAAAAAGTTAACAGTAAGAGGGAGCTCCCTCCCTCTCCGATCGGGGGGCTGCTGTGCCTTTGCAGCCCCCCGATGGAGAGGGAGAGAGCTCCCAGACAGCCCCCCGCCAGATCCCATTTTTACCCTTCCCCGTCTGCGAAGTTCTGAGCAGACGGGGAAGGTTCCCATGGCAACAGGACGCCTCTCAGGCCTCCTGCTGTCCATGGTGCTGAACAGATCTGTGCTGAAAGCATAGATCTGTTCAGTGTAAGTAAAATACAGTACAGAACAATATATATTGTACTGTACTGTATTATACAGACATCAGACCCACTGGATCTTCAAGAACCAAGTGGATCTGGGTAAAAAAAAAAGTGAAAAAAAAGTAAAAATCCAAAAACACATTTATCACTGATTAAAAATTAAAAAAATAACATTCCCTACACATGTTTGGTATCGCCGCGTCCGTAACGACCTGATCTATAAAACGGTCATGTTACTTTACCCGAACGGTGAACGCCATAAAAATAAAAAATAAAAAACTATGATGAAATTGAAATTTTGCTCACCTTACTTCCCAAAAAAAGGTAATAAAAGTGATCAAAAAAGTCGCATGTACGCCAAAATTGTAGCAATCAAACCGTCATCTCATCCCGCAAAAAATGAGACCCTACTTAAGATAATCACCCAAAAACTGAAAAAACTATGGCTCTTAGACTATGGAGACACTAAAACATAATTTTTTTTGTTTCAAAAATGAAATCATTGTGTAAAACTTACATAAATAAAAAAAAAGTATACATATTAGGTATTGCCGCGTCCGTATCGACCGACTCTATAAAAATATCACATGACCTAACCTCTCAGGTGACCACCGTAAAAAAAAAAAAAAAAAAACTGTGTAAAAAAAGCAATTTTTTGTCATCTTACATCACAAAAAGTGTAATAGCAAGCGATCAAAAAGTCATATGCACCCCAAAATAGTGCCAATCAAACCGTCATCTCCTCCCGCAAAAAATGAGACCCTACTTAAGATAATCGCCCAAAAACTGAAAAACTATGACTCTTAGACTATGGAGACACTAAAACTTTTTTTTGTTTTAAAAATGAAATCATTGGGTAAAACTTACATAAATTAAAAAAATGTAATACATATTAGGTATCGCCGCGTCCGTGACAACCTGCTCTATGAAATTACCACATGATCTAACCTGTCAGATGAATGTTGTAAATAACAAAAAAAAAAAACGGTGCCAAAAAAGCTAATTCTTGTTACCTTGCCGCACAAAAAGTGTAATATAGAGCAACCAAAAATCATATGTACCCTAAACTAGTACCAACAATACTGCCACCCTATCCCGTAGTTTCTAAAATGGGGTCACTTTTCTGGAGTTTCTACTCTAGGGGTGCATCAGGGGGGGCTTCAAATGGGACATGGTGTCAAAAAAACAGTCCAGCAAAACCTGCCTTCCAAAAACCGTATGGCATTCCTTTCCTTCTGCGCCCTGCCGTGTGCCCGTACAGCGGTTTACGACCACATATGGGGTGTTTCTGTAAACTACAGAATCAGGGCCATAAATAATGAGTTTTGTTTGGCTGTTAACCCTTGCTTTGTAACTGGAAAAAAAATATTAAAATGGAAAATCTGCCAAAAATGTGAAATTTTGAAATTGTGTCTCTATTTTCCATTAAATCTTGTGCAACACCTAAAGGGTTAACAAAGTTTGTAAAATCAGTTTTGAATACCTTGAGGGGTGTAGTTTCTTAGATGGGGTCACTTTTATGGAGTTTCTACTCTAGGGGTGCATCAGGGGGGCTTCAAATGGGACATGGTGTCAAAAAAACAGTCGGCGCACCTTTCACTCTACGCCCCGCTGTGTGACCGTACAGTAGTTTACGGCCACATATGGGGTGTTTCTGTGAACAGCAGAGTCAAGGCAATAAAGATACAGTTTTGTTTGGCTGTTAACCCTTGCTTTGTTAGTGAAAAAAATGGGTTAAAATTGAAAATTAGGCAAAAAAATGAAATTCTCAAATTTCATCTCCATTTGCCAATAACTCTTGTGCAACACCTAAAGTGTTAACGACGTATGTAAAATCAGTTTTGAATACCTTGAGGGGTGTAGTTTCTTAGATGGGGTCACTTTTAGGGAGTTTCTCCTCTAGGGGTGCATCAGGGGGCTTCAAATGGGACATGGTGTAAATAAACCAGTCCATAAAAATCAGCCTACCAAAAACCAAACAGCGCACCTTTCACTCTACGCCCCGCTGTGAGGCCGTACAGTAGTTTACGGCCACATATTGGGTGTTTCTGTAAACAGCAGAGTCAGGGCAATAAAGATACTGTCTTGTTTGGCTGTTAACCCTTGCTTTGTTAGTGGAAAAAATGGGTTAAAATGAAAAATTAGACAAAAAAATCAAATTCTCAAATTTCCTCCCCATTTGCCAATAACTCTTGTGCAACACCTAAAGGGTTAACAATGTATGCAAAATCAGTTTTGAATACCTTGAGGGGTGTAGTTTCTTAGATGGGGTCATTTTTGGGTGGTTTCTATTATGTAAGCCTCGCAAAGTGACTTCAAACCTGAACTGGTCCCTAAAAATTGAGTTTTTGTAAATTTCGGAAAAATTTCAAGATTTGCTTCTAAACTTCTAAGCCTTATAACATCCCCAAAAAATAAAATATCATTCCCAAAACAATTCAAGCATGAAGTAGACATATGGGGAATGTAAAGTCATCACAATTTTTTGGGGTATTACTATGTATTACAGAAGTAGAGAAACTGAAACTTTGAAATTTGCAAATTTTTCCAAATTTTTGGTAAATTAGGTATTTTTTTGTGCAAAAAAAATATTTTTTTTGACTTCATTTTACCAGTGTCATGAAGTACAATATGTGACGAAAAAACAATCTCAGAATGGCCTGGATAAGTCAAAGCGTTTTAAAGTTATTAGCACTTAAAGTGACACTGGTCAGATTTCCAAAAAATGGCCTGGTCCTTAAGGTGAAAATGAGCCCGGTCCTTAAGGGGTTAAGGTTGGTGACAGACTCCCTTTAAACCAATTTAGGACAGCATATGCAAATGTCATTATGTATTTACATTTCGCTTGTCACTTGCCTCCCTCTTGCAATGTAATATGCAAAGTGTATAATAATAATAATAATAATAATAATAATAATAATATTAATAATAATGATTTGAGCAATAGAAATAGTTCCCTTATTAGATTTTCCATTATAGAATTCATCTTATGTGTTTTACACTAATGGGTTCATTATAATATATCATATACGTACTTACAAAACAATACACCATGAAAGAAACCCGATAATATCAAGAAATGAACATATAATTGGGATTTGTTTCCAAAATGTTTTCTATTTTTTTTAAACCTGCAATATTAGTTAACCATTTAACCATTACAGGATACAGGTAAATGATCCCCCTGGTGTCCCTCAAAGGGTTATTTTGTTAAATTCATTTTCCTAGTTTCACGAGTCATTTCACCAAGTAATTAAAGTCTCCATCATGTCTTCCTGCATGGTTTCATTGTCATTTCCACATCATAATCTATTACAGTTTGCATGCCATCAGTCATAAGTTGTTCTAAAAAATGCTTGTTAAGTCTCATCATTATCACGATAGATGTGGAGGACACTGAAATGAAGGTTATTTCCTAAACTACTTTTTTTTCAAGGTTCTGCCATTAGAAACTGAAAAGGTAACACCATTATAATATTCTCTGACCTACTAACTTATTTTCTACTGTAATAATTACTGGTATAGAAAGCAATAAAATATTTGACTTGTCTCTGTTCATGGTATTGATGTTCATATCAGAGGTGTTACTATTAGGGATGAGCGAACCCGAACTGTATAGTTCGGGTTCGTACCGAATTTTGGGGTGTCCGTGATATGGACCCGAACCCGAACGTTTTCGTAAAAGTCCTGGTTCGGGTTCGGGGTTCGGCGCTTTCTTGGCGCTTTTTGAAAGGCTGCAAAGCAGCCAATTAACAAGCGTCATACTACTTGCCCCAAGAGGCCATCACAGCCTTGCCTACTATTGGCAAGGCTGTGATTGGCCAGTGCAGCATGTGACCCAGCCTCTATATAAGCTTGGGTCACGTAGCGCTGCACGTCACTCTGCTGATACAAGCGTAGGGAGAGGTTGCAGCTGCGACGTTAGGGCGAGATTAGGCAGATTAACTCCTCCAAAAGACTTCATTCAGTGATCGATCTACAGCTGTGGATCATTGAACTGCTGCTATTCAATTGCTCAGTGTTTTTAGGCTGCCCAGAGCGTTTTCGCAGTCACTTTTTTCTGGGGTGATCGGCAGCCATTTTGTGGCTTGTGTTGCTAGCACAAGCTACCACCAAGTGCATTTAACCATCAATAGTGTGGTTATTTTTTGCTATATCCTACATCAGGGTCAAGCTTTCATCAAGTGCATTTAACCATCAATAGTGTGGTTATTTTTTGGCCATATACTACATCAGGTGCAGGCTGAGCCTGTGTCACCCAAGTGCATTTAACCATCAATAGTGTGGTTATTTTTTGGCCATATACTACATCAGGGGCAAGTTGAGCCTGTCACCCAGCGCCTAAAAAATAGGCCTGACATTTATATTCCTCCAAATCAGTACTGTTTTAGCTGGTCAAGTTATTTTTAGTGACCGTAAAAGCACAGTTTTTGTTCTGGGTTGAAAAACAATTCCCAAATTTGCAATTCTCAAAATTAGTGGTTTCTGCTGTATCAGACCTACTTTAAATCTATCCCTAAAAGGGTATATTAGATTCAAGGTGCTGATAGGGTCATTCTGAAAAACTTAACACACACGCTACAGTGCAGATACAAGTCTAATTCTGTGATTAAACGTATACCTGTCACACAGCGCCTAAAAAATAGGCCTCACATTTATATTCAGCTAAATCTGTCATTACTGGTGTGCCTGTATTAGTGTAATACGGTACCTAAATAGATAGCCAGACAGTGTTAGGTGTCTGTAAAAAAAGGCCTGAATTTTAATTCATTACATTGGCCCGAATAATATTTTTCTTATTGTGGTGAACGGGAACAATGAGGAAAACATATAGTAAGGGACGCGGACGTGGACATGGTCGTGGTGGTGTTAGTGGACCCTCTGGTGCTGGGAGAGGACGTGGCCGTTCTGCCACAGCCACACGTCCTAGTGTACCAACTACCTCAGGTCCTAGTAGCCGCCAGAATTTACAGGGATATTTGGTGGGGCCCAATGCTGTTCTAAGGATGGTAAGGCCTGAGCAGGTACAGGCATAAGTCAATTGGGTGGCCGACAGTGCATCCAGCACGTTCACATTATCTCCCACCCAGTCTTCTGCAGAAAGCGCACAGATGGCGCATGAAAACCAAGCCCATCAGTCTGTCACATCACCCCCATGCATATCAGGGAAACTGTCTGAGCCTCAAGTTATGCAGCAGTCTCTTATGCTGTTTGAAGACTCTGCTGCCAGGGTTTCCCAAGGGCATCCACCTAGCCCTTCCCCAGGGGTGGAAGAGATAGAATGCACTAACGCACAACCACTTATGTTTCCTGATGATGAGGACATGGGAATACCACCTCAGCACGTCTCTGATGATGAAACACAGGTGCCAACTGCTGCGTCTTTCTGCAGTGTGCAGACTGAACAGAAGGTCAGCGATCAAGACTGGGTGGAAGACGATGCAGGGGACGATGAGGTCCTAGACCCCACATGGAATGAAGGTCGTGCCACTGACTTTCACAGTTCGGAGGAAGAGGCAGTGGTGAGACTGAGCCAACAGCGTAGCAAAAGACAAAGAGGGAGCAGTGGGCAAAATCAGAACACCCGCCGCCAAGAGACTCCGCCTGCTACTGACCGCCGCCATCTGGGACCGAGCACCCCAATGGCAGCTTCAAGGAGTTCCCTGGCATGGCACTTCTTCAAACAATGTGCTGACGACAAGACCCGAGTGGTTTGCACGCTGTGCCATCAGAGCCTGAAGCGAGGCATTAACGTTCTGAACCTTAGCACAACCTGCATGACCAGGCACCTGCATGCAAAGCATGAACTGCAGTGGAGTAAACACCTTAAAAACAAGGAAGTCACTCAGGCTCCCCCTGCTACCTCTTCTGCTGCTGCCGCCTCGGCCTCTTCTGCTGCTGCTGCCGCCTCTGCCTCTTCCTCCGCCTCTGGAGGGACGTTGGCACTTGCCGCCCAGCAAGCATGGGATGTACCACCAACACCACCACCTGCGTCACCAAGCATCTCAACCATGTCACACGGCAGCGTTCAGCTCTCCATCTCACAAACATTTGAGAGAAAGCGTAAATTCCCACCTAGCCACCCTCGATCCCTAGCCCACAATGCCAGCATTTCTAAACTACTGGCCTATGAAATGCTGTCATTTAGGCTGGTGGAGACAGACAGCTTCAAACAGCTCATGTCGCTTGCTGTCCCACAGTATATTGTTCCCAGCCGCCACTACTTCTCCAAGAGAGCCGTGCCTTCCCTGCACAACCAAGTATCCGATAAAATCAAGTGTGCACTGCGCAACGTCATCTGTGGCAAGGTCCACCTAACCACAGATACGTGGACCAGTAAGCACGGCCAGGGACGCTATATCTCCCTAACTGCACACTGGGTAAATGTAGTGGCGGCTGGGCCCCAGGCGGAGAGCTGTTTGGCGCACGTCCTTCCGCCGCCAAGGATCGCAGGGCAACATTCTTTGCCTCCTGTCTCCTCCTCCTCCTACTCAGCTTCCTCCTCCTCTTCTTCCACCTGCTCATCCAGTCAGCCACACACCTTCACCACCAACTTCAGCACAGCCCGGGGTAAACGTTAGCAGGCCGTTCTGAAACTCATATGTTTGGGGGACACGCCCCACACCGCACAGGAGTTGTGGCGGGGTATAGAACAACAGACCGACAAGTGGTTGCTGCAGGTGAGCCTCAATCCCGGCCTGGTGGTGTGCGATAATGGGCGAAATCTCGTTGCGGCTCTGGGACTAGCCGGTTTGACGCACATCCCTTGCCTGGCGCATGTGCTGAATTTGGTGGTGCAGAAGTTCATTCACAACTACCCCGACATGTCAGAGCTGCTGCATAAAGTGCAGGCCGTCTGTTTGCGCTTCCGGCGTTCACACCCTGCCGCTGCTCGCCTGTCTGCGCTACAGCGTAACTTCAGCCTTCCCGCTCACCGCTTCATATGCGACGTGCCCACCAGGTGGAACTCCACCTTGCACATGCTGGACAGACTGTGCGAGCAGCAGCAGGCCATAGTGGAGTTTCAGCTGCAGCACGCACGGGTCAGTCGCACTGCGGATCAGCCCCACTTCACCACCAATGACTGGGCCTCCATGCGAGACCTGTGTGCCCTGTTGCGCTGTTTCGAGTACTCCACCAACATGGCCAGTGGCGATGACGCCGTTATCAGCGTTACAATACCACTTCTATGTCTCCTTGAGAAAACACTTAGGGCGATGATGGAAGAGGAGGTGGCCCAGGAGGAGGAGGAGGAAGAGGGGTCATTTTTAGCACTTTCAGGCCAGTCTCTTCGAAGTGACTCAGAGGGAGGTTTTTTGCAACAGCAGAGGCCAGGTACAAATGTGGCCAGACAGGGCCCACTACTGGAGGACGAGGAGGACGAGGATGAGGAGGAGGTGGAGGAGGATGAGGATGAAGCAGGTTCACAGCGGGGTGGCACCCAACGCAGCTCGGGCCCATCACTGGTGCGTGGCTGGGGGGAAACGCAGGACGATGACGATACGCCTCCCACAGAGGACAGCTTGTCCTTACCTCTGGGCAGCCTGGCACACATGAGCGACTACATGCTGCAGTGCCTGCGCAACGACAGCAGAGTTGCCCACATTTTAACGTGTGCGGACTACTGGGTTGCCACCCTGCTGGATCCACGGTACAAAGACAATGTGCCCACCTTACTTCATGCACTGGAGCATGATAGTAAGATGCGCGAGTACAAGCGCACGTTGGTAGACGCGCTACTGAGAGCATTCGCAAATGTCACAGGGCAACAAGTGGAAGCCCAAGGCGAAGGCAGAGGAGGAGCAAGAGGTCACCAACGCAGCTGTGTCACAGCCAGCTCCTCTGAGGGAAGGGTTAGCATGGCAGAGATGTGGAAAAGTTTTGTCATCACGCCACAGCTAACTGCACCACCACCTGATACGGAACGTGTTAGCAGGAGGCAACATTTCAATAAGATGGTGGAACAGTACCTGTGCACACCCCTCCACGTACTGACTGATGGTTCGGCCCCATTCAACTTCTGGGTCTCCAAATTGTCCACGTGGCCAGAGCTAGCCTTTTATGCCTTGGAGGTGCTGGCCTGCCCGGCGGCCAGCGTTTTGTCTGAACGTGTATTCAGCACGGCAGGGGGCGTCATTACAGACAAACGCAGCCGCCTGTCTACAGCCAATGTGGACAAGCTGACGTTCATAAAAATGAACCAGGCATGGATCCCACAGGACCTGTCCATCCCTTGTGCAGATTAGACATTAACTACCTCCGCTTAACAATATATTATTGTACTCCAGGGCACTTCCTCATTCAATCCTATTTTTATTTTCATTTTACCATTATATTGCGGGGCAACCCAAAGTTGAATGAACCTCTCCTCTGTCTGGGTGCCGGGGCCTAAATATGTGACAGTGGCCTGTTCCAGTGGTGGGTGACGTGAAGCCTGATTCTCTGCTATAACATGAAGACTGATTCTGTGCTGACATGAAGCCAGATTCTCTGTTACGGGACCTCTCTCCTCTGTCTGGGTGCCGGGGCCTAAATATGTGACAGTGGCCTGTTCCAGTGGTGGGTGACGTGGAGCCTGATTCTCTGCTATGACATGAAGACTGATTCTCTGCTGACATGAAGCCAGATTCTCTGTTACGGGACCTCTCTCCTCTGTCTGGGTGCCGGGGCCTAAATATGTGACAGTGGCCTGTTCCAGTGGTGGGTGACGTGAAGCCTGATTCTCTGCTATGACATGAAGACTGATTCTGTGCTGACATGAAGCCAGATTCTCTGTTACGGGACCTCTCTCCTCTGCCTGGGTGCCTGGGCCTAAATATGTGACAGTGGCCTGTTCCAGTGGTGGGTGACGTGAAGCCTGATTCTCTGCTATGACATGAAGACTGATTCTGTGCTGACATGAAGCCAGATTCTCTGTTACAGGACCTCTCTCCTCTGCCTGGGTGCCTGGGCCTAAATATGTGACAGTGGCCTGTTCCAGTGGTGGGTGACGTGAAGCCTGGTTCTCTGCTATGACATGAAGACTGATTCTCTGCTGACATGAAGCCAGATTCTCTGTTACGGGACCTCTCTCCTCTGTCTGGGTGCCGGGGCCTAAATATGTGACAGTGGCCTGTTCCAGTGGTGGGTGACGTGAAGCCTGATTCTCTGCTATGACATGAAGACTGATTCTGTGCTGACATGAAGCCAGATTCTCTGTTACGGGACCTCTCTCCTCTGCCTGGGTGCCGGGGCCTAAATATGTGACAGTGGCCTGTTCCAGTGGTGGGTGACGTGAAGCCTGATTCTCTGCTATGACATGAAGACTGATTCTGTGCTGACATGAAGCCAGATTCACTGTTACGGGACCTCTCTCCTCTGCCTGGGTGCCTGGGCCTAAATATGTGACAGTGGCCTGTTCCAGTGGTGGGTGACGTGAAGCCTGATTCTCTGCTATGACATGAAGACTGATTCTCTGGTGACATGAAGCCAGATTCTCTGCTATGGCATGAAGAGACTGATTCTCTGCTGACGTGAAGCCAGATTCTCTGCTATGGGACCTCTGTCCAATTGATATTGGTTAATTTTTATTATTTTTATTTTTATTTTAATTCATTTCCCTATCCAGATTTGTTTGCAGGGGATTTACCTACATGTTGCTGCCTTTTGCAGCCCTCTAGCTCTTTCCTGGGCTGTTTTACAGCCTTTTTAGTGCCGAAAAGTTCGGGTCCCCATTGACTTCAATGGGGTTCGGGTTCGGGACGAAGTTCGGGTCGGGTTCGGATCCCGAACCCGAACATTTCCGGGAAGTTCGGCCGAACTTCTCGAACCCGAACATCCAGGTGTTCGCTCAACTCTAGTTACTATAATTAATAGGGCGCCACAGCAAACTAATATGGGACCTCCACCCCCTGGTGTAAGAGCATTACAACAGCAGCATAAGTAGCAATAATTAAAGGTACAATTTGTCTTCTGCATGCTTCTCCCTGTGCCCTCCTGTTCTGGTCCCTTAGGGAGTGCGCATGCTTGCTCTCACCCTTTTAAAGTGCCAGCGTGCATGTGTCAAAATCCTTCCCCAGCCAATGGCTGGGTATCCCTGGGTATTTTGGGCACCCTCCCATTTGGAGGGTGCCTGAGCATTAGGATCATAGTCTCTAGTAACAAACAAAGGTGTTTCCTTTGTCTGACTACCCATGTACCGTACTCCAGCATGACTACCAACTCTAACTTCTAGCCACCTTAGCCTATTTCTCAGATAGTCACCTGCCATGACCTCAGACTTCTTTTACGGATACGCTAGTATGCTGCCCTTCCTGACCTTGGCCCATTTACAGACTAAGCATATTGTCTGATCCTTTGATGCTTTGCACCGGTGTCTCTGAACCCATGGGTCAACCGTCAATCACACCAGGTGATAGCGGTCTAGTGGTTCCTCCACAGCAAAGTCCAGATATCTGTATAGGGTTAAAGGGTGAATACTAGAGGACTACCAGAATAATGTCCTTAGAGTTAGCCCAAAGCCAAATGTTTGTTTTGCTGGTTTAGAAAGATTTGACTGTCAAAACACAGCTGCGTTCTTCAGATGTTGTCAGCAGCTCCTTTCTCTCTTTCTTGCACTAATCATAGCTATCAGCACAGTACTTGTGTACATCTCAGTAACTTGTATTAGCTGGTCACATGTTTCATTATTTTCTGACAGAGAAATGCAATGACCCTAGGGTTAATTGCTATCGAGGATAAATTTATGGTATGCACTTTGTATCTCACAGGCTGTATATGGGAAATAGTTAATTAGCTGGCCTCAGAGACATACAGTATGCTGTATACTGGGCCCACCCTCAAGCCGCTGTGTAGTGTGTAGCTGGTGTCTGTGAGAAGAAGCAGCAGACAGGGATACTTGTGCCCTGTGAGGCAATAACAGCCAGAAAAGTTACTGTAGAGAGCCAACCTCTGAGGAAGTGAAGACTTGAGCCTAACAGAAGGTACAGTGGCCTTTCAAGGAAAGTGCTGGAAAAATAAAAAGATGAAGATAATGCATGTATGTTGGCTGTGGACTTCACTGCATCTTGTTTTGAGTTAAAAGTCTCAATCCAATCCCTATACCATACCCATACCCAATAGACAGATTAGCCATCTGTTAAAAGGCTATACTCGGCAACTGGGCATTATAGAACAGGAAGATGTAGAGAGAGAGAGAATTTGTGCAATGTGCGCCACCCCCCAGGGCTCCTATTGCATCCCAGGTGTAGTAGGAAATGCTGAGTGGTGTAATAGTGCAGCCTAAATGTCTCTTATTGTGTGTCCCGTTGCTCCTACCTGGATACTTCTGGACTCCGGGCTTTGGCTCTAAAGCAATAAAAAGGAGAAGATAATTGAGGGATAAAAGAAAGATTGAGTCCAGACCTTGTATGTAGTTGAACAGCAGCTTTACTTGAGTAAAACGTTCATACAAAACAATCTTCAAGCTTTATCTTGGTCCCAGCAGGGTTTAGCATAAACTGGCAGGCAAACTCAAAATCTCTGCTTGCTTTCTCTCTGCTGTACTGACAGGCTGGTTTCTGTGCTTTAGGACTGTCTTTATCTTTGGATAGGGTGTCTTTGGCTGTTATTTCCCTCCTTACACTCAGTAACACTTATCTTCAGCTGAAGAACTCTTCCTCTTGCAGATTTCTCTTAGGGTGGCCGAAGACCTATTCCTCTGGCCCCTATGGCTTCCAGACATCTTTCTTCATAGCCAGCAAAGCTTATGGTGCTCTGGCTAGCGTAGGCACTCCTGAACGTGCCCCTGCTTACACACCTTCTGTCTAGGTAAGTTCCATTCTCTGTAACTATAGCTCTGCCACCTTCTCGTGTACCAGACATATTACATGAACATAACAGTTGTATAGTAATCATAGCATTGCACAATCTAGAGGACCTGGACAGAAATACATAGATGGCATTGGTGTTAGCCCATTAGAGACAATAGCATGGTGCCGGAGTGATAACACCACTCTGGGGTGTTACATACACCCTTACTTAAAATCAAACTGTCCTCGTCTTGTGTTTAGGGTGTGTTCTAAGGGTAAACAGGAAAAGTTAGAGTGCTGCATGAGACTATTTATTATTACTGTATACATAGACTGATAAAGCAACGGTTACCACTAGATCTCTGCCCGTATGATTAGGGTGTAAATTTAATGTTTTCCCTCTTAGTAATAACCAGAGAACCAAAAGGTCTGCACTAAGCGCTCAAATACTCCACGACCTGGCCAAAGTCGTATATGAAGCGTGGGGGTGTCATGTACTGTAATCCCTCCATGATACTATGAAACACCCGCAAATAGAAGGGTGGCTTCATCCTGTAATTTCTTTCCAGCACCAAGGTCTAAATAAGGCTTTTAGCACGGTCATCTTGATGACTAAACTGGTAGCTACACACATTTCCCTTAAGACTAGCAGCCATGCCTTTGGGCATTATGAACTAGGAGGAGGAATTGGCCTACCTTCCATAGTTCCCACGAGAGCTGATCCCCTCTCAACTCACATTTTAGCTGCAGGGTTTTCCTTGGCGATGTTAGATCTGCTTGTGACTTTACCACCTGGTCCTCCCTGTGTAGCAACAGCACATGAACCCATAGATACAGAACATACTGGCTCGTTCCCCTCCCAAGTCTGTGGAGAAAGTCAATTAGATTATTAAATTCATCCCTACTACCATTCCATATCACGAAAATATTGTCAATGTAACATGTCTAGAATGAGATCTTATCATTCCACCAAGTATGGTGGTCTGGAAATACGATATTGTCTTCTCACCAGCCGAGGAAGAGGTTGGCATATGTAGGGGCACAGGGGCTCTCCATTGCCGTCTCCCCGAGCTGGTGGTAAATCCGTGAATTAAAAAGGAAAAAGTTATGAGTAAGGACGAATTCCAAACGAGTAAGAATGAAGTGATTATGAGCCCTACAATGTGTGCCTCTTGTGCTTAAATAGTATGCCACTGCTGCCAGTCCCTTCTCATGTGGGATTGTGCTATAAAGCAATTCAATGTCAATGCTCGCAAGTAGGCAACAGGAGTCCACATTAAGGGTCTCAATCTTACATAGTTACATAGTTAATACTGTTGAAAAGAGACAAAAGTCCATCAAGTTCAACCAAGGGATAGGTGTGGATTCAAACCCCAGAAGGAATTGAGACTCAGATTTCTACACGTTTTCATAAGCATTAATGTTGTTTACTTTTAATAATTCATCTAAACCCTTTTTAAAGAGGACCTTTCATCGGTCCAAACAGTGTAAGATAACTATCAATGTGTAAGGTATATGTGGATCGCTACAACTAGACAATATGGAACAGGTGCTCTAGGTCTATGTGGCCCACCCAGCCACAGAAAGGTATTCAGAAAGTAAAAAGAAAGACCTGGCACTCTAAATATGCAGCCAAAATCGAGATAAAGGTATTAAAATATTAGATTGTTTTATTTAAAATATATTTAAAAATAAAAATAAACACAGCAGCATATAGAATAAATAAATGGCAGCACTAGACTATACAATATAATAACAGTAAATGGCAGCAGTGAAAAATCAGCAATAATATTGATATAATAAAATGGTGTCAATGGTAAAATTCGACCATAGAGGATTCGCAATCTGTAGATGGATTAAAACATGAAATGTTCCTCCTATACCGCAATGGAAAGTGCAAAGTGCATTCAAAATGGCAGCCATAATTAATATCCAGCAGACTTCAGACTATGTTCAAGTCTTCGCATGTAAAGTCGTTATTCCACGTTATCCGGAATGGATAACTTTAGCTAATCACAATCCACAGTTGCTACTGACTTGCTATAACAACGTGCGCATAAATCGCCAGTCTTTCAAATGACACAAGAAAGGCCAGAAGGTACAATGCGGTAACTTCTCAAGGTGGCGTCCCACCCAGGTACAGTTACTATGTATCCTTGTTACCTTAGTCTGGTCAATGTGTGCTTGATGGTTCGTAGTATAATGGATGTCAGCTGTGCTTGTCCAAGCTACGTTCCCACGGCTGGTTTGTGCGCTTAATGAAAGTATATATCGTCAGAGCTTTTTGTCTTTCTTCCGGAGGCTTTAATTCATGTCCAGGGGAGAGTCTTTACCAGCATGCCGGTGCAAGGTATGAGCCATACGCGTTTCGGGGATTTAGCAGTGACCCCTTCCTCCGACCCCCTGAGGAAGGGGTCACTGCTATATCCCCGAAACGCGTATGGGTCATACCTTGCACCGGCATGCTGGTAAAGACTCTCCCCTGGACATGAATTAAAGCCTCCGGAAGAAAGACAAAAAGCTCTGACGATATATACTTTCATTAAGCGCACAAACCAGCCGTGGGAACGTAGCTTGGACAAGCACAGCTGACATCCATTATACTACGAACCATCAAGCACACATTGACCAGACTAAGGTAACAAGGATACATAGTAACTGTACCTGGGTGGGACGCCACCTTGAGAAGTTACCGCATTGTACCTTCTGGCCTTTCTTGTGTCATTTGAAAGACTGGCGATTTATGCGCACGTTGTTATAGCAAGTCAGTAGCAACTGTGGATTGTGATTAGCTAAAGTTATCCATTCCGGATAACGTGGAATAACGACTTTACATGCGAAGACTTGAACATAGTCTGAAGTCTGCTGGATATTAATTATGGCTGCCATTTTGAATGCACTTTGCACTTTCCATTGCGGTATAGGAGGAACATTTCATGTTTTAATCCATCTACAGATTACGAATCCTCTATGGTCGAATATTACCATTGACACCATTTTATTATATCAATATTATTGCTGATTTTTCACTGCTGCCATTTACTGTTATTATATTGTATAGTCTAGTGCTGCCATTTATTTATTCTATATGCTGCTGTGTTTATTTTTATTTTTAAATATATTTTAAATAAAACAATCTAATATTTTAATACCTTTATCTCGATTTTGGCTGCATATTTAGAGTGCCAGGTCATTCTTTTTACTTTCTAAGATAACTATCAGGCTGTGTAGAGCGGGGCCCCGCGATCTCACTGCACTTACTATTATTTGGGGGCGCCACTCCATTCTCCCGCTATGTCCCCCTGGTATTTTCGCTGACTTGGTTATACTGGGAGGAGTCTGCCATGTTTCTCCCTGGGCTGTGAGCTCTGTGCTGCGATTAGACAGCACTACAGCATGGGAGAAGGAACGCTCAGGGAGAAACAGGGCAGACTGTATAACCAAGTCAGCGAAAATACCGGGAGACATGGCGGGAGAATGGAGCGGTGCCCTTGAATAATAGTAAGTGCAGTGAGATCCCGGGGCGCCGCTATACACAGCCTGATAGTTATCTTACAATGTTTGGACCGATGAAAGGTCCTCTTTAAAACTGTCAACTGTTCCTGCTGTGACCACGTCCTGAGGAAGTCTATTCCACAGCTTCATAGTTCTTACAGTAAAGAAGCTTTGACGCTTCCGGAGACTGAACTTATTCCTCTCCAATCCGAGGCAGTGCCCCCTTGTCTTTTGAGGGCATTTTACATGGAACAGTTTTTCACTGTATTTTTTGTATGGCTTATTTATATATTTGAATAGGTTAATCATGTCCCCCCTTAGACGTCTCTTCTCAAGACTCAATAAATGTAATTCTTTTAATCTTTCTTCATAATTAAGACCCTCCATGCCCCTTATCATTTTAGTCGCTCTCCTCTGTACTTTTTCCAGCTGTAGTGCGTCTTTTCTATGGACTGGTGCCCAGAACTGAACTGCATATTCCAGATGAGGCCGCATCAACGCTTTGTAAAGTGGTAATATTACATTCCTGCCCCACGAGTCCATGCCTCGTTTAATGCATGACAATATCCTGGTGGCCTTAAAAGCAGCTCATTGACATTGTATGCTGTAATTTATTCTACCATTCACAAGGACACCCAAATATTTCTCTATAAGTGACTCTCCCACCTCGGACATATGAAGCAAAGAGATTATTACTACCAAGATGCATAACTTTACATTTGTCCACATTGGACCTCATTTGCCAAGTTGGTGCCCAGTCACTCAGAGTATCAGCTTGTAGTATATGGACATCTTCCATAGACTGTACAGTTCTACATAGCTGAGTATCATCTACAAAAATAGAAATGGTGCTAATAATCTTGTGCTCGATATCATTGATAAAAAAATTAAATAATAAAAGGGCCCAGCACTGAACCTTGGGGTACACCACTTATAACCCGGGACCATTCCGAATAGGAATCATTGACCACAACTCTCTGGACACGGTCCTTCGGCCAGTTTTCAATCCAATTACAAACTAGTCAAAATTTGCCAGGGGTATGAATAATAATGGGCAGCACTGTATCTAATGCCGTTCCCAGCATTACTTATCGTGAAGGTAGAAGTCTAAGAGATCGGCTTGTACATGGTCATTATACGGCCTCTTTGGGAACGGGTACATTGTTAGACCAGATACCATTAAGCATGTTCCGTTGTGGAACGTGCAAAGCATGTGAATATATTTCTACATCAAAAACAATCACCTGCTCCGTTACCAATCAGATATTTTCAGTTAAGGGGTTTGCTAACTGTAGAACTAGAGGCGTGGTCTACATTTGTCAATGTCTGTGCCCAAAAGACTATATTGGTAAAACAGTCAGAGAGCTTAGAAGGAGCGTGTGTGAATATATAAATGACATCTATAAGAAAAATACCACTCCTGTAGCTATCTTCGTGCTCTGCGATTCTCGGTTTTGGAAATCATCCCCAAGTCAATAAAAGGTGACTGGGATAAGAGAATTCTCCAAAAAGAATCAGAATGGATGGTCTCAATCCCCCAGTGGTTTAAATGAGAGATTAACCTACAATTGTTTCTTGTGATGGTTGGTTGTTTTCTTCTCTTCATATGGCTTTTGCTTTCAGTTATAAGAATAATTTGTTTTATTTATATGAAATATAGTACCAAATTGATACAACCAAAAATTATAAAAGAATACCTATAAAATTATTATTAAACAATATGCTATATAGACTTATAATTCTCTAAAATGGGTATCGCTGAAAATGTAAAAACACATGTATGATCCTATGGGATGGATGTCCTGATGGTCAAGTTCGTTACTACTGATAGTGTCCAGTACAATTGGTATATTCAAGTTTATATACCGAAGTTCACAGATTGAAAGCAGTATAATCAGAGTGCCATTCACTCCACTTTCTTTTGCTGTGGATTGACAATGCAACAGGTAGCTCTGCCTGTGTATACACTCGTTCGGCACTATTGTTACTTACGATTCTGTAGGTTAGTGCCGGCTGTGTTGCAATTTCACGTGGCGTCCCACGTGTGATGCGTTATACAGGCTGCGGTATATCCTCCAGGAGTTAAAGTCATGGATCCACGGTAATCGCTTGTAGAAATGCAGTCACAGTGATTTTGTAGACTTCAGTTCCTGCTCAGATGCTCATTCAAGCAGGCAGGTCAGATGTTACTGCGGCTGATGATTTTTGAAATTTTTTGGATTTTTTTCTCCAAATTTCGATTACCAATCCCGTTGTTCCTGGTTGACTTGAAGCGCTTCAGTACATCTTTGGTCTCATGGAATTGTCCTACCAGACGCGTTTCGGAGTTAACTTGACTCCTTCCTCATCTATCATCTATCATTGACTGTGACTCTTGTCTTCTTGTATATTTTAGACCATATATTAAATTTCAAGTGCAGGATCTGCCCCCCCGGTATAGATGCACCACTGCATACGGGGTTGAGCACTTCCTGCTTTTTAATACCACGCCAATTTGTAGTTTGTATTTGGAATTTTTGGAGGTGTAGAAACTCCTAGTCTGAATGTGCCTTTATTTCCATCCACAGGCAGCATTCTGGTGCACATGTGAGGCCCGGGCTATATCAGCCAGTCTTGGGTGGGGCTCAGAGCTCTCTGCCTCCTCCCATTGTATGCATGGTCACATGCTGGAGGTTACTGGGGAATTGCTTTGAGTCGGACCTTGCGCACCTGTAATTCGCCCACCGGCTCCTGGTATTGCCCATACGGTCCAGGTAGGTTTAGCGTTAGGTTCCCGAGCTACTTGAGAAACCTTGGCGCGGTGCTCGGGCTCAGACATGTCCTCCAAGCAGGATATGTTGGCTAATTCTCAATTTTACACCAGTACGAAGGTAAGTAAGACCGCAGAGTGCACCTGTCTTTGTTTTTGTTGTTATTTTGACTGTCTATCACATCCACACAATTGCTATCCTGTGTAGGATGTCCATTGTGGTACTTGTGGTCCGCTGCAGGCATCCTCCATTGTATGCATTTTTGCACCACTGCATACGGGGTTGAGCACTTCCTGCTTTTTAATACCACGCCAATTTGTAGTTCATATATTAAATTTGGTTTGGAAGTGCGCATAGGTTTACCTCCATTATGGTCTATGTGCCGTATGTCTACCTCCATTATGGTTTATTTTCTTAAACTCTATGGAGGTTTCATTGGATTGTTGCATAGCCAGGCCGTCTACCTTACAGGAACGCGATTTGTAGGGTTGGTATTTCCCACTGGCCAGCCGAGGAGTGTCAGGATCCAGACAATAAGTGCGCAATGCGTTTCACCGCTTGCGTTCCATGGCTTGGACCGGAAGTTGAGATTGCGCTCCACAATGTGCGCTCCACGACTCGGGACGAGTTCTCCCCGCTGGAACACTTTCGACGGCTCTCTATTTAAACATGGGGCTTTTGTACACATTATGCCTGCACCATCATGTATCGCTAGCTCAGTTATCCACACAGTGGGGACCAGTACACGTAAGTAACGGACTGCAGCGTCGTTATTTGAGGCTACAGTACTTGCTTCTTTCATTTTTTTAAGTAGATTTTGTTTCAATCTTTTTTTCTAGGTGGAAGTGGTCATCTATATCCTCTGGAACTCTACCTTGTATACTGTCATCATCGTCCTATTATCAATCTGTGCCATAAGCTATATAATAACCTTTTGTTTCTATTGTACTGTAATCTATACCCTATATTTATTTAGCTTGGGCCATGGTGGCCTTTTTTCTTTTTTCCCATACAGACCCCCTGAAGAACCCTGTAGGGGGGGGAACGAGTCGGGGTATAAGGGAAATTTAACTAATTAGGGCATATCAGGGTATTCCAGGGTAGGCACGAGGACAGAGGGTCTTCACCATTAGGAGACGCTTCCGGGCTTTAGGGGAGAGAAACACGGTCTCATTAGGGAAAAAAAAACTTTTTGGTTGTTCTCCCCCAGTCTTTGCTGCTGACCTCCCTTATTGAGTTTTAGTATCAGTCTAGGAATTGTATCACTGACTGCGGTGCATATAAGGACATTGTGACCAGTGTCCATAGGTCTTTTAACTGATTATAATAAAAATCTACGTTTTAAGGGTCTTTTTTGGGGATTTTGTTTAGTTTTTTTGTAGAAATAATGAGACTCATGTATATCATTGTGTAAAACTATTTACTGGTTCTGATGCATGATTTTTCTTTGCTTTACAGATCCCAAAGGGGGCTCCGTAGAGGCGGAACCTGAAATCTTCCCTGCTGCTGGTACTGCTGAAGGACATCAGGGGTCGCTCCTGCCCTTGGTATGCCAGACGTGTTCATGTGGCAGAGCTCCACTGCCCTCTAATGGAGGACCCTGGTGGTGACCTGTTGGTAAGACTGGCTATTGCTGCGGCTACTTCACACTTTAGGTTGCCGTAACCTCCTGCCAGGGCAGGAGGACTCAGGATCTCCAGCTGCAGAGGTTGTGGTAATCGAGGTTCCGTCTGTGGTGATGGGAACCGGAGACCTTTTGCGGCGACGGACACCATTTTCCCGGGAAGCTCGTAATTATCCACAGTGGAATTGTAGGAAAACATTGTAGTTACTTGGTACCCCAGCTGGGAGGTAGGTGGCGGTGGTAGGCCCAACAGCAGTAGCTCCGGTTGTGGCTTGTCTTGGAAACAGAGGACTCCCTCTGTGGTCTCTTGGAGGCAGTGCACACAGCCTGCGCCTGCTGGATGCTCCTGCCAGTGTTCAGCTACTGCACATGGAGACTAGGGGCTTGTTCAATAGGATCACCCCGGTGGCAAATCGTACCATAGTAGAACCCATGGGGGTGTACTCCACATGATCCCCTGCATATAAACTATGGTGGGCCTGGGGAAGGTAGGGGCGCTTGACAGAACGACGAAACACAAAGAGCTGCGTCCCCCGCTCGACTGAGAACCATAGGACTGTGCCCAGGTGGCGCTCCAGCTGCAGATCCCCCGGCAGCGGGTGGTCTAGGATTTAAATCACCCATTCTTCGACCGCTTTTTTGTAATCCCACGTCGTCCGAGCGTGGGCCACGACCTCCGGCGGGACCATGGGGTTAAATCGGGTGGAGGGTGGAACATCTCTGGCCGGTGGAGTGGACGCTCCAGCCACCTTTGCCGCACCAGCCAGCACGGCGGACACCTCGGCCTCTTTTTCCAGGTTCTGCTGCACTTGGGAGACTCGAACTTCATTCAGGGCGGCCTGTACTTCGGGCTCATCACCCCACACCATTCCTTCTCAGTTGGTCCTGAGCGGACGCGCCGTTTTGTTCTGCGCTAGCTGACTCAGACTGGCTTGCTCAGGGGGCAGATCCTGGTGGGCAGGACTGCTGTATGCCGCACTGGGCGGACCCTTGTTTTCCCGCTCTGGCTTTGCAAAAAGAACATATGCCATCACTGGTAAAGATGGCGGATTAACCCATCGGTAGCCAGTGCACACTTTGCGATGCCTGTCACTCTGCAATAAAATATTAAAAAAATCAAGATGGCTGACATAAAATCATTATTTATAATAGAAAGCTCTGTTAAAATTATTATTTGTTCTTCTATAGTGTATATCTATTCATCTATAGTAAGTGCTTGTGGTAGGAAGCCTGAATACTACTTATTTAGTATGTTTCGCTTTACTTCTTTGAACAGCACTAAATTCTGCTTAAGTCTGGTTTCTGTGCTTTAGGACTGTCCTGGTATCTTTGGATGGGGTGTCTTTGGCTGTTATTCCCCTGCTGACACTCAGTAATATTTATCTTCAGCCGAAGGACTTCTCTTGCTGATTTCTGTTATGGTGGCCGAAGACCTTTTCCTCTGGCCCTTATGGCTTCCAGACATTTTTCTTTATGGCCAGCAGAGCTTATGGTGCTCTGGCTGGCGTAGGCATGCCAGAGCGTGCCCCTGCTCACACACCTCCTCTCTAGCTCAGAGCTAGAACTCCCACTAACTAGAAACTCCTGCCCCACCCTTCCGGCAGGAAGCAGGACTGGCACACTTCTGTTCAAAGGGGGGGGGGGGGGGGGGGGAGAATAGAATTGTAAGTTCCATTCTCTGTAACTATAGCTCTGCCATTTGCACTGCCGCCTGCTGATGAACCAGGCATATTACATGAACATAACAGTTGCATAGTAATCATAGCATTGCACAATGTAGAGGACCTGGACAGAAATACATAGATGGCATCGGTGCTAGCCCATTAGAGACAGTAGCAGGATGGAGGAGTGATAACACCACTCCGGGGTGTTACATTTGCAACAGTTGAACTGGAAAGAGACCCAGAGAGAGCTATTATACTGCCTACTCTTCCCTATATCCAGCCTTGGGAAAACCTGTAAGGAATGTGTCTAATTTTGTACAGTACACCATCTGCTTCAGTAAAGTACAATTGACCTGTATCCAGCCTAATCATTGTACTGTAACACCACCTGTATTGTCACTCCTACAACCCCTCCTGTCGTCTCACTCTCCCCTCTGCAGAAGAAGTGGTACACCTTGTAGGTGCAGGGACAGAGAATTCAGGGTGCCCTGTGTGGCTGTATAACAAAATAATAGCAAAGACAGGTGCACTCTGCGGTCTTATTAAACCCTCTGTGTGGCTGGCACTGTTTTTGGTAGGCCAGTTTGATTGGAACTAGTGCAACAGTTTTGCCCAGATGGCTCCTTGTAAGGAGTATCCTTATCTGAGACATTTATACCGTAGTATCTGATAGGTTTAGCACTCTAGAGGGGGGAAGGTGATGCTTGTGTTTTGTTTGCTTGTAGTTAATGGGAATGGTGAAATGTGAAGCTATTTCTGTAAACGACATAAACTAGAACAGGGATAGCCATGTGCTTGTGCACTCACCTTGTCTCTCTCTTGGGTGTGCTGAACAGCAGAGCAGGGAGCTATTATTCGCCCAACTGGTTGAAAATTCCCAGAAGTGAACACCAACCTGACAAACATTTATGGCAGATACTACCATTATCTTATAAATGTTTTAGGTGGTGTAACAACTCTGGGTCAGGATTGCCGTCTTCTCACCTTAGTTGGTTGGCACACCACAAGAAGCCATTCCAACACTGCAGATTTGGGTGCAAACTAGCCACAACCAGCTTTATTGTTGCTTTTACAGCAGTGAAAACATAAAACATAAACCCTAGGCGGTTTGGCCACTAACTACACATTAGTTTCCCCTCTCTATCAGGATCTGGGTCTACCACCCAGCTCCCCAAAACACAACTCAGCGTGCCTATCAGAAGGTCCTGGCTCCCGCAGGCCTTGGCGCTACCTGCTTTTTCCCCAGACTGTGAGCCCTGATTGAGGAGCTCAGCCCATACTTCACCGAGTTCCTCAGCTGGCTGCTAATTATCTTTATTACCAGCCTGGGTGATACACACAGAGGGAAAACCCTATTTCCTAGCCTTTCTTATTCTACCCCAGCTTTAATGGCCCTCATATGGCCCTCTGGCAGCTCCACTGCTACAGTGGGAATTCCCTTTTGGGCACTAAAAACTGTTATCTTTTAGTGTGTGGATTTCTTGCTGATTGTATAGTCCTGCATTGACACTAATGGAGAAAACTGATGTGAAACGCATTGGGGCGCCAGAGCATGTTGCGATTTATTGACACTGTTTATTTATTAAACTGATATATGATGTTAGCAGATGCAAGCGCAGGCTGTAGTCTACATCTGCACTGTGCTCTTCATGCATTCTTAACTTCCACCATAACAGATAAGAGAAGCAACTCCACAGCCTCTGCTTCCCCTTGTGTCTAATTAGCTGCTTGGTGTCCAGATTTACGCCCTCTGGCTTTTTAGGTGTGTACTGGGTCCTTTCCAGTTCAGTGAATTCAGAAAAGCTTTAGTAACCATTAACTGGCAAAGCTAAGAAACTATCAGACATAAGGAAATTAGTTGTTATTAAGTTGTTACACAAATATAACAATGGTGAATACTGAAAATGTCTGATATTCCTGGCTAAACATGCAGCAAGTCACCAGCAAACATTTACATGGCTGTTGCACTGGAAGGTAATCTACTTTCCAGGAGAAAACTCTGCAGCTTATACAGTCAGCTCACTGCCCATAAAGCACAGAAGGTTTAGCATAAGTGACAAGCTCATTATGGAAACAATTTATAAATTCTGCTCCTGTTCTCTTCACGCCAGTTTGAATGACATTGGGTGACCTTCTGGCATGGCACCTAGCTGTCCCACCAATGAGAGAGGTCTGTACAAAAAATAGCTCTGCTGATCCTCTGAAGCCACAAATAATCATTGATCACATTTTAGAATTTAGAAATGTGCAGTGTGAAGTCTACATGCTCGGCATTAAATGTTAAATGATGTAGAAAAGAGCCTGCTGCATAATAGCATTCTACCTGGAATGTGCCATTTTATGAGAACTCCAGTAGAAACCCGTTATACAAAAAAATTAATGAAGTGAAATGTCTGCATACGTAAGTAGACACCATTTTCTTTTCGACTAAGCAGCCTTTTAGTCATTAGCTGCTTGCAGTGAAATGTGTCACTTGATGCCCATAATGAAGGGGTGGAGTATACTCTGTTACACAGCGGTTAAAAATTAAGGTCAGATTGTAAGTGAGCAGTACATTTTACTTTCACGCTTCAATTTTCCAGTTTGGGCACACAACCATTGCCTTTCCAGAGAGACAGGCATTATCCATCATATTAAAATAGACTGTTATATTCCATGCAGCTAAAGCCATAGAGAAGACATGTAAGGCTGAGACAGCACGAGATATACATTAATGAGCCATAACACTGAAGGTACCTACACACAAGTGTGTGGATTTCTGTGCGTTACTGCACTAGATCTGCATAACAAAAAATGCATGTGTAATCAGATATTGATAACATATCCTTAGTATAGGTTTTCAATATTCTTCTCCTGAGAAAAACCATTTAAAAGGTGCCTATACACCTTCCCAAATCCCACATAGAGATACACACTCAGCTGAGATGAGTGTGTAGATGTTTTCAATGGGGAGAAAGGAGAAAACTGCTTCCAAGTAAACTGATGAAATTCAATACGCCCTATCCTTTACTCCTCCAACAATTAGATAAGAACTTGTACATAAACTGACAGAATGGAAATGTTATTGTTGCAATAAATCTGATTATTAGTGTTGATCAAGCACCAAAGTGCTCGGGCCGAACACTTCGGGATGGCCGGGTGCTCTACCGAGCACCCGAGCACAATAGAAGTCAATGGGAGAACACGAGCATTAAACCAGGCACCCCCTGCTCTGAAGAGGGGAGGGTGTCTGGTTCACATGAAAAGGTCAGAAATTGATGGAAACACCACTGAAATGGTTCGGGAACAGCATGGGGAGGATGTCTGGATGCATCTTGGACTACCAGGTCGCTGCTGTGAACGATGTTGTCCGAGTAGTACGCCACTTTTACAGACTGACAATAATACGCACCAAACCGAAGATAAAATCGATTTTACAGGAAAAATTGTTAGTAAACATTCTTTGCTGTATATTTACTTGTATATAAAGTGCAAGTGCTGCCAAAAATTACAAGGAAGAGGCACTCCAATACAACCTGTATATCACATAAAGGAGGGCCTCATTCACATTGTGGTACAATTGTTCATGTAGTGGGACTCCTACACTCATAAAGTCTATGCACTAAGTGAAAGGGCTGCCAAAAATTACAAGGAACCGGCATTCCAATACACCCTTTATTACACATAAAGCAGGGCATCATAAACCCTTGAAAAATTATGACTGATGGCCTGCTGGTGAGCTGACCCTGTAAAAAATTATATGCGAGGGCCTGCTGGTGAGCTGACCCTGTAAAACATTGTATGCAAGGGCCTGCAGGTAAGCTGACCCTGTAAAAGATTGTAGGCGAGGGCCTGCAGGTGAGCTGACCCTGTAAAATATTGTAGGTGAGGGCCTGCAGGCGAGCTGATCCTGTAAAACATTATATGTGAGGGCCTGCAGGTGAGCTGACCCTGTAAAAGATTGTAGGTGAGGGCCTACTGGTGAGCTGACCCTCTAAAAAATGATATGCGAGGGCCTGTAGGTGAGCTGACCCTGTAAAACATTATATGCGAGGGCCTGCTGGTGAGCTAACCCTGTAAAATATTGTAGGTGAGGGCCTGCTGGTGAGCTGACCCTCTAAAAAATTATATGCAAGGGCCTGCACGTGAGCTGACCCTGTAAAACATTATATGCGAGGGCATTATATGCGACCAATAAGCATGTTGATATGATGAAAGAGGAGGAGGAGGAGGATGAGAAAAGGAAGATTCAACCATATAACCTTGTTTGTGGTGGAAGGGGTGCATGGAAATACAGTGTATTCAGTACATTATAAACAACACATTTAAAGTGCCTTTATGTTCATTAGCTTTCCTCTGGTGGAGTCAAGAAGTCATGGTCAATCCAGGCCTTGTTCATTTTTATATGAGTCAACCTGTCAGCATTTTCAGTTCACAGGCGGAAACGCTTATCTGTTTATAATGCCACCAGCAGCACTAAATACACGCTCAGACAAAACACTGGCGGCAGGGCAGGCGAACACCTCCAAGGCGTAGAGTGCCAGTTCGTGCCACGTGTCCAGCTTGGACACCCAGTAGATGTAAGGCACTAAGGGATCATTGAGGACGCTGACACGGTCTGCTATGTACTCCTTCACCATCTTCTAAAAATGTTTTCCCTCCTTGTGACAGTAGGCCACGCTTCAGGGTGAGGGTGATGGCGGGGTGTCATGAAACTGTCCCAAGCTTTGGAAAGTGTTGCCCTGCCTCTGTTGGAACTGCTGTGTGTTCCCCTCGTCTCCACTCCTCGGTTGCCCCAGGAACTACAGACTCTGCTGCCAGCGTTGTCAGATGGAAATTTTTGGAGCAATTTTTCAACAAGGACTTTCTAGTATTGCACCATTTTGCTCGTCCTCTCCACCAGAAGAATGAGAGATGAGAAGTTCTCTTTGTAGTGGCAGTCGAGAAGGGTGAACAACCAATAATCCGTGTTGGAAAAATACTAGTGCTTCTGAATAAATTATTATGCTCCCGGAGTCAAAACCATAAAAACAAATTGCCAAAGGGGAGTAAGAAGGGAGCTAAAACATAACCTTTACTTAGATTAATAAAAAAAAAGAACATAGCACCACAGTCAGTAGATAATATACATATATATTAATCAAAAATGAAATCAGAACGACCTTACCAAATCAGATCTACCCCGAAACAGTAGGTCCAACATGGGTTAGGGCTTAGGATGTCAGATCGGGTACCTTGGTATAGTCGAGGGCTAGTTCAGTGTACAGACACAGTAGGGAATCAATTTCCCTAGTTATCCCTATGCAAGGGGAGGGGGCATTGCTGATGTAACACTACCTGTCTATACAGAGTACTTGCCCCGCAAGGGGCGACCCCGTCCGGATACCTGACCCTAGGATTGGACGGTATCCCTATTGTGCCCTAAAGGACGTGTCACGTTTCAAATTATTTCTCATCAGGGGAGGTAACACAATAAGGTGAAAAAACATCCTAAAAAGAGGATACATTGGTATAAGGAACGGTTCAAATCAATGCATTGAATTTAGAACACATAAATGAACAGATTAATAAACGGACAAGGAGCCTACCTTAGGTAAGTGGACCAAAAGGACAAATCAGCGGGACATCAGTGGTCCTTTTGGAATGGTGCACCCCACTAAGTGAATGGGGAGCACCAGTAGAGCAGCTGTATACACCCTGGCAGCTGCACGCCTGGTTCAACATGCAGGGCGCCATATTTAAATATTCATTGCGCGCCCTGGATCACTCAAGCCTGCCCACCCAGTCATGTGATCAGAGCACATGACCGGAATGACGAGGTCCATAGAAAGGCACGCCGCGACGGTGAGACGCAGCGTACCCGGTCACTTGGGGCGGGAGGAAACCAGGAAGAGATGTGCGCACGCTGCCTAGCAACCCAAAGACGCTCACAAATGTGTGAACATCCGAAAAGAGCTGCAGGAAGGCAGTTTATCCAAGCTCAAATTAAATCAGAAATATCAGTAGCATTTAGTGCAGGTTTGAAGGCTATATTTATAGAGGCCGCTTAGAGAGTAAAACAAATATATTCACACAGCAGGCATGATCCAAATCAGAAGTAGTCATAATTGTCAGTCAGTAGTGACAACACCAATTGAGCAGTCATCACAAACATGATAAAGCGACATCCCCACCACTATCCCCAAAAGTCCTTAACGACCCATGACGTACCGGTACGTCATGAGTTTAAAATAAGATTGCGGCGCCCCGGGGGTTAATCCGAAATCATTCAGCCGGCATCCTGTCACAACGCTGCGATTGCCCCCCGTATCGGCAATCGCAGCAAACCGCAGGTCAATTCAGACCTGCGGTTTGCTGCGCTTTTAGACGATTCTGATCCCCGCGGTCTGCTAAAGGCAGAGATCTGTTCAGACAAAGTGTAAGTAAAATACAGTACAGTACAATATATATTGTACTGTACTGTATTATACAGACATCAGACCCACTGGGTCTTCAAGAACCAAGTGGGTCTGGGTCAAAAAAAAAAGCGAAAAAAAGTGAAAAAAAATGTAAAAATCAAAAAACACATTTATCACTGATTAAAAATTTAAAAAAGAAAATTCCCTACACAAATTTGGTATTGCCGTGTCCGTAATGACCTGATCTATAAAACGGTCATGTTACTTTACCCGAACGGTGAACGCCATAAAAAAATAAAAATAAAAACTATGAGAAAATTGAAATTTTGCCCACCTTACTTCCCAAAAAAGGTAATAAAAGTGATCAAAAAAGTCGCATGTACGCCAAAATAGTACCAATAAAACCGTCATCTCATCCCGCAAAAATCATACCCTACCCAAGATAATCGCCCAAAAACTGAAAAAACTATGGGCTCTTAGACTATGGAAACACTAAAACATGATTTTTTTTGTTTCAAAAATGAAATCATTGTGTAAAACTTAAATAAATAAATAAAAAGTATACATATTAGGTATCGACGCGTCCGTATCGACCGGCTCTATAAAAATATCACATGACCTAACCCCTCAGATGACCACCGTAAAAAAATAAAAATAAAAACGGTGTAAAAATTTTTTTTGTCATCTTACATCACAAAAAGTGTAATAGCAAGCTATCAAAAAGTCATATGCACCCCAAAATAGTGCCAATCAAACCGTAATCTCATCCCGCAAAAAATGAGACCCTACTTAAGATAATCGCCCAAAAACTGAAAAAACTATGGCTCTTAGACTATGGAGACACTAAAACATTTTTTTTGTTTTAAAAATGAAATCATTGTGTAAAACTTACATAAATAAAAAAATTGTATACATATTAGGTATCGTCACGTCCGTGACAACCTGCTCTATAAAATTACCACATGATCTAACCTGTCAGATGAATGTTGTAGATAACAAAAAATAAAAAACGTGCCAAAAAATCTATTTCTTGTTACCTTGCCGCACAAAAAAGTGTAATATAGAGCAACCAAAAATCATATTGTGAGAGAAGGATTTATTATTTTACGCATATATAATGAGAATATTCTGTAGTACACATTTCTGTCCACTAGATGGCTGCAAACCATATGTATAAGGAGGTCAATGAGGGAGGGGGAAGAGGGGATTACATTACAGTCTTCAAATACACCTATAGACTCAGTGAAACCACTCCTATCAGGTTAAGGAGCCAATAGTCTCTTCTTAAGGAACACCCCTTTTGTGATGTCATGTCTGCTATTTAAGTGAATGTACTGTGAATAAAAGGCTCTCGCCTGCTCTTCTATCATTGCTCAGGGAAGATGATAAGATGCTTTCATGAAACCACCTAGTTTGTCTGGTCTCATTATAAAGCTGTATGGCATGCACATACTTATACTTCTAATTGATTTGGCACCACACAAAGAAGAAGGAGAAGCGCATGAATTGCGCTAACAAAATGGCGCCAACGTGGGGCAGATAGCTTGCGTAACTTCTGATTCAAACGCCACGAGAGCGACTTAAATGGAACCATCAGACGAGATCACATGCCGGCAAGGTAAGAAAGCTTTATTTCTTACAAATCTCCTCTGTAACTTCCGCTTTTGTGGGTTCTCAAGAGTTGAATTGGTGTTATCGCGATAAAAGGGTTCAAGTTATAGCTGATCTGTCCGTTAGAAAGAACCTGTTGAAATATTCCTTCTTTGTGTGGTAGAACACGCTGAAACTAAAAGGAAGTTGTTAGACAGCTGAGCCGGATATCCTGTGACGTAGAATTGGTTCCCAGCCCAAGATTCTGACGAGAATCTGGAGATAAAGGGTTAATACCAATTGCCATAGGCAATTGGAAGTTATTAAGATTTTGTATCCTGGTGAATTGACGAGGGGTCTTCACTTTGAGAGATTGTGGGCTCAATACTATTATATCATTTGATCTTTGTGCAACTGCGCTTAAGTTTGTGGGTTCGGTGGCGATTACTTATAGTAATCGGATTCCGTTTGATCTTTGTGCAACTACGCTTAAGTTTGCGGGTTTGATAAGTAGCAATTGTTAGAGCTTTGTGCAACTACAATAATGGGAAATTCGAATGTTGCAGGACAGAGTAAAGCGATATTAACAGTGTCTCAGTTGATGCGAGAAAAGAAAAGAAAAGTTTCAGTTAGAAATAAAAGTTGAAAGCATTCTGTCATACTAAGTAGCAGCGATTTCCGGTATTATCCGTAAATATGCAGTTTTGTGTAAAAGTTCCCCCTAGAGATTGCAAATGCAGTAGGAGATAGATTAAATTAAAGTTTGTGGAAAAGTGTATATGGAAAGTTGAAAGTAATTGAGGAGAATGGACAATATTGCTATAGTAAAATGGAGGATTTGGGTGTGGCAGGGAACAAAGAGAGTTGGCCATGCGGCATTCCCTTCCCCCCACCACATGTGTTGTAACTAAGTAATCCTGGGTCTTGTGGTCCATCAAAGACTACCTATTGCTTTTTCTGTCAGCCCCTCCTCTACACCAGGTGCTGGAATGTGCTAATCAGCACCACCCACTGTGCCTTCTGCTCCCTCTAGCCTTTCCCCATCCTCCAAAACTCTTTCCTTAGGACTTAAGGGGGGATGGGAGTGTGGGTGCAGGTACAGGAATGCTGTTGTCTGTGGATCTCAAAGACAGGACATAGTTTCTATCATAGTTTCCAACACTGGATTATATCCAGTGATGTCTGAAAATAACCCTTCCCAATTGTATGTCCCATCAGTTAAAAAGGTACCTGCAGTATTTGCCCTATGATGACTACTAGAAATATTCCCATGATGCTAGTTGGAAGTGTCCTATCAATCTAGATTGCACCCATTCTAAGTCCTTATTCAGGTATGAGTGAAAGTGTAGGGATATCTGCATCATTATATGATATATGACATATACTATACCCAGTAGTAACATCAATTTTGCCATGATGAATAGAATTCCCAATTCAGAGGACTTACTTATGCTGCTTTATAGAAAATTAGTTAAAATATGGAGAGTTTTCTCATATTATTTATGAGATTTGGAAAATTTAGTCCAATGTAGAGCTGAGGATTTAATACATAGTGAAGATCAGTGAGTCTGTGATGAAGTATCTAGATCATCAGTCAGTCACATTGTCCTCAGGACAGAGTGTGTGGAGAAAGTTTTCACTAGACTCCAGAAAAGTTGGGTGGATTTGGATTTTTGAGATTACTTTAGCTATGCATGAGAAAATCCTAAATGCTGCCTTTGTGTATGATCTAGAGAATCATCTAGAAAGGTCTAGTGTTGGCTAGGCTTGAGAGAAATTAATTTTGTCCCTATTTTGTCATATTGTTAAAGTTAAATCAAACAAAGACCTAAGGCGGGGGTGGCTGCCAATCAGTCCTCCCCACAAGGGGGGGAGGAAGACTTTGTATGTACTTGCCCACTTCCTCGCCTGTGGGAGGAAGACAAATGTTCAGCCCCTTCAAATGAAACACCCATAGGAAATTAACAACCCAGAATCAAATACTGGATCCCTGTTATCTATACAGTCCTTAGGATCTAATTACATTGCCTCATAGCAAACATGTTCCATGATCTCTCATGACTGAGGGTAGTATCACATGTGTAGGAGCATCTAGTAATACAATTCCTACTCCTCTCACCAATTAATCACTGTCTTAAGGGTGTGCAAAATTAGATCCGATCACTCTGCTGCATCTGGAAGGGGGGAGGCTGGGAGTAGTAAATACAAATATAAAAATTAAAATTCAAATTTAATGTATCCAATTAATAACCACATTTTTGAGTTTCTGGTAGATCATTTCAGATTCCTGGAAGATGGATCATTTCGGACAGGATATGCTGTTCCTACTTAATCTGATGTTGTCAAGAAAGAACCACTCCGTCCAGCAATGGTAGTGCAGGAGACAGAGCTGAAGACACTCGCTGAGGTTGGTAAGATGGCTGAGGGTAAGACTACTAACATCCAGGTATGCCTTCGGTATCACTCATTATTATGGTCTAATCTGGTGAAGCAGAGATTTTGTTGGATCCATGGCTAAGCCCATCAATAATGAATGCTGAGTGTATGAAAGATGTTTGATGCCCTGATGCTGCCTGAGGAGGTAGAGGTTACATTATTACCTGAAGTCTACCCTAAGTGGAAATCTGTGTGATATAGGATGGCTTAAGGCCAGTGGACTTCCAAAAAGTTTGCCTTTTTCAGATACAGGTTACAGAGGCTGAAAGGAAACATCAAAGGATAAAGGTAGAAGTGATAATAGGACTCTGGAGAGTTGGTAATAAACTCTTCCTTCAGAGGGCGCTCTACCTAAAGAGGATGGATTTAGAACATGGGCAAATCGAGAGAGAGAAGGTGTGATTGGGTTCTGTGGTGGATGACTCCTGGGTTCAACAATGCTGCCACTAGGTGAATGCTGTAATAATGATGGGAGAACTATGGGGGTTCCAGGAAGGCATATGCCAAGGTCATCTTACCCATTTCAGAGACTGCGGATTGACTACATTCAGAACAAAGGTGGAACAGTGTGAATATGTCTGTGTATATTGATCTCTTTCCAGGATATTCGGAGATTTGGCCTGTAGCGAAGGCTACAGCTAAAAGATACTGACTGAGGTGAGAGTACCTATCCCTGGGGTTTTTCTTCCTCCGATATACATCTAACCGGAAGATAGGCCTAAGGCCTTATGAAGTACTCTTTGGGAATGCTCCTGGATTAGGTGTCTATTTCCCCAATAGTTCCAGATGCAGCATAGTAGTTTTCCAAGTTATGTTGTCTGCTGCACAATTTATTGTCTAATGTGTATTTCCAAGTTTAGTTGTTTCCTAGAATCCAGACTGTATAGAAGCGATTCATTCTTTACAATCAGGAGATTGGTATTGGTGAAACAAGAGACGTGTGGAAAGTCCTAGAGCTACAGTTTGAAGATCTACATCAAGTCCTGATAACCGCCGCCACTGCTGTCGAATTGCAAGGAGAAACTGATCGTATTGCAATCAAGTGCCAGGACTATAAGAGCCATAATGTTGTTTCATGCCTTATTGTTTGTTCCATATTGTACAAAGGGGAAATCACAGTCAAATCAAATTCCAACGGTGTTATATTATCAAGATGAGTCAGGAAACAACTAAGTTGACTTTTGCAGTATAGTGGACTGTAAGACAGATGACAGATAGGACACTTGGTTTTGGTCTGATAAGTACATCTGTGTGACGGGGACTGACCCAGTCTATGGTAATTGTATTTAAATATGACCATACCAACTGTGGATATTGGAGATTAACCGAATGGAGTACTAGTCTAAAGTGTTAGAAATATAAACTAGTGGAAACTACCTCTCGAGTCAGAAAAGCTGAAGGTTTGTTGCAAAGAATGACTATCCTGAAGGGAACCCCACCAAACAGTTGTAAACATGATGAGTGTAATCCTCTGTTCCTGTCCATTAGAAATCCTATCCAACAGGATTTGGGGATATATGTGTTAGGAGCATGTGTAAGTGACAAAGATCCCCTAGGCAAATTTAGAATGTTGGTAAGAGAGAAACCTCAAAGTTCAGTAGCATCTGTGGCTCCTACATCCTTACCTATATTGACATTAAATATTTGGCCCAAATTTAAAATATAATGACAAACTGACCTTAGAGACAGGATTTATACAGGAAAGCCCTTTGGTGTTTTCCCTCCAGGATATTGTTCTTACATAATTCATGAACCAAAATTATCAAAACGCAGATATCTGGTGATTGTGTGGAGATTTGAAACTCCGACCCGGGATGCAGGTGGAATGAAGTGGGTCAATGTACCCTGATCAAGTCCTGATCGGGTACTGATGCCATTTGTTCTATTCTCACCTCCTGAGGGGGATCAAATCAGAAAACAATGTCCGGTCAAGACTAAGGAGGTCACTGCCTACATCCTTTGACTCACGTTATACATGGATACATGGATGCCATAGAATCTGTAGAAGAGTTTCTGATTAATTTAAAGCTAAAAGTCAGATAGTTGCAGGATTTGAGTCATTAACTCCCATGATTAGTAAAAATAAAAAAATAATAAATATTTTTTTTTGATTGGATTAACATATCTATTGTCATCAACAGAGATTTGTGAATTATATCTTTGATGCTGTGCAGAGAATGGTTGGAACAACATGAGCTCTTTTCCAGTGATGACTCTACAGAACCGACTGGTCCTTGACAGCAGAAAAAGGAGGGGTCACAGGAAATGCTGCATCTACATCCCGGACAACACTGCCCCTGATGGAAGGATCACCAAGGATCTGAGAAACTGATGAAGAGTCACCAAGGATCTGAAGAAACTGAAGACTTTTCAAATGAACTGATTCTGAAATTAATATCATGGCCAGAATAATGTTTTGGGAACTGGTTCAGTGACTACAATGTTATTAGAATTTGGTTTTAACAGGCTGTCATATAGTTCTACATTTTAGGAAAATTGTTTTGGAAAAATGTATAATACATCCATGCCCACACTATGTATATGTGCTGTGCCCCTGTCAAAGACAAAGATTATTCCATCCTTAAGTAAATAAAACCTTGTTGGTGGTTGCGGGGTAAATAGGACAAGGTGAAGGCAAACCCGAAAGGGAGTTGAGGGGACCTGGTGAAGCAATAAGGAAAGTCCAGCTCTTCGCTGTTTAGGGCGTTGGGAGAGTACCTCACTTTGCCTGTTCACCTCTGGTCTATTGCCCGCAAAAGGAGGGATTTGTGAGAGAAGGATTTATGATT